>NC_044030.1:47123300-47426535 GCF_900496995.4 Aquila chrysaetos chrysaetos
AAGAAAAAATAATAATCCAAGAGCTGATGTAAATTATTAACTTCTCTTAAAATGGGAACAATATTATAGTTTCTTTCATGTGTCTGCTGCTAGGAGTGGGTCATACATGTCTGCTTTTTATCACCTGCATTATGGAAGACTTTTTCCATTCTCCAGTTTATAGAGCTTTGATTAGGAAAGTTAAATACACCAGAATCAAAGTCTGCAGGAGTCTTTTTCAGAAATTCTGTACTACAGTTGCTGCTTATTGTTTGTATTGCCTAACACAGTTTTTT
The DNA here is from genome assembly GCF_900496995.4 of Aquila chrysaetos chrysaetos. Classification (NCBI taxonomy): domain Eukaryota; kingdom Metazoa; phylum Chordata; class Aves; order Accipitriformes; family Accipitridae; genus Aquila; species Aquila chrysaetos. The sequence goes on from NC_044030.1 coordinate 47,123,576, forward strand.
TTTTTTTTCTTTTTTTATACCTTCCAATTTTGTAGAGACAGATAAATCAAAGCCAATACCAATATTCTTTGGTGGGTACTTACAAATGCTTGTTTAGTTCAGCCATAACACCCTCTGAGAGAGGTAGGACTCCAACACAACACAGCTTTGATTTTGAAAGAAAAAGTGACCAGTCTTAACTGCTTGCACAATGAATGAAGATGATCATTCGCTTTTCCAGTAGGTCAGGCAACAAAACCAGACCTGAAACTCGCTTAGAATTCATACTCTGACTGGGCCACCAAAATGTCTGAAATATTAGATTTTAGGTAATAAAGATATCTCTGTTGAAATTCTTGGTAATTACCACAGTAAAATTTATTTTCTAAAGCACAAAGCTACAGCAGTCTCTGTGTTTTGAAGGTTATAGATGAAATCTTTTACCTTAAATACTGCTTGTGTCATTGACAGAAAAAAACCCCAACCTGTAACCTAAGTAAGAACAGGCTTCTTATTTCAAAACAAACTAAACATTGGTTTAAAACAGTTTTATTTTTTTCTTCCACACAATGTGAAAGATGTGAAGGTAGAGCTTTGTTACACTGGATCATTAGAAAATGAACTTTATATCCTTATGTTTACCTGAGTCATCATCGTAGCATAGTGGACTAAAGAGAAAAGAACTGTTGGCAATTTATGTCTGGAAAACAGAGTTAAAGTCACGTCCTGTTTGTCACGCCAACTTTAAAACTGAACGAGGTGATGTTAACTTGTATCCTCTTAATTCTGTCTAATGCCCTAGCCACCTGATCATTCTCGCCTTGGAGTGTTTAGACAGGCGGACACTACAAACAGATAATTTGTTTTTTGGCTCACTACTGGAAGAAGCAGTATAGAAAAATACTGGTGATTATAATGATATCTCTTTCTAAAACATGCCTGGACACCTCATTAAAGTATGACAGGACAAACAAAGGCACAATTCTTATGGTTTCTTAGAAGCCCTTAGTGTAGTGTTTATTCAAGCTGAACTTCCACTACAGAGGGAAGTCATTTTGAGCACAGACTGGAAGATCAAACTTTCAACATTTAAGTTTTAATTATGTTCAGTTTTTCTTTCTCCCGTCTGTTCACTTCAAAAGGTCACAGTCTCCAAGACAACATTGTCAGAAACATTTGTAATACCTTAGAGGGCAGACTGCAAGAACAAATACTGTACAGTATTTTTGCTAAGACTGTTGTTTATCTTATGCAAAACACAGGCAGCAAATTCAGAACAAAACAAAGAATTGCTCAACTTGGAATTTAGCCTATTTTTTACAGAAATGTTAAACTGAATATTCATTTCAAGAGACATTTAGCACTTGGTAATACAGCATAAAGAGAACATTTGACGACACAACATATTTGTGCCTAGACCGTGAAACTTGCCTGTAACGTGAGAAGTGAACAATGTTTTGTAAAGTTACTCTACAGAGAAAGCACAGATGCTCATTCTGCCTTCAGGAGAGGGGCCCTAACAGTTCAAGATATATAAAGGTTTGGAAGCAATGTTCCTCTTAGGACCCATGGTGTCAAAATATCAAGTGCTTAAGAAACACCATGTCATTCTCACAATATTTATGCTTTTGTTAAAAATATGCAACTGTCAATTAATGGAGACAATAAAGAAATCAATATAGCAAGTGATGAAACAAAGAAGACACTGATAAAAGCATTCCATTAGCAGTTATAAAGACCTGGTTACAAATATCTGCTAAGTACCCTGGTGTGCATCACGGATCGGGCTATATTGTTGGATACAGCTATCAGTGACTTTTCTTAACCCATGTAAAACTTGAAGAGAATAAGGGGAGTTACAGTTTCAAAAACTGCACTTACTTTGAGAACTACAATTTATCTTTACGCAGTCATTTTATTAAATCACATTTTGACAATCCAGCATGAATGACAATGCTAGCCTTAAACAACAATTTGGTGCTAATACAAGTCCACAGTATTTAGGCCTTCAGTCACCAAGTAAGGCACAACAGTATAGTTAGAATAATCTCGGTACTGTTACATGGCTTTAAAAACTTAGGTCAGGATTTAAAAATGGAGTGTTTTTCCTCAGCATATATTTTAATGGCTCCTTATTGTTCACTAAAAACCAGGTATACTAGTTTAGCATATGCCCAACATGAAAGATGGAAAAAAAATAGCTTCTGCATCTGTCAGGAGTAGTTTTCATCCTACTGCTACATGCAATCTTTCAATTAATTCCTCTCAATTAAAAAATTATAGCAAACTAAGACATTCCTGTGCAAGTTTATCTCTTTTGCTTTTACACCCCACTATAGTAATTACATATTAGTAAATGTATGCAAATTTTGGGACACATATTAGCCTTAAACAAGTGACAACACTGGACTCCATCCTGTGACAATTTTGGATTCCTGAAGTATTTGTGCCTTAAATTGTGAGTAAAGGAGCTTCATTGACTATATGGTTGGCTGTCAGGGATAAAACACTGAAACACTGAGGGGAATAGAAGGGGTGTCAAGATAAATCCATTCAGATCAGAAAAAAATGAGTCCTTGCTCTGATTTTCAATCTCCATTTCCCTGTTAGACTATTAATGCCCCAAATCATAACTAATTCACTGATCTGTTCTCTCTAAAGAAATCTGTCATACAAACGCTTGAATAGCAGGGGATGACCCCCCCCCCCCCCCCGAAAACAATTTGCAAGTAAAGAAGAAAAGCTTGCAGGGAAAGAGAAAGGGACAATATTTTTTAATTAATTTATCAGATTTTCCTGTACAGTGGACAGCAGCTCTGTGGCCTCTGAAATGCCCTTTTTATTTATTTAAGGAAAGAGTATAGGCATTCAGTGCAAAAGTTCTGGAAAGCTTGGTAAACCTGTAAGATTTTTTTCCTCACTTTTCTTTATTTCTAAAAGATAATTCCTTGTGAGAGCCACCATGCTGCCCTTTTTCACAGAAAACCTCCTAACACTGATGGGTCTGCAGCTTGAATGACATCTATGTTTATCTGATAGATAGAACTGGTCTGTCTCACCCACAAAAGTTAGTAATTCCCCTTTCTAGATAAAATCTTCATAATCTTTATCCATCACTGTAGGTTTGCCTTAATTCTTCTAGCCCCTCTGCCAGACTTAAGGCCAAGATGGAATGGCAGTGACCCCAGAACTGCTTCATCTTGCTACCGTGCATCAGTCCTTACAGAAGAGAAGCTGTGAAGTGGATCAATATTGAAATGGTCCAGCTAGCATTAGCCATTAAATTTATATAAGAGGAATTTAGTGATCTTTTAATCTAATTTTTACTTCTGACACCTGGCAATTGGGAGCTTAATAATTTATGTATTATTCACATACATAAAGCCTATGACTTTTATTGAGTTGAACATCATAATACTTTCTTCCAAATAAAATTAAGATCTTAATGCAGCAAAGCACTTGGACCCATATTGAACTTCAAAGTCAGTAGAACTGCCAGTGATTTTCGTTGAAGCTATATGTTTGCTTCAGGAAGTGCTGCTGAATACATAAGTACTGCCACAGGAAGTATGTAAGTGCCAGCTATTAAAGGTTTGATTTTCACATCACCAACATTTTAGATGAGCAAGCTAGTCCTATACAGTGCATTCTGTAATAGTGTTATTAGATACAGTCCCAGAATACAAAAATTATTTGCTGGGCATGAATGAGTTTACCTCTGGAGTATATACATGTGTAAACTATATAAACTATATTCATGTGTATAAACTATATACATGTGTAAACAGATAAACTTGAACCCTTACAAACTTTTGCAAAATAGAACCACTAACATTATTGTATTAATTCCTCTGCTTATAGCACTTTGAGGGAATTTAACTAATGAGTAGAAGAAAAGAGTATTTTATGCACACTTCAAAGTGGGTAAAGGACCTACGGGGCTGTTTCCAATTAATGTTCTATATGTAGGCCTTAAACTATGAAGCATTAACACTGCAGTCAAAAGCTTTTAGTCTTTCAACACAGTTACAAGTAAAAAGATTTTTCTTAGTCTTAACCAAGTAGATAGAAGATTTTCTTAGGACTGGGATGAAAAATAAAACAATGGACTTCTTATGCTTTATCTCATTAGCCTATACAAGATATTTTCCATAACTAGTGATAGACATCTTTTTAACTCCAACTGTAACTTGTGAATTCTGGAAATATTACCAGTTACCATGGTACCCCAAGTTCTTTTAGCAGATTAATTCTTTCCCAGATTTGGTATTGCTATGTCATTTAATGGGATACTCAAAATGACTGATGATTTATATCAACAAAAGAATGATTGTTATCACCTTCTTCTTCTCTACTGAAGTGGCTTTGATTTTACAGCAGACATATTTGTTATACTGAAATGCAGATGTATGATTTTTTACCTATTTTTAAGACATAGACTATACAAAAGAAAGACAGTTAAGCAAAGTATTCCAGACTTTTTTTTCCAAATACTTCACCTTTTGATGCTGTAGAGGTTTTTAACAGAAATATTAAAGTTGGTGTATGAATGCAGTAGGTATGAATGGAAACATCTGCATGTTCACTTGGACACATATATCTTGGTGCTTGCGAGTATGTGCATGTGTGAGTGAACGAGCGAGTGCATGAAGACCATGAAAGAACAAGTGTGAATGCATAAAACCAACTTGCTTAAAGATTTTATAAACAAGTATCACATTTTCCTTCCAAAGGCTTTCACGCTGAGTTATATTGCACTACTTTTCCTGCAACATGTATGCATAAATCTTAAAGATTGGTTGACAATGAGAAAGTATTGCTCAGAGTCCAAAAGTCCCTGGAGCCAGCTGGAGGTTTGGATTAGAAGCAACAAGACAGAGGACACAGAATCTGTGCCACAGTCCTTCACTTTAGAGACTAAAAAAAGAGTCGTCTTTCTTTATGCTGTAACTTTTACCTCACTCAGCCAAGGAATTTCAGTGTTTAAAATGAGCAGTCCATACCAGTGTAAGGATCTGGTTCAATGTACATACAACGAAGCTGGAGAAAGAGCTTCTGGTAGAGGGTGGAACAATGGGAGCATGGCCACACTTCATAGCAACTCTGCTTTTACAGGTATAGAGCTATAAACATACAGTGTGAGGGTTTTCTTCCAGAGACTATCAGAGTAAAAAATATAGCAAATAAAATTCATTACCTAGGTTATTCTTTTTCAAAAAAGACACCAGAACCAGTAACATCTCAGGAGAAGTTATTATAAACATTCAGATGTTATAAACAGGTGCTGATCATTTAAAGGGATTACAGTGAGGCTGAGTTCTTTTAGGTCTGATCTTGTATTAAGTCTACTGTAACAAGAAGGGCTGTGTGTGTGTGGTGGGGTGGGGGTGGTGTGACAAAATTCAGGAAGACAATGCTATTTTAGCTTAGTTTTTTGAGAAAATAGTGAGCTTGTGGGGATGAGGGAAAAGACGAGGAGATAAAAGAAAGAAAGGAAGATAAACCAAAAGAAAAAAGAAGACAAGCCAAAAGGATCTTACATGAGACAAGGAGAAAAAAGGTATGCCAGAGAAGAGCTGTCATAAAGACATGGTGGGTAGGGATGAGGAAAATGATCTTTTTTAGACTTTAAGGAGTCTTGTATTCCCCAGAATTCCCATCATAAAAGAAGGGAAGGGAAATGGATATTTGTTCTGAAAGGGATATTAGAGGTTTCTGAAATTGTTCATGACCAAAAAGATTGTGTACATATGCATCAATAGATACAAGTGAAAATTAATTAGAGGTATTGCTGATTAATACTGTGTTGCTGGTAGTTTAGTAGCCCTACACATCCAGTGCATGGCCAGTATACCAGTCCATTGTAATGATAGAGGTTGTGGGAATATACAGGGCATAATTCCTGCAATTTCTTGCCAAAATAAGGAGGAGAGGCTGTGGTCAGGCCATGCTGACATGCACTGATGCTGGAATACATATAGCAGATGTTATTTTTGAAAAATCCCTTGTTCCAGGGTCATAAGCCTGATTTTAATTTTACTGAATGATCCTTCTAAGTACAAATAAAAATTTACCAATAAAAAGTATGCATTAATTTGACACCAGGCCAAAAAAAAAAAAAAAAAAAATTAACAGATTCTTAATACTGCATTGATTTGCATAGCTCCCTAACACCTTCTACAGTATCTTTTTAATTAGCCACCTGCTTTTGTTATGCATAACATCTATTTATGATCCTGCAGATGAGCAATTCCAGGAAGTAATGGTAGCATGAAAAGCAAATAGCTTAGTTTGACCTCTTCTGATCCCCAGCACTCCCCATATAACAAATTATGATGATGATCTGAGAGCCTGCTGAAGGCCTCAAAAGGTTAAAAAAAAAAACAAAACAAAACAAAACAAGAACACAAAACCCCAGGTTATTTTCTGTGAAAACATTTGTTCTATATACTTAAGCAAAACAAAGTCATTCAAACACATTATTTTTCTGGTTGTGCTGCTGCAGCCGACTCAGTATCCAGAAATGCTAAGCTATTTAAAGAGTATGCATAAAATAGGTTTTGGTTATAACTTTCAGAAAAAATAATTTAAAAATCTAATTCAGACATATTACAGTAATAAATCAAAACCTTTTGACATGCTTCTAGACTAGAGTTCAGGAGATATTTTCCTAGACACATTGGAAAACCTACTTCCTAAATTCTCTGTCAATGTGTCAAGCACTACATAATTCATTTAATGTAAAACCCCCAGTCTAGCAATATTTTCTTAACTTAATGGCTCCCACTACATTTTGGAAGTTAAAGAAAAAAAAAAATCTAAATTGCTTACACCAAAATTGTCATTTATCTTGAACATGAATATGTTCCATTTTTATTTTGAAGAAGGAAGGAGTTTTGAAGCGGTTTCCATAAACTTTTCCAAACCAAGAAACCTCTGAAGAGTTATACTGGAAAAAGAAAGGGGGGGAGTGTGTAGAAAATTAAAAAAAGAGAGTAGTACATTCTGCATTCCTAGATGTTTTAAACAGAAAGGAACAAGTGAACTGAAGTAGGGACAGAGTCACTGTGCCCCAGTGGGGGGCAGGAAGAGGTTTGCACCGAGAACATTTGAACATCATCGCTCACAAGAATAACTTTACCAGGAGTCAAGGCCTAACCACAGGAGCAAAAAATGTTTTTTCACTCCAGTGAAAGAAGGTGCCTTACATCAGAGAAGCCTGGGATCTCAGGTAAAACAACAGTAAAATAAAAGTACTGAGAACAAGACTGCCATTTCACAAAAAGCAACATGAATGATGTCGATAAGCTGGACATGCAGAAGACACTCTATTCATGCAGATTGCAATGATTCCTTGTGTCATCCTTAAGTATGCTAAAGGAGTAATGCACAAAACTCTGTACTCTACATATTTATTGGTATCAGTTGAGGGTGGCTTACTAATATGAGGCATTTTTTAAAAGTACGTAAACCTGGTTGGAATTGCAAGACATGCAAAAAACAGAAGAAATTTAAGACTTTTATGACTAAGTGTTATGGGAGGTTTCTGTGTCATTGAACGTACTGGAGATCTTGATATAAACCAAAGTATATCTGAGACAATGTTTGTTGTGCAGGCAAAGATATTCCAAGATTGACAAATCTCCAGATGTCTTCTACAGCTGTTCAATGTGCAGAAGGTATGTAGGGATGAAGTACCAGCTGCTCTCAGGAGTGTTAAGATTGGATTTATGAGCTTTTTTAATCATTTCAAGACTGTTGCGTTCCTCCTTGTTCTGCAACAAATACAATCTTTTCATTTTTATTAGTTAATTCAGTAGAAAATTAACTTTACCAATATAGTGTGAAGACAGTTTACTGACTTCAGTCCAAAAGGAAAGAAAAAAAGTAGGAAGATACACACACAAAAGGAAAATACAGGATGACAGAGTATTCAAGAAGTTCTGTGTAATATAACCACCCATGCAAAGACTTACACCAGTATTCTTCACAACTAATAAATTTCATATGGAATAAAGAGACCAGAAGACATGTATTTTCCCTTTGTGTTTGCACAGATTGATTCCTATTAGAGTCCTGCCTTCTTATTTTTACTGTTTCTAACTGAGATTGTCCTTCCCACGGCTACAGAAAGGGAAAAAAAATGAATGATCAAAAGAGCTAACCTAAACAGAAATTGCATACGTATTGGCATCTTTAGGCTCACAGCTGAAAAACAAGTGGTGAAAAAAATCCAGCCCTGATGACTTGTGCTATGTTTCTTCTGCAGAGCCTGTTTACTGGTGCAAAATGAAGCAGTGTGGCTGCTAAGATTAACTCGCTCTGGTAAAAGTGAAAATTTCCCACAACTTTCCCAAAGCCACTTTAGAGGTCAAATGCCACAGCAAGAGGCACCATATTGTGTCTTCTAGTCAGACTAACTTCTGGCTTCTCTTTTCAGCAAGTTTAATATAAAGGATATAATTCCTGCAATCCCTTGCTGGAGCAAAGAGAGGTTGTGGCTAGGACAACCCCCACACGAATTTGCTTGTCTGGAAAGCAGGTCATTTACATAGAAGTATTTTGTTGCTTAAACTCTCTGGGACCTATTCTGAAATGACATAGAACAAGCTGCCCACAAGAACAAATTATGAGATTTTTATGGCCCAGATCTCTTCTAGTCTCACATTTCTGTGACTACAGGAAGTTTCTCCAGCGCAGGGCCTTCATTTCTACATCAGGGGCTGGTTGAAGTTAAGCCTCTAGTGGGAGTGCAGGGTGTGACTGACATCGGCAAGGGGCATTCTCTAAGGGGGTAAGAATGGGCCTCAAACGTACAACTTTTCAGGCCAGGCTTAAATTGTACTCAACATGGGAAGTGTCTTGCAATGACTGAGCTATTCTAATTTAAGACATGGGTACTTAATCCTTCTCATTTGGAAGCCTTCAGCACAGCTCCAGTCAATACTTTTTTAGATACATAGAACACAAAATCTCAATTTCCTATTTAAATCCCCCAAAATTTTGCATACGTAATGCTTTGCTCTTGTAAGATGTCTGCATTCATTTGCAAGGACTTCAACAGGAAAGGGGGTGAAATAAATCTTGTCTTGATTTAAAGCAGAAAGTAACATTTATGTCATTGGTGCCCTCCGTACCTATGATCCAGGGTTAGGAGCTGGAGGACAGAAATCCTTCCTGAAAAGAACTAAGATCTTTTACCCACCGAGAAACACAGAGGCAAGGGGGAATCTTAGTATGACTAAGATTACCTAAGAAACTCCCTTAGCATCTTCAGGAAAATACAGTACGACAATGCCAGCTGCCACAGAGATGAACACCACATTTAAGGAAAAAATCCACTGTGTCTGCTTTGATATTTCCTGGTTGAGAGAAAAGTTTCTCACAGGGTTACATTGAGTGTTGCTGCCTTCCTTGGGCCACCTTCTGTAAGGGACATTTACACCTGGATCAGCCTTCAGGGGAATGAAGCTGTTTCAGGCTGGTCTCTCTTCAAACCGGTTGCTTTTAAAGATTATCTTTCCATGTTGCAAATCTTGAAAATTTAATGACCTTCTGATGAACTGTTTTCCTCATGGTGGTGCATAAGACATGAAAAGCTACATCCCATCTCTCTTGCCAGTGAGTACCTTTCAGCAAAAAAAAAGGCTGAAAAAGATGTGTTGTGGAAACTGAGCAGCAGCTGTACTGAGTTTACTGAGACAGTTCTCCCTTCATTGGCATGAAAACAAGGATGTTGAAAAATGTAGGTAAGATATATTCACTAGCATTAAATGTATATATTGACTTGTCCCACAACATTAAAATTGATTTAGAATATAAAAAATCCAGATAATTCAAATAGCTGAGCAAATCCTAACCTGAAGAATCCCTTCATCCAAAAAGACAAACTCTGGAAAAAATGACAGTTTTTACAAACCCTTCCCCCAACTTTTCATTAGTAAGAGCTTTACCATAGCAACTACATACAATTATATTTTCTAGACCTCCAGCACAGATTATTCTCATGCATACAGTCAGACAGGCCCAATGTTATAACTGTTGAAAGACTAAAAAGAAAATAATGTGGCTGATAGCATAACCTTGCATGCAAGTTAAATGTGGATATTACAGTAATTAGGGCAGGAGCAAAAGAATGAAGCAAGGGGTCTAAAAAGGTTGTATTGTAACAGGGTAAACTTGCAGTTTCAGGTGAAGAGAACCATATGTAATACCTAGCTTAAAAGAGTATTCAGAAGACACGAGAATTAAATAATAGCAAAGATAACTGTCTTGTACATCGTGACATACACCCAGTGCAGAACTGTGATTTCTTTGCACTCAGAACACAGAGGGGAAGGATACAGTCAACTGGCAAATTAACAGTGATATACTACATAGAAAAGGGGAATCACAGCTAGTGCCTTTGGACAAAAAGGCCAAATGGGTATTTTAGTATCCCTTCAATAAAACGTTGGTTAGTGCGCTGCTGCACAGTTTGAATAGAAGTGAACAATGGTTTAATGTTAGATTTACACAAGGGACCCCAGAGCTCCAGAACTTAAAAGAGATACTGGCTACTTCACTGAACAACAAAAATGTTATTTGTAAGGCCATTCAGGTAAGAGAGTAGAAGGATGCAATATGCCAATGTCTTTACATGGGAAAAGTTCCCTGCTTTTTTTAAGCAAGATTCTAGTAATTCCATATCTTTTAAAACCACAGCAGCAGAAAACAGAATTCACTGTGGAAGGAAATCAAGAAACTAAGTCCCAATTTACCTCCTTGGGGCACGTTCTTAGGCTGAATTTCAGCATGTGATCTGTTTGCTGTAGTTAATGAAGCTGGCTTCTAGTAAGTGCCTGTATGCCCAGCTACAGGGTATGGTAAATATAAGGCAATTTGATTCAGCTTTAACCTCTCTTACCATGGGCCAGGCTAAGCCCACAAAGAGACTAGGACACATCAGATTGCCTGTAAGCACACACCGGCTGACAGCAACCACAACTCAAATGCCTGACAGCAGCTATGGAGGCACAAATGCCAGGATCAACTCTTTGATGTGAAGCACTGAGGGTCATGATGTATGGCACACGTAGACAGGTACTTTGAGCTTCAGTGCTGTGTTACAGGGACAGCCAGGACAGGTTTTTCTAGAGGGCCACCCCAGCATTTCTGGGCTCAGTCAGGCCATTGATGTTATAGCAGTGATTTTCTTTGTCTCTGTGATTCCTAAACTACGTGACAGTAAATGGAAACCTGTCAACCACAGATCTGCCGGCCTGTCACAGAGGCAAGATGTTCTTCCTTTTCATGCCAGAGGACGCCTCTTCCCCCTCTCCTCACCTCTCCTGGGAAAAGGAGAGGGAACTCTGGTTATTCACTGTTTTGATGAGCAGATTGAACTCTGTGCTAAGTGAGAAGTTAACAAAAATACTGGATCTAAGAAAGACTAGAGCACATAACACCCACAAGGTTTCTTCCTAAGCAAGGGTGTGTGGAAAGTAAACAATGAATTGGGTCATTAAATGAGAAATAGAACTATTGCTAACAAAGAGAATAATGATCCAGGAAATATGTGTCAGTGGAAAATGCAAGTCTTTCTCCCCATTATCTCCAATCAGCAGCAAATGGACACCTCTCAGAAGAAGGGAATAGAAGCAGGAGAGGAGCTACATTAATGGCATACCATCCCAACAAGTCCGGGAGCAGGGAGTCTATGTTCTGTAAGTATCTATGGTACAAATGAGTGACACGATATGTATTTGGCAAAAGGGTCTTCAGCTACTGGACACTTTTTTTTTTTTTTTTTTTTTTACCTTTTAAGAATACGTGTAGTTTGATTCTGGGCAGAAAATCACCAATGGGCCAAACCCTTTCCTGTGCTAGAACTTTGCCTACTTGAACCTCTGATTATAATGAACTCATTTTATATATATTTTTCTTTAGTGAGATGTCCCTGGACAGTACACAGGGTAAGAATTTACTAAAAGCACCTGACAACTATTTCATCAACTTTTTGCTGTTCCCCACTTCTTTCCTTACTTCATCCTTTTGTACCAAGATTGGGCTCTAAAGAGCAAAGAAGCGAGTTGAGGGTAGGGGTGCAGGGGGACAGGCAGACCCTCCACAGCCTTTTTCCTTCTAAATTCCAATTCTCAGTGTATGAAATTGCAGCATGGCAGAGCCAAGCTGCACCCACTTGTAGGTGTCCCAAAGCTTCATCTCCCCCAGGGAGAAAGGGATAAAGTCAGCTATACTATCTGAAAGTCCTGTTTTCTGTTACACCTTCTCTGCTAAACCCTGTTGCCTGCTTTCTACCAAGGTAAAGGGTGACCAGGTGATGCCCTGCTACCGCAGCGCTCCTAGGTGGTGGATGAGGCAGCTGTCCCTCAGGGTGGGGAATGGGCACTTCCAGCCTGAAAAAAGCTCCCAATAACAGCACACAGCTCTGTTAGGAAAGTACATTTCGACTTCATTTCTATCTCTGCCTCAATGCTAGCATTAGTATAGAGTCATCTAGAAAATAAAAATAAATGTATCATTTTGTCTGTTTCTGTAAGGCAACTGCATGAAGCTTAGTGCTATGAGAAGAAGTGACCTGAGAGACTCTACACAGGAAAGCAAGGACAGAAGTTGTGTTGACTGATCAATGCTGTGTGAGACTGCTGGAGGATGAGGAGCTGGTGAAAGGCTCCAGACATAGCTTTCCTTTCCACATTGGCAGAATAACTTTATAACAAAGTAGGAGAAAACTGAGAAAAAAGTCATCCTATCTATTAGGGAAAACGATATTTTTGTGGTATCTTCTTCCTGGATTTTGCATGTATGTGGTATTCATATTCTAGGTGGTATACTTAACAGTTGATACAGATGATATATAGTGATTTAACACTCCTTTTGTCATTTCAAAATAAGCTGTAGCCATGTAATATTAAATTGGTACTGATTATCACAATGGTTAATGAAACAGATGCCTCTGAATAAACCCTTACCTGCATTAAGATCTGTAGATGGATACACCTGTAGATGGATCTACTGGTGCTCTGAAGTCCCTCCCATCCCTGGACAATTGTTGTTTCCATGACACCCACATCCTCTCCACTCCTAGGAATCGCTCAGGGAGTCAGCCACATTAATGCATTAAGCCTGACCCAGTAACTCATGTGAAACACCACATGCTTTTGGGGTTGTGGCTGCGGGTAGGAGAGAAGACCTTTCCCCTTAACATCTGTTTCTACCATTTCAAATCACAAAATCAAGGCAAACCTTTCCACCTTTTTTTCTTCATTTCTGATGTGAAAGAGTCACTTGCAGTTCCCTTCTGCCAGCAGGATGTCAGAAAGAGGAAAATTTGACTGCTAGAGCATGCTGCAAGATTGTTGATTTCATCTGGGCTCTGCAAAAGCAGCAGTAACATTGCTCTATTAACCCCCACTGACGAGCTTACTGCTGCTTGTTGGGAGCTGAAAAGGAGAAAAAGGGAGGAAAAAAACCCACCCACACCCACAAGTTCCAGACAAGTTTAACAGATAACAGTAAGGTATGTAAATATTTTCCAAAGCCATGTTTGTTTTAAAGCAAAAATAAATTGCACAACTACATTCTCTTTGTTATTCATCAGCAGGAGGGCAGAAAACCTGCAATATAAATTACATGCCCAGTGTCAATTTACAAGACAGTTCTTTATCCCAAAATGCTCAGTTTTGAGAATGTCTAAATTTCTGATTTGGAAAAAAAAGCCATACCAGAAGAGATGCAAGTACTTTTTGGTGCATTATGCAACATAAATTGAGCTTAGATCCAAACTCTCTTAACCAAACTTCTTTTGGTAATACAACTTGGAAAGCAATCTGCCTGCAAGAGGGTTGTTCAGTAGGAAGATGGAGCAACTTTGACTAAAATTCTAAAAACCTTGTCCAAATGCTACAGCAAATTGTATGAAGGACCAAAGTCTGTCCCTCTTAAACTTAAATCACAGAGTTAAATAAGCCCTCTTGCTATTCTTTACAATTGCACTCACTGTAGAAGTTATGAAAGAAAATCCCAATACCTACAGGAAAAAGTTTCTTTTAACAGCATTTCCCTGTATTTTATCGTGCTTTACTTACCTACAAGCAGTTGAATGCTTACAGTTTAAATCACAGAGCTCGTTGCCATAGAGATTGGGAAATTTAATATGGCTAGGTTTATTATTATTATGATGTAGGTTTATGGCACCACAGCTGAAACTTTCCAGTTTGAATAGTTAGCTCTAATTAAAGCATAGAGTAGCGGATAATACGTTGCCTAGCCATACACTTATTTTTTGTCTTCTGTTTTGATTACTAGATTTTGGTCCATTCCAAAGGGGATTTACGTGTTATTGTCATTCTACATACTTTGTAGACACACAAACAGCTATGCTCGCATCATAACACATTAATACTACATCACAATTCGATGTAGTTCACAGAATCCTTAACATTAACAAAGAGAATTAATTGTCTCTTCCCCAAATTCACAAACTCAAAAGTGTATGATTTTTAGATCTTTATTTTGCCTGAAGAGGAAATAGCTTAGATTTGTTGAAAGTTGCTCTATTGCATCTGGGATTTGTCTAACAGGTTAATGAGTTACAAAAGGCTTAATGCTCTAAAATCCACTTAGGTGTCTAATTCAGAAAGTATGCCAGAGCCTCTGTGGCAAGGATTTTATGAAGCTAATAGCAGTATTGCGCCTGCTAGGTTTTTTAGGTTATTACAAGTAAGATGAAGACAGTGCATAGCACATGCATTTGAAAGAGCCAGCTTTGTTTTATTGAACACATTCTGCTTGAAGACAGAGTTGGTTCCCTGATCATAAAACAGTTTGTACCAGGATATTAAAGAGAAAATATGCAAAAAAATTGTGCACCTCTATATGGAGGCAGAGAACTGTGGAACTGTGGATAAAACATCATCCAGGAAAGCACAGAGATCCCTAAGATAAGGCACTCAGGTAGGAGGGAAAACCCACCTGAGGACATCCTGCACCCTATGAACCCAGTCCTTCCCCCTGCACAGGGGCACAACTGTAAAGAAGGGGCAGGGCTTGTCCCTGCTCAAACCAACCTCCAGATCATTGAGTGGGGCTCTCCCAGGGGTCACAGTTGGTGCTCAAGCCACGAGCCACATCAGCCTGGGCAGAGCAAACACTCCAGCCATGACTGGTGGTGCTGAGCAGAGCAACCCCTTCTTAGTCATCACATCTCATAAGAAAATTTGCTCAAGAACAATATATTTTGGGAAGGCTTTAATCATACAAGTCTGCGTGAGAACTACTATGAGGACTAACTGAATGAGACCTGTCTGGTCCTTGGGCATCTGGAACACAGGTCTTGGCCAGTTTTGGCAGGAAAGTGGGCTTGGGGAGAGCCAGGTCTCCACAGGCCCAGGAGTAATTTGGCTATGTAGCCAAACCAGTCAGACGTGCAGGTTCAGACACCCCTAGAGCTAGTTATCCACTCCTTGGTGGAGTATTCCTCAGTTACAATTTTGTCCCTACTCCCAAGTCACCAAAAATAAAAATTTAGGCTGTTCTACTGCTCTTTGGTTTCAAACTGAAAGGATTGGTTTTAAGGGCATGATATTGACATTAAAAGAAAAATTCCCAAAGTACAAAATATGAAGAGTTTACAGTACTTAAGTAAGCTAGTGTGACTAACTGAGTTCTGTGTCAGCCTTTCCTGTTTAGGACATTTCCTGTTTCGGAACTGTAAATAATCTTCTCAGTATTATCATCCATGCAGTCTTATGTTGGACTGAAGCCATCTCAAACTGAAATATGGCTAAACTATTGTAATCAACAGGCTTATATCAGGCCAAAGTCTTTTCCAGGTTGCTCATGTGACCATTCTGAATGAGTAAAATCTTTGATTAGCAGAAGTATCCTGAAGTTAAAGGTTCAGAGTTGTCCAGAACACTGGTAATACTTCATAGACTAGATTTTTTTTATACCCTACATTAGAGGTAGGATATAAATGGGTAAGCTGCACAAAATAAGAGTCGTATCAGGACAAAAAGATTTACATGTGTTATGATATCTAAGAAGCCTGACAACACTTTAAATCAGATTCTCGGAGACGGATTTAGTGATTAGATTGCCATTACGCGCGACATAAATGCCAACCCATAATCTAATTACAATTGTTTGTGATTAAACAGCTGAGCCATAAGAAGCTTCTCAAATCTTCAGCAAGTGTGTTTCAATAGCAAGGAACTGTCACGATATTTCTTCTTAATTTGGATACTTTGGAAAAATACGCTGGATGTTGATTTAAACTATAATATGGAAATGGTCAGTAAGCTTAAGTGACTCTACTACGGAATTTATTATTCCTGCCTATTTTGTACAGCAACCAGCATAAGTGGGAAGAAGTAGAGGGCTAAAGAAAAAGGCAAGGGATTTTACAGCCAGACAGAAGGTGCAGGCATTTGCAGCAGAAGGGAGAGAATGAAACTTGGCCTTCCAACCCAAATCACAATTACCTAAGCATTTGCAGAAGCTGTTGGTACCCAAACAGTGCAGAAGGCTGCCTTGTGTCTCTTTGCCTGGGTCTTGCAGGTCTCACTGTCAGTCTCAATTTTCTTTCTTCCCCACCTTCTTGCCCACATCTACTCAAATGCCTGTCAAAGCCATTTTTCTTACTACAATTTTCACATTTTAATTCTTGAATCCCTCCAACAGCTCAGGCATCAAAATGTGAACATCTTATTACCAATTAAAATCTTTATTCCATCTTTTCTTATTTTCTACTCCTTCCATTTTGTCTCATTTACCCATTTGTCAGCTTTTTCACAAGTATTTCTACGTGGTTTTAGATGCTGCACACTAGACATGGAAAGTCTTTCGTGTCAATACTCACAAAGCTCTCTACTGTTAATACAGGTTTTAAAGACACCTACTGAGAAAACTGAAGTGCTATCAAAGAGTAATTAGAAACAGCTATTTTTTTATTTTAAAGTGAATTGCATAAACAGTAGCTAACAAAGCTAGTGCTCCATGTAGTATAGAATATGTGATATTCCTACCACCTAACTTTAGAAATCCAGAGTTAGTGTCTGCTTTGCAAGCCTAGATTCATGCAGTTATTGATCATCTTCATACTCCTTTATCCTTTGAAGGAGAAAAATACCCATATAAAAACATAAAAGTTTAAGGAAGATAAAAAGAAAAAGAATGAGAAGTGCATTGCTTATTCATCTTCAACAACTGGGAAAAGCATGTTTTTAAAATGAGTAGCATTTAGAATTTAATTGACAGAAAAAAATAGAGGCTATGTTTTGAATGGACTATTTAAAGAAGTCAGTCACCCTTTTGTGCAGTTTTTAAATTTAATAAACCTGAAAATTTTAACATTTTGAAGTGTGCAAACAATTTTTGCCAAAAATATAGATGATAACTGATATAGCAGCTCTGATAATATGCATTATTTCTCTAGTAATGGTTTATTTCAGGGCAATACAGGCATGGTTTTGTTAAGAAAAAAACCTATTTACTAAAATGGAATGACAAAAATTTGAACGTTGGAATCAGAACCAATTTTAATGTGGATCCTTTACACTGGGATAGAAGAGAAGTAATTTTTTCATTTGTTTCTAAAGAGGAAACCAGCAAAATTGAAGTGGAGAACAAGAAAGATCTTATTTGACTTAAAAATATTCACAAATGTGTATATTTCGGTTTTTCAATTATTCCTTCTCCTACCATGGGTACAAAATATCTCTAGGACCCTGCTACAATGGAATGGACAGCATCATGTTGGGTACCCAGAAACTTGTCATCACTGGTGTAAAAACAACAAGCAGCTGATCTGTGTGAGGGGAATGCTTTCCAGAGCATTTTGGCTTTTGGCTTTTTATTCGTGCTTTGACGTCTTTCACAGGACAACATTTTCTGATTGTAGGGGTGCTTGGAGCAGTTTCAGGTGATGTGATACCAACAGACTAACAAAACTGTACTGTCCATTTCCACAGAGCACAGTGCTTTACAAGACTTAAATAATTAAAGTCAGGATCCAGAACACAAGAGAGAAAACAAGTGCTTGCAAGAAGGGAGGTTTATGGAGCATGTGGTCATATGGATAGTAGGAAAGATTATTTTATTGCTCTTTTCTTTGAAAGATATATGTAATGACTACCCAAACTGAGAGATCAGTTAGACATGTTACAGGATATGACAAATACGATGTCCAAGCATGACAAGACTAAGACCCATCATCTGCCTCCTATACCCAGGCTATTTCAGAAAGTGATGTAAAATTGTCCTATTGGGATACCTGGTGAAATACATACTCTCATGCCATGCCTCAGACTTTATTTAGTCATTTATCAGTAGCTGTTTCCCTGTGTGATCTTTCCACAACGAATTATTGAACAGATTAGCCCTAAATTTGCATATCCACTGTAAGGACATTGATTTTCATTTAACTAGCAGCTTTCTGCTTGTGAATGCTAAAACAAGTAAAAAGGCAGGATCTGATTTGCCTTTTTATATGACTTAATATAACAATGACTATTCTGAACTTTTTTCCTCCAAACGAAAAGATCTTTTATTAAGGAGAAAAAGACCCCATATTTTCTCTGAAAAACATTCATCTCTTTGCTCACTCATTTAAAGTAGCATGAAAAGCAGCAAAAACATCAAATAAAGCTACATCTAGACATTCAAATTGTGCACATTTTTTTGATATTACCTGTGAAGGCCATTCTTCCTAAAATGCAACACACCATTCTTTATTCTAGTTGCTGCTTGGCACCTGATTTACATCTCAAGCATATTCTCAGATGAGCATTTCTCTCCCTTAAAGGCTAATAAATAGCTGCTAGTTACTTTTTCAAGCGGAGAAGCAGAGGTTTTATTCCCACACATGTAACACTGCCAGCACATAAACTGCCCAGGTGGTAAAAATCAAGCAATTGCCTCCCCTCAAAATGCTTCTGCCTGTTAAATGAAAGGCCAGCCACACTTTATGAAAGTCCCTTAGTGTTACTGGCAGCTTTCTGAAGGCCTGTGAGAGGATGCCTCTGATAAAGTTCCCAGTTCCCAAAAGTTCTCCCTATTACTGAGATACAGGAGAGTCTCCTTGGAGTATGTCCTCGTAACCAGGTAAGGAACTAAGCTTTAATAAACCAGTGGGGGTTTTTTTCAGTTGTAAGCATTGGTCATGTCCAAGCATTGCTCAGAGCAGCGAGGAACCACATGTTAGCAAAACTCCTCCTTGTTAGGCTTGCCTGGATGGAGGTGCACTGAACCTTCCTGTCTCAAACTCTTCCTCGGCATCCTCCTTGGCCTCTGCAGTCTTGTCGTCTGCAAGACCTTCTCTTCTTTTAATCCTGACTATTACATCCATCACACAAGCCTGCCACTTCCTCAGATCTTTTCAGCCTCTGAAGCCTTTTCCTCTCTCAAGCCCAGGGAATTTTTCGAGAGGGGACCACCAGAGGGCAAAGCCAGATCATGAACATCTGAGCTAGCTGTGACTGTGTCCTGCAGCACAGAGTTCGGTGGCGGTTCAGGGCAAGCCTGGCAGCTCAGCTCCCTGGATGCTCACAGTTCACACGGTACATGTCACGATTGTAACTATTTGCAAGCACCAGTCAAAAAAAGCCCTGTCATCAGGAAAGCCTCAGCATCACTGGCATCAGGAATCAAAGCCTGGCAGTGTAATTAGACAACAGCCTCATTAACCTTATAACGTCTTTCAATGCTTGTGGGAATCTTAAACATTTTGCTGTAAGAAATTAAGGAGAACAACATGAGAAAAATGAAAGGAATGATTTGCATGTTAGACACTTCAGTTCTTCATTTTGAACTCATTAAGAGATACTGCACTGTAGAAATCTCATTTATTTAGAGAGGTAAAAGCTTTGCAACTTCATCTCTAGAACTGTTTGCTCTAACTGGCTCTAACTCCTCAAACTTGGATGCAGTCTCCAGTTCAGCAGGACACCATCACCGTGTTCATGTAGCACACCTGAAATCATGGTAGAGTAACCACCTGTCACAAGAGAACCCATCCTATTTAAAATGATAGCTAGAAGATGTTTTTTACTTGAAGTTTATCAGAAAAACTTAGCAAATATGCATTTCTTCCGTAGAAAGTATCCAGTCCCCAAAATATATTTCAAGCCTTCCATGCACATGATCTTTTAAGAGAAGGTCTCATTTAAGGCAAACCAAAATTCACCTGCATCTGCCTTAGCTTCAGACAAAACACCTGGCCCTGGCCCTCCATGAAGGCTGCTTCCCTTCTTTCTTTCAGACCAGTGTCTTCCAAAGTGTTTATGTTCTCCCCTGTGACTCTGTGTGCTATTCATACTGAAGATAATTAATGATCATACGAAAGCAAATTCATGATCAGCACTATCAATGTAACTCTCGAACTAATTCTGTGAGCACAGTTTTTCTCAAGCAGCAATGCCATCAGCAACCAGCCATTCATAGCAAAATTGAGGAGAAGCTATTGCATGCCATGAAGACTTCACACCTGCTTTTCAAGACAACTAACAACCCCCACACCACACACACATACCCATCACCACAGCTGGTTTTCAGTTATAATAAACTTCTGCTGACCCAGACACCAGCATATTACATCTCCAGCCTAGGCAGTGAGTCAGCCTGTTGGTAGAGCATTTATTTCCCAGTGAGATATGACATGGTATGCACTGAAGATCCATGCAGCAGACCTCATCAGCAACAGCACCAGCCTCTGGAGCACTCTGAAAGCAGGGAGGCAATCCTTTGGCCAGCAGAGCTCAGTGTCAGAAAATGGAGCAGATTGATACCCAGATGGATAGAAAATGGCAGTGTTAACAATCACTGCAAGCAAGTGGGCTGCTATGCCCACAGTCTGGAAAATGATCCATCTGGTACTGATTCAGGAAGGCACCCATCCGTTTGAAATCTGTGAATGGAAAGTGTTGTGATGTCTAATTCACACGTGCTTTTTGGCCTGACTGTTCTGAAAATGTGCTTCTTCAGGTACCATGCTGGGTGCTGTCCTGAAGCAGGACCTTCACCCGCTGATGTGAGCTGGTGAGCCTGGGACAGGGATGGAGATGGAGGACACCAACAGAATCAGACTCTAAGAGGCCAAAGCTCTTCATTCAGTCAATGGAAAGCTACTTCAAAGACGCATGATGCTGAAAACCCTATGCTTCTTTGCTCTTTTTTGCTGGTCACAGGAATGCTTTTCCAGAGCCACCTAGGGAAACTTTGTCCTCCCTGGCCAACCTTGACATTTCAGCTTCTTGGAGAAGAGATGTCATGCAACAACAGTCTTTAATTGGTATTCTCAGCCAATATTGTTACAATACCATCAGGGGAGCTTTTTCCAAGACATACACTTTAAACAACAACAATAGTTTTCAATATGTTTCAGTGTGTATGCATGAATATTGGGATGCTAATGTTCAGACTAATGTTGTACTGTACTACTGATCTTCAAAAATATAGTAGTACAAGTAGTGACTACCTGATCTGCTCTTTTTGCAATAAAAAAACAACATGGGGAGCATGCCATTGCACAGCTGAACTATCATTTTCAATGTCTAGAAGCAAAACGTGCAAACAATTAGTCCTTTAATCTTTATGATATATGAAATCTTCTAAATTACATTCCTAGTCATTTTAAAATGTACTGATGCCTTTCGGAAAGGAATCTCACCCTTCAGAAGAATTCCTGCTATCGGACAACATTGTTTTTTAATTTTCTCCTCCTTTTTTAGTATTATTTTGTTCTCAAGTGAACTTATGTTTATTGTTTTAGTGATACTCTCCTGTTGATTATTGCCCCCTTCACCATTTGTGACATAACAGTTAGTATTGCTGTGGAGAACAATACGGTACTGAGATCAGCAGGAAGAGGACCTTAAAAATCTCCAGATACCTTGGGTTTGTGCAACTCTTTGCATTAAAAGAGGAAAGTACAAAAATATACAAAAAGCATATCAGAAGATCTCCACAAGACAACAGTATGAAAAGCCAGCAACCTTCAAAGGGTATTTGTATGTTTATAATTGCATGGAGGGAGTAAGATTAGAAAAATAGTTCTCTTCTATCATTGAACTATAAAAAATAAGATGCTTAAAATACATTTTATATATAATTTTAAGCTACTACAGAAGTATGTTTGGGATCCAGAGACTACAAACCATTTCATGGTCCAGTCCTGAGTTCCCCCCAAGTCTTTCTCCCCATATACTTTTCAAAGAGACTTACAGCAGTATAGCGAACAACATAAACAACACGTATTTTTAAGAATCCTTCAGAAGCAGTAACTAAGCTCTCATGCTTTTCACTTGCTGGAGAAATACTCCTGGATGTCTTCAGCTCCCTTGGTATGCTTTATAATGTGAGAGACTCTACATCTCTGCCTCTGACACTGCACACAATCAAGACAGACCTGGTACTCCCTCCACTTGCTTCTCAAAACATTTGTGCTCTAAAACCTGATATAGAAGTGGAAAAGACCCAGAAAATCTATTTTACATTTCATCTGTCCCTTCTCCCAATAATGAGAATGTTATAATATCCAGCCATCTATAGACAGGTCTTAATGGTGTCAATAAAACAACCTGAATGTCTACAGCGAGCCACAAACCTAAAATGCAGGTCCTCGCCCTCCTGCGCCAGAGGACTGTGACAGCAGTTCCATATAATATTTTTTTTTCCCCTTGACCAGCCCCTACTCTGTCCAAAGACGGCTCCTTCTGCCCCCACCTGTAATGCCACTGTCAGGCCACAGCTCTCAGCACTTACCTCACTCAGCAGTGCCTCTAAACCAAGAGTTCTGTTAAAGTCATAGTATGGAAAGCACAGGAAACAAGACAAACCAAATTGCAGTCTATCTTTTAAGAAGTACTAAGATCACTTACCTTAGTTGGAAACCCTTTCCAAATTAGCCTTCTGTGGGAAAATTCCTTTTATTTGTATAGTTTTAGTCATACACAAATATGTTTACATTCAAAATACATTTCACAGAGCAAGAAAATGTCTATGATTTTATCACCTAAATTACATAAAAATAATTATTTCACATAAAACAAATTAGTGTCTTTAGACTATTAAACTGTGAGGTCCAAAGCAGTAACAAAGCAAAACTGCAAATGAAAACATCTCACTCATATCCAAAAACAATATCACTTGTTCAAAGTTCTCAACAGAGTTAAGTATCAGCCCTCAAAAGGCATTTGAATATTGCTTACAGAACAGGGTGCAGAAGCAAGCTGTCATTTTGTCTAGTGGATACTTCCTATACCATACAACAAACATTACTGAAAAAGTAGAAAAATTCTACACGTAACAAAGACCAAAACGGCGCGCACTCTGTGTATACACTCTATGTACATGAATTAAACATTCAACAGTCAGGATAGAGAAGGCAAGACACTAATGTTCTTTCATAGCTTAAAAAAATGTAACTTTTGTTTATTTTGTATTTATTATTTAAGCATTATGAATTAATTAACAAAGTTATATTACATTAAACTGTGTGGTAGTTTCGAACTTCATCTTTTTCCTTCCATGGACAGTGTCAACTTATTTAAGAGATTTGAAACCTTTCTGCATTCATCATTTTGTTTGCCTTTCCTGGAACAACAAATCTGGAAACAGCTTATCACTGTAAGATACAACATCTCCGGTACCCTGATGCTGCATCAGCCAGGAAGATTGATATTTTCAGGCAGTTGTGGCTTTGCAGTCATTCTACTCCACAGTGCACCTGATCTCAAAGTAAGCTATTAAAGTAAATTTCCTTTCCAGAATTTCCCAGCCATGACAGCCTCCACAAACTTAGGAAAGAGCAATCCCAATATCTGAAATTAACTTTTTTAAAAAATCACCACCAACAAAAGTCTTACTTCATTTCAACACATTTAAATAGAATGGGAAACTCACCAAATTCGCCTGTTTATTCTTCATTTGGGCAGCCAACTCTCTGCAGATGAACTGCTATGAATCCAGCTGCCTTTCCCTCATTCTGGGAGATGTAGGAGATGCGACAGGTTCAAGTCTATCAGCAGAGTGCAACACTGGTGCATTTCTACAGCAGGGAGGCGGAAAAAGCAGGGGTGGAGGGAGAAGAGTCAGCCCTCACAGCAGTTTAAGAGTTCTTGCATGTTGTTATTGCCGCAGGTTCCTGTGACTGGCTTTAGCTGATCTCCTCTCCTCTGACATTGCTGCCTGTTGAGCTGGGGAGCACAAAGGAAGACTAATCACTGTACACCTCATGCTGTCTCCTGCAGTAAGCCCTGGTGTTTTTTCAACTGCGGAGGCAATCGATACCTGGGGAGGAAAGAAGTTTTGCCACCTGTCACCTGAGATAAAATGATCAATTTCCTAATTCTAGTACTAATGCTGGATTCAAAGCGAAGTGATAATTATCCCAGCTGGTTCTTAAAACAATCTATGAATGACACTGATCGTGATTACTAAAGCTGGTGTGAAAGGCATTGTGGCACATGGGTTCATTGGGTCTATTTATAGATTATTTTTCTGCTGTTTATGGAGTCATGTTGAATTCAGGAAGGGATAGGAGTTTTCCCTTGTGAGAAAGGCTTCCCCTTTTCCTAGTAGGTATCATTACTTGCTAGATGCATAAATTGGCAAACCTTTCACACTAATGGCAAACTACAATAAAACAGTTGGTGGTTACTTAACAATTCACTTTATTTATTTATGGCTGAATAAATAAAGGCTGTAGTGAATCAGCTTTGCCAGTGTCACATGGGGACTGAGAAGATGCTGTTTCCTAACATCTTGAGGGTCACAGGCTACCAGACAAAGCACCCCTACAGCCTGACCTCTGCTTTCAAGTATTGCTTATTGCCCTCAAAAGCAGCAAGCTCATCAGATTGTTTCACCTCTTTGTAAGCAGGCGAAGGAGCTTTAAGAAACTTCAAGTCACTATTAGCAGAAGAAGAACAGAGTTGTATTGTGTTACTAAAGCTTGCCTCAGTGTGACTTTGGACAAGTCTCAGAATATTGAACAACTTACTGGTGAAGTAAAAAATAATACTCCGAGCAGAAACAATAATAAGGATGAGAATTTTTACCATAAATTATATGTGACTTTTTAAAATTTTAGCTTATCAAATATGATGAAGTTCAGTGACTCAGTAAACTCAGACCTGTGATTCTTTTCTCTGCAACTCTCTAAAACTTGGCAAAGTTCCTTAAATGACTCCATTTTTATTTTAGCCTTAAAGCCTTCTAGATACTAGGAAGCTACAAGAACCTCAGGTACAGGTTTCATACATAGGCCTGACTGTGATATTCAGCCAGAAGCATTCCTG
This sequence comes from Aquila chrysaetos chrysaetos, assembly GCF_900496995.4. Lineage (NCBI taxonomy): Eukaryota > Metazoa > Chordata > Aves > Accipitriformes > Accipitridae > Aquila > Aquila chrysaetos. The sequence continues at coordinate 47,148,856 of NC_044030.1, forward strand.
CCTTAGCTTCCTTAGCAATGCTCTCTGTTAGGCAAGCTATACCTCAGACTGTATATAAATACCTTTTAGCAAGACCTCTGTCTGTTCAGAACAAGCTGACAAACCTGCTTACATTTAAAGTGGTCACCAAGGGCTGGCGAGGAGGAAAACAGATCCATCAATTAGCAGGGTCACCTGTTACATGACAAAGCCAAATTTGGTTCCTTCTTCTGCTCCAGAGGATCTAAAACTTCACTCACAGCAGTCACCCCAACTGTGTCATTGCGATGCATGAGTCAAGATTCATGTGGGACTGAGAGAAACCAAGGATGGTACACCAGTGCAGCAGGGAGCTCAAGTGTCCTGGAGGGTGTACAGGTTCTGATCCCCACATAAAGGCCTGTTATATATGCTATAACATGCATTTGTTGTCCAATGGCTACTTAATGACAAAAAATGTTAGGAATCTCAGAAATGGGGAGCAGACTTCCTTCCTTGCAGGAGACAGTCTTGTTGCCTGCGTAAGGCCTGTTCTTGCAGACTATCCCTGGTCCCAGCAGACTTTGGACATTTCCTGCGGCTATTCCCAGTGGGATGTAAGGCTCTCAGCTCCTGTTGCCTGTCCCTGGGTTCCTACAGGCGCCTACCACCGGTCTGCCCACCCCAGCAGGCAGCATCCATTCATACACAGGTGGATTTCCATGTGTGGATCTCCACAGCAAAGAAAGGAGCTGAACCAGTGCCCTCTGGTTTTAAGGAAATTCTAGACACTATTACATACATCAAGACCCAAGCACTACTTTCTGCATCTTTAAGTTAGTCTTATTTTTTTGCCTTGAAAAAACAGGATACCAGGACCAGGTCCATTCAAGAATTTATTCTGGAGCATGTGTAGACAACTCTCTGCAGCCTTGAGTGTAACATCTGGAAGCTCTAATGGAAGTCCTTGTTTTTGTTGGTATTTTCTTACTGACTAGCTTTATGCAGTGCTGTTTTGGGGTAGTTTGCTGTTCAATGTGTAGAGGGCTTTGAACTGAGGCCTGACATGTACCATATAGAGAGAGTTTTCATGCCAAACTCTATGCCAGGTATGAAAAAAAATTTATTCCAGATACCAAACATCCAGACCTTTTCTGCATTTCAACTACATTGCCATCTTTTTTTTTTTTTTTTTTTTTTGGTCAAATGTTAAGAAAGTCAAATCCTTCATTTTTTCTCTATTTGCAGACACTTTTATTTTTTTACAGTAAAAAGTAAAAAATTTCTAAATCACATTATTATTGAGCAAAAAAGAAAGGAAGGAAAGACATTATCTTGGAAAGATACAAGGGCCTTTATCCTCTTCAACTCACTCATATTATTTGCTTCCAATGAAGGTTTTGACAGCTAAGATAACATGTGGATAAAACAGCAGGTGTGAGTCAGACCTTTCTCCAGATTTCATCCTGGAGAGAAGAACAACTACAATCTAGTTTATTTTAAAACAAAAGATAGGAGGATTGGTAAGAAAAACTAAATAATGAAGATTTTTTCATTAAATGTAAAGCTACAGTACAAGCTTAGAAACTTACAATGCAAAAACATAGATTACCTCTACCACCCTAAATATGTCTCAAATCAATGAATGCTAATAATTTAGTTGTCCTGTCAAAATGCTTGCTCTTTACAACTTAAAGTCTTCTAAGTTGTGGCAATGGAGGAAAATGAATTGTGTTATTTATGATGTTCTTCTCCTTCAGTTATGCAGCAATGTCTGGGTTTCAAACATTTTGTGAACATGTTACTATTTAAGAAATAGTTTTCTCTTCTATGTATGTAGTGCAGTGAAAAATTTTAAAACATTTTAGGGTTTTTAGAAGGTTGGTTTTACACTTCAATTTTTTGGTGGGATGAGTTTTAAATTGTTTGGTTTGGAGTATAAAACACAAAATAATAATGAGAATGGCCAAACTGTATTGTAGCCACTGAAATTTAATGTGAAAGAAAGTGACACGGTAAACTCCAGAAACAAAGCATAGACTGCCATTAGGTCTTCTCTAGATTTAAATTATAACAACATAATGCCATAAATAGTTGCTTTTGTGTAGAAATCAAAATTATTTTGCTTTTAATGAGGGTGGCTCTTTCCTTGCAAGCAGCAGGGTAACTCCACCAGAACTTCATAAACCTTGCTAAAAGAGTTCACTACAGCTGTCTTAAGAGTGACAGGCAGTGGCAGCATAACACAACAGAGGTAACATATGACAAGGAGATGGCATGTAACGTACCTCCCTCCATATGTTTTTTTAATTATTTACAACCCTTTTCAAGCAGCCATAGACATACACAGTATTTCTCTGTGGACTTTGCTCCTATTCTCAAGCTTGCCAGGATGATGATTGACTCCTTGGGCATGTAGGAGTAAGTTACAAGCTTCTTTACGCTACCATTTTTACAAACCTATGCTGTTCTTGTGTTGTACAATACTGTTCTCTTAAAACTATGCTTGGTATGTAAATGTGCATACATACATTCAAGTCTACTACAACATTTTCTTTTGAGACCTTCGCCAGCTAAAAAGCCTTGGAGCCACCACTGCCATGAGTGCAAAAGCTTGAAATAATCTTATTAGATACTCAACTACAGTCAGAAGCATTTGATTTACAATAAGCGCATTAAGAAAGATTTTTCCAAAATCACATATTAGACTTGGATCTACAAACACATGGTTTTGCTTAATCCTCATGTGCTCAAAGAATCATTCATCATAATCACATAACTAAATATCCGTAAGATTAGGCTGAGTAGCTGACTCGGAATGAAAAAAAAACAAGCTGAATTCTTAAACCTGAGTCGTCTTTGTCATAGCTTGTACAATGATTGCCAATGAAAAGTAGCTTTGAAAAGGTTTGCTAGAATTTGTTTGATTTTTGAACACTGAAAATGGAAGTGAAACATCTCACCTGAAGTAAGAATTTGAAAGTAAAAGATGCTAATTATTTTTTTATTGTTTATTGATATATTTATCTTGTGGTTTGTTACCAGGTGCCCAATGACTTTATTGATTCTCTAATTCTGAACTTTTTTTTTTTTTAGGAGCAAAACTGGCAATAAGGTCAAGTGGAAAAGATTAATACATCCAGCTGAAAACCTTTTATACAGTATTGAATGCTTTTGCTGAAACAATAGATCTGAGAGACATCTGAGACCAGTTGCTATAGTAATATAGTTTGAGAGAGCCCCGTGTTGATGCTGTGCATATGGGGTAGAAAGGCAGAGAGGAAATGAGCCAGTTTGTTTTTCCATGCACAGCAGGGCCAGCCTGCACAACTGTAACAAATGAGCAAAAAATGTCACAGATTGGTAGCCAGTTGGAGGTGGGTGGAGGGGGAGGTGAGTGGAGAAGAAACAGGTCAGATCTGAACCGCAAAGTTGGGGAAAGGTGTAAGTAAAGGCTATATATAGTCTAATTATCTCGTCGGCTAACAAGGAAGATACCAGGAAGAGAAGGGCATTATTAAAATGTGTTTCAGCTCTCTAATTGGACCAACGCCTCTTGCTTGCTCCTCTCACCTCCCAAACCAGCTCTGGCAGCCACCTGACAACACAGTTCAAAGCCTTCGCAGCCAAACTTCACAAACTTCAGAGGTTTTTTGCTTGAGACTCAAAGCTGGCAAGCAGGCCAAGTTTTCTTGGTTAGTGTGAGCGGTTGTCTCCCTTCTCTCCATTTCCCCCACCTGAAAGTATTAATACTTTAAAAGGTATTTGGTGCCCTTACTGGCCAACAAATGGTGCCGCTGTCATCTTTCTGATTGTGAAAGAGAATGAAAGAAGTGTGCAGTGGCATTAAGGGTCTCATACTGGACTGCTGAGAACTTCTGTTTGATGCAGTAGGTCCTTAAGTTTGTTTCGGTCAAAACGCAAAGTTCTCACCTTTAACTTCTCCCATGCAAGGGCATTCACACAAGCTGTGACTATGCAGATTCACGCTTTTGAAAGGCTCCCACTGAGGTGAATCTCACGAAAACGGGACAGGTAGACCCTGAAGAAAAAGTGGTGTCCAAAATAATGATTTTTTTTTTTTTTTTAAGTTAGGCAAAGCTTGAGGTACTAAAATCAGTCTTATAAGCTAGGAAGTGATAATGAATTGAGGAAGAAAGGTGCTTACCCAGTACAGAGCTCTTTTTTAATTGCGTGACTGATTGCAGAAAGAAAATTACTGGGAAGTGGAGGAGGCAAAGAGAGAAACTAAGACTCTGCACTGTCACGAAGAAACACCTTGTAGGACTGGGGATCCTGGAGATCCTGGACTCCATAGGGGACTCTAACCTATCTCCAAGAGTGGTGGAGAAACTCAGATAAGCACAATGTTTGTAGGGACATATGCAGTTTTGCCAAATATTTGAGTTTGTTATCAGCTGCTAAGCATGTTTACTGTCTATGTTTCAGTCTAATCACAGTCTATGCACCTTCATGTGCCTGAAGAATTAACTATAAACCAACAGCATTTGCAAGCTTTGGGCTTACAAAAGCAGTGCTAGATATAGGGAGTTCCTATGGGATCAGAAATGGCCCTATGGCTGGAGTTTATACTACGATGGATTAAGGCATAAGCAGTGAAACTAGTGCTGGTTTGCCTTTATATGCTGTGCTGTGAACTTCAGAGGATCAGGAGCAACTTCTCAAACAGTTAGGTCTTCCCAGGTAGAGGTTGGAGGGTTATTAACCTTGTCAGCCTTTCCAATCTAACCTGCTGATGTCTGAGCCAAGAGGCACTGAAATCCTTCCTGTCCCAGCTGCGGGGACAGCCTAGAGCATGTTTAGCTGGGAGAAGTAGACCGTGGCCATGACAGGCACAAGGGGAGGGTGCGGTGCCAGAAGATCATATGCTGACAGCTGGGGCGATCGCAGCAGGGGCTCCTGATTAAAACGGATGGATGAGGATCTGATTTTAGATTTAGCCATCTTGGTCTGTGAGGTGTATCAGAAGTAAACCCCTGGACTGTGAGGAAGGCGACAGTTAGTTATCCTGCTCTGGTTTCCAGCCATGGCTAGGAGATCGCCGCTGTGTTTTACTCAGCTAGTCAGCTCTGAGCTGCCCGCTGGCCAGGACCATTTACCTCTCTCTTTTCTTCTCCTGTACCACACTTTTTAGCAACACTTGGCTGCCTAAGTGATGTTAGTCTGGACTCTTCTGTCATGGGGCCACTTTTGTGCTCACTTATTAGAAAAGAGGCTGACAAGACATCTAAGCATCTGTGACCTTGCTTCGTCAGTTCGGAGGCATCAGTGTGAAATGTCGTAAGAGGCAGCTCTGAAGCAGGCTGCAGTATTCAGGGTGTATAAGTAGAGAAGATCAAACAAGTAAAACAGCTTCACGGATTATCTCTTATAAAACTTACAAAGCGATTGCTTCTTTTTACCCCTAGTTTGACTTGCTTGTTCCAGTTCCATCACAGTTTAACAGATGTGTCTTGAATGAGCTTCCTGCTACAAACTGCACAGCTAGACAAGTCACTGAGAAGATGGAAATCAATTGTGCAAATCAGTGTTCAGGGCTAAAGCCGCAACGTATAAGTGACATGAGCTGCTTGCACTACTCTCACCTGTGAGTGCAATGTCATTTTAGCAATAGAAATAATTCTAAATGAGAATTATTTTAAGCCAGTTTTACAATCTGGTACTTAGTTCAATGCTACTAAGCTCAATCTGTTTTCATCAGATAATGTCAGTGATAAGTTAAGGAACACAAAGAACATGAAGAATTAATTGCCAACACTTCCCAGAGTCAGTTTCGTAAAGTTACCAAGTGATAATGAAATGCAGGTAAACGCACCTTTTTATGTAAAATTATGGACAGTCACTTCTTTGGCAAAGAAACATTCAAGAGAGGATCAGGTACAAACCGCACTTATTCAGGCTCCTATTCAGAGGAGCAGATCCAGAGCCCAATGCAGGCTACCCTTAGTGAAGATGTTGAGTAAATGAGTCTAGCTGCATTTGGTGTCTCACAGACACCAGGCTGATTATAAAAGTTATTTTTATTTCTGCACACTCAAGTAACTTTGGAATGATTTAAAGAAAAGATAACATTCTAGAGGAAGTTGTGAGCTTGATACATATAAAATAAACAAAAAATGAGTGGATTTATCTAAACAAATTTTTTTGACTGTTTAAGGTTTCTCTGGTACTGTGGAATCATGGAATCACAGAACAGTCCAGGTTGGAAGGGACCTTGAAAGATCATCTGATCCAACCTTTTGTGGGAAATGGAGCCTAGATGAGATCATCGACCACCCTGTCCAATTGCATCTTGAAAACCTCCAGTGATGGGGACTCTACCATGTCCCTGGGGAGCTTGTCCCAGGGATTGACTGTTCTCACTGTGAAAAATGTCTTTCTTATGTCAAGATGAAACTTCTCCCAGTGCCACTTGTACCAGTTGCCCCTTGCCTTCTCCACGTGGCTCCTTGTGAACAGAGAGCCTCCATTTTCTTTGTATTCACCCTTTAAGTACTGGAATACTGTGATGTGGTCCCCGAAGCCTTCTCTTCTCCCTGGAGAAGAGAACTAACTCCCTCAATCTTTCCTCAAAGGGCAGGTTCTCCAGTGCTCTGATCATCTTCACAGGTCTCCTTTGACCTTCTCCAGTCTTTCCTGAATAGTGGGGATGAGAACTGGACCCAGTACTCCAGGTGCAGCCTGACAAGTGCTGAGTAGAGTGGGATGATCATGTCTCTGTCCCTGCTAGTAATGCCCCTGAGGATGCAGCCCAGGATTTGATTTGCCTTGCCTGCTGCAGTGGCACACTGCTAACTCCTGTCAGCCAGCTTCAAGGCACAAATAGGGCAAGATTTGAAGCTAATACTGACTGTAGAATAACCCATATATCCCAGTGGCTCTGGTTAGATACAAAAACAAATAATCACACTTCTACTCACATAATGTGTGCACATTAGTGATCAGTTGTAATACAGGAGAAGATAGTTTAGCATTCCAAATCCCACTAGTAAGTAGCTCATCTAACTCCATATTTTGACTCTCCAGGGAAAAAAGAGGCATCAGAAGAGAAGGACCAATGAAATTTATTTGTCCTTGAAAGGAAGTTCTTTCTAGCAGAAAGACATATTTTTCCCCCCCTCAATTGAATAAAAATGTATGCTACTAAGTATTATACGCAGGCAGGAAATTATCTTCCTGTCTGTTGTGAACTTCCAAGCCTTTCAAAAGAGTCTATTCCAAATTCAGGCAAGACTTTGGTTTCTGGTTGTTAATGGAATGGCTAAACTATTGCCCTGAATGTTTTGTCTAGATTTCAGCTTGTTTTATATAATTAGTTGATATTTTCAAGATGAAAAATTCTCTCAGTTCTTGCCAGTCGGGTTATGCTGGTTTCAGAACTCTTTTTCTAAGGATTCTTTCAAAGCCAAGGAATTTCTTTAAGCTGACTTATTCAGAAATATTTTAGCTTTGATATTTCCCCACAAACTCTTGATAAACTTTCATACATCTCCAAATCACAGCCCGAAGAACACAAACTGTGAATTTTACTTGTAAGCATTCCAAGGATATAAGGGTATGAAATAAACATTGAAAATCAGATCAAGAAAACCTTTGAATATTTCACAGCATTATTGATTCACTAGGACAATGTAGGAGGTCTGGATTGTTGTCACATTTTTAAGAGGTATCAGTACTGCTAACTGATCCAATTTCTCTTTCTGTAGATAAGGAAATATGTAGCACAAGAAGATCTGTAATAACAATAAAATTATTTTGTTGACAGCTGTTCCTGTGGCACTTTGCCCCTTTTAAATTATTTTATTGGTTTAATTGTTTGGCTTAGCTAAAAGAAAAAAAATTATCTTCCCTCAGGTTTCTCTGCTTGCCTGAAAGAACATAGCATCTTAACCAGTTCCCTGCTCCTCTTCCTTCTTTATTTACACAAAATAAAAACAGAAACAGTTTTATGATGTTGGAAGGATACATGGCCCCTGTGACTCACTCATTGTTGGCCAGGTTTCCTTTTGTTCAACTTAGTCTGGGGTTTGCATCTTTGAATATGGACTAGAGGTCTTCTGATGGTAGTGAAGCTTAATTTGGTATCATACCTCTTGTCTCTAAAGCACTTTGCAGTCTGTCTGTCTCATTTCTTGTGCCCACACAAACACACAGAGCGTCAGCCATCTCTAGTGGGAGGGTGACAGCCACACAAGCCAACTGGTAGCCAGCCAATGCACTGCATGGCAGTGGGAAAATGGAATATTGGCCAAGGATGCCACATCAAACCCTCCTCTCCAGAGTGTGCCATGGGATTTTCAATATCCACAAGGAGCAGATGTCTTTAATTTCTGATCATTAAAGAAGAGGACCATGCCAAGGACGCGGGTTAGTGGAAGGAGGGGCAATGCCAGCTTGTCAATGGTCTGGACTAGCAGTCTTCCAAAAGACAGACAAGGCAAATAATCAGAGCATAAAAGCGTTCACTTTTGTCCTTGATGAACAAGCTAAGAGGACCAAAGATATGAGGAAGCCATCACCATAATGTGCAATGGGAGACAGGCAGCTTTGCAGCCTATCTCGGGGTGCTCAAGCAGCAGGCTCCATAAGCCCCAGAATTCAAAAGCTACCTCAAAAAACTAACTTTGACACAGCCACAGAAGGGACAGTTACATGCAACCAGCGCTAATGTGCCTCAGGATTGGATTTCATGCTTCTGCACGACTGACATTAAGCAGCTGGCCTATACTGTACACTAGCATGCTGTGAGTGTTCCCAGCAGAGGGTCCGATCCTCCATGGTAACACTCTTCAGGGAGCTCTGGAAATGCTTTAATTATTAAAATGAATAATTCCTACCAACACATTTAATTGGAAAATATTACATGTTTAAATGTGCACTAATGGAAGAGCTCTGAAAATCTAACAATATAATAGAGTATGCTGTTTGAAGTGAATTTTAGCAATATATTTTCAGCCAATAACACCATGCATTATTTATCCTATCTCTTTTTAATCCCATCTGATAGTTCATATGAAGAAGGAATCACTGGAACCTCAGAGATAAAATGCAAATCTGTGAATTGCCCCCTGCGAGCTTAACCTGCCACCACTACCTCATCCACCTTCCTTGCTTCCTGCCCCCTAGTTTCCAAGGAAATAGCTCAATGAATTTATTGCTGCAGTATAAACTAACCCCTCTGTTTCTTTCTCAGCACTGGGAGGACCATGCAGACTGATGAATTACAGGAATGCCTTTTACCTGGATTTGTTACCACAGCCTGACAGAGACTGGGCACATCCAAAGGCAAGAGAAGGCCAATGTGAGTGCAGACTAGTGGAAGTCAGAGGGGAGAGGACAGAAAATAAAGTTTCAGGACGTAAACGTCACCCAGCCACAGGAAGCAAGGACAGGTGAGAACAGGGATAACCAAAGGGGTCAGAAAATGTTACCCGTGAAGAAGCAGAGGTGCTAAACACATGATAAAGATGTGAAGCAGCAGCACAGAAGGATCCTACCAGAAGCTGCTGAGCCCTTTTCAGATTAAGTGGCAAATATACAGTTTCACAGTTGGAGATGTCTAAACTGGAGAAATTGCATACTATCTTGGGGAGGGGCATTCAGAGAAGGATTTGTGCCTCCAGATTAAGTTCTGCCAAGCCCAGAGTCCATACTGAGCATTTTCAAAGGGAAGGACTCACTGGATGTATTACAGCCTTGTAAAGTGATTGTACTGACAGACTTTGTCTACTCTAATCTAAAAAGATTATGCTAATAGCAGTCTTCATATTTCTTCACATATTTTTTTTTCCTCCCCAGAGGGAAAACGTGTTACCTTCTGGATATATGGATGGTGGAAAAATCAAGAAGCCACTTTCATCTGAAAGTTACACTCTCTCCCTCAAAGTCTAGTAGGAACATAAAGATGTGCAGGAAAGGAGCATTCAAGACAGTTTTTGTAAGAAACAAGGTCAACAGAAGAGGAAAATTCAGAGTATATTTTGAAAAAAAATATTTTTGCATTGAAAATGACATCTATTATTTTAACTGAAGCTGAGCAGGACCCATAGGTAATAGTGTAAACCCACTTTGTTCTGGCTGGTTTCTGAAATAATCCTTTTTGGGCTCTTTCTCCTCATCTCAAACTGGACTCTTAGTTTGCCACATTTTTCTGCTCATGGTGACACTAAAACAAAATTGTGAAGATTTTCTTATTTACTGCAAATAAAACACTTGCCAGGTCTGCCTCTTTTCTGTCTTTTTTTTCCTTCCTCTCTATGCATATTCATTAGCTGCAGGAGTGCCTTGAGAGTAACAAGTTTTCCTGTGTAGCTGCTGAAGATTTCACACTCCTGGATTCTAAAAAGAGAGGTTTTGTAGCTATCTTCTCTGCCCAAAAGATCAAACACAGCATAGCATAACAACCTTGGGAGGGGAGCTGGCAACCCTTTATGTACCACTGACATGTTGGGCCTGTTTGAGATTACAGTATTCATCAGTATAACAATATTGGCAGTAATTACTGAACAGCCCCACTGCAGTGCACAGATGAAATGCAAGCATACCCAAAACTCTGGGATTAGCACAAGCCCACCTGTTCCCTCGGATTTGATTCTGCTGTAATACTGTATCTTGTCTGCAGTTTGGCTATTCTTATTAACAGTTCCCATTTGATTGTGCATTTTCTGCCTAACTTCTTTGTTTAACATTTAACATGCTGTGTTTCCTTCAGTAAACTGCTTGCACTTTGGAATCTCTTGTGACCGTTTCTGCTCAGTTGGACATCAAAAGTCAGCTCCCCGTAAGAAGTCTCTGATATTTACGCAAAGCTGTATTTAACACTTCCAACCCATAGGTGTGATTTGCAGCTCTGCTTAATTTATGAATTATAACCAATCAGATCAACTCTCAACACATTTGAAAACAAAAACAAAACAGAAAAAAAAAGGCAAAGATCATTTCCAGCTAAGAAATATAAAAGATGGGAAAAAATGGCTCCTGTACGAAAAGAGCCAAGTGACTGCAGCCACTTCAGTGTTTGCAGACTGCTGGGCTATAGTAGAGCAGGAGCTGGAAACACAGTTATAGTCACAAGGAGAATTTCTGCAGGACCCTTATGCTTGCTGGAAGACACCATGTGGGTAAAGAGAGGCAAGTGAAGCTGTTGCACCCTGTTTGTCCACATCACGGTTTCTTGCCCCCATGGTGAACTGTCTTGATGATTCTGGAATGCCAGTTTTTCCTTCAGGCCTCCAGAGATAAAAAAGACAAGGGCTTTTGGCTTTGCCTGTTACTCTTGGGAAGTTTTAATATATAAATTTCACTTTCTCCACCATACAGCCAAGTTCTGAAGTTCATCAGAGGTAGTGCGTGACTGAAAGTTATACACTGCAACTCTGTTATGATTGAATTAGGTCAAAACTACTTTCTCTGGCAAGCCTAAAATTCAGCAGTACTTTCCACATGGCAGACGCTGTTCTAGGAACATTCATAAATCTTAAAAAAGACACAAGAAACATAAGATTAACCTAATGCAGGTAAAAGTCATTTGATGCTGTATAAAGTATGATTGCATACAGAAAGATGTTTTTATGAGTTAAATGTTACAGGGATAGCTGGCAATTTCAACTATTAGTGAAAATAACAAAGAAAAATTTTAATGTTACAGGTTAAACAGAATAAATACCTTTCATTTAAGATAGCTTTAAGATGTGACGTAGGCTCCTCTATGGAGCCAAAAAGCTGAAACACAAACAGTTTCTGTCCAGAAACATCTACTTTCATATCAAATCTCTCTTTCTAACAGACACACCTAGCTGAGACTTTGCAAATGGCATGTAGCTCATATCTACAATAAAAAAAAAAGCAAAACCCCTGTCACAGGAGAGCACAAGATTTAAATTACCCATCAGCAAAGCAGAAATTAATTTAGATGTGATGAATATCCTCTTCTCTTCTTTTATCTTTGCTGCTCTAAAAGCAGATAAGTCTTGAAGGCAAGGCCTGGACAGCCTCTGAGCCAAAAGATGCTATCTTTTGACATCTAAAGCTTGACAAAAAAGGTAACTATAAAATAATCAAGCTGAAATTAATTTTATTTCCAAAGTTAAAAATATTACATTTTTTCCAGCTTCCTGCTCAAGGTAACTACACAGAGAAAAATGGGGTTGAGTGTTCAGATGAGGTAGCATAGTTGCACATTGAAGAAGTGGCAAAAACTGAAACTTCCCTAGTTTAAAAGAAAGGAAAGTGCCAGCTGGACAGGCTTTTATGGAGAAAAGGCTGAGCAGAGAAGTGAGACTTAGAATTGTAACTAAGTTTTGGAGAGGTTCAAAATTAAACAGGAGATATCCTCACATTTAATCTTGAATGAATACAAGCAATGATTTTGTTGGGGGGTTTTTTGTTTGTTTGGTTGGTTTTTTTACAGTAACACAATTTTATAAAAGGTATAACCCACCAGTCTTCCTGGGGGTTGCAAATGTGTTGGTGATGTTGTTGACAGAAAAGTGAGAAGGATTTGGGTTTTTTTTTTACACTTAGATTGCATCCCAGCTTGACAATTTAATATCTCAAGTTCAGAGAAAATCATATCAATATTCACATATGCCTTACCCCATCCCTGTGTCTTTGGCTTGAGGTTGTCAAGCCACTTCAGCATGCCATCTCACAATCTCTGTCTAGTGTTCATTCTTCACCAGGAGGGAGAAAGCTCTCTATCCTACACTGAACACTTTGAGATGACACAGAAAATGCATAACAGATGTACTGAAAGATCAAGGCTTTATTATGGTTTTAATAACCAGCACTGCATTATTAACACTTGGTTGTTTTACCTGCCCTGCTGGCTGACAGCTGGGGAATGCTGATAATTTTGGATCATCTTTAAGCTTTGCCAATTTCCTTAGCTATCTAAACAACAAAACCTTTGTATTGTTCTAGCCTGCAAGTTCTCCTTATTAAAAAAATACAGAAGTATGGCAAAGAAAAATGCATTTTTGAGTCTTTTTTCTGACCTCCATGGAAGAAACAGATAGATTGATTAAATGCAGAGTGCTTCTTCCGCACATGGCCTTAAACTGCCTTTCCCTCAACACGTGCTTGCACCTGTGTTAATTTCAGTGAAAACTTCAGGCTGCCACCCTGTCCCTTCCTTTCTTTAAGGTTAGTAAAAATATTCCAGCTGAGATTTACTTTAAAGGTGTGTCCCTTTTCATAAAAAGTTGCAGCAATCTTAGGCAAACAGAAGAACAGCAGGCAGGAGGAATTCTTTAGCTAGCCAATGTTCCATATTTTATTTTCCAACAGAGAATCTTAACGATCACCCATCGTGTTGGAAAGCCACATGATGATAATATAAATTTACTGATGCAAGTCAAAGAGCTACAAACCTTTCTAAATCAACATAAACATATCCCCAAATCCGTGTGTAGACCAGCCGATACGCATTCCCTCTGTTTTCCTAGGAGGCTTGCCCAAGGCTGGTTGCGCTCAGAGCCACGGGTGAGTGTGAAAGATCAGAGAAGAGCTGGGGTTCACTGCTGCAAGGCACCAACCACCCTCCGCAGCCAGAGGGCCTGGCTTCTTTCATAGCTAATGTCAGCTGAACTGTTTCTCCAACCATCATTCGTACTGCCATATGGGAAGGCAATGCCATCTGTGCACGTTGCGTGACCTGCAGGGCTTATGGTAGACATTTCAGAAACTGCTAGTCCTGTCCTCAGAACAGTATTCTGGTCTATGAGTTTCGATTATTGCAGAAGAACTTGTCTGGACACACGGGACAGCGTGTGCTGCTGAAGAGCAGCCCAGGGTCTGGGATTCAGAAGTCCCATCTTCAGTCCGCAACAAACCGAAGTTTGTGTTTTATGGAGAAAATCATTACACACTTTCTTCTTTGCTTCCAGTTCTCCATCAGTTAAGTGAAGGGGAATAATAATTACACATGTAGAAAGGGTGGATTAAGAGTTAGTTATTTGGGTACAGAACTGTAAATAAGATATGTAATTTTTAAGTCCTAAAGATTGTTATGTTTGGTACATTTGTAAACATGCAGAACAGAGTACCCATATTGTAGAAACTAAACCAACATACTTCGACTGCATTTCATGTACTTAAGTATTAAAGGGCACTTATTGCACAACCTGTTCCCCATAGAAATAAGAGCGCTGAACCAATTATTTATATAACATGCAGAGCAATCACTTGCACTCTGTATCCCAACATCATATATAAACTCTCCTTCCCTATCACCAAGGGTTGTCTGAACAATAGTTGATTTTGATATTATCAGAGTATGTCCTGGGTTCAGCTGGGATAGAGTTAATTTTTACAGGAACCTGGGAGGTGGGGGGGCATAGCCGGGGCAGCTGACCTGAACTAGCCAAGGAGCTATTCCATACCATGTGACATCATGCTCAGTATATACATGGGGAGTGGGCCGGGGGGAGGTCTCTCCTGCTCTCGACTTTCGGTGGGGGAAGTGGCGGAGCGTCGGGTCCCGGGTGGTGAGCAGTTGCACTGTGCATCACTCTTTTCTGTATACTCTTTCATTAGTACCGTCGTTGTTGTTGTAACTTTTTTTGCGTTGTCCCAGTAAACTGCCCTTATCCCAACCCTCGAGGTTCCAGTTTTTTTTCTTTTCTCTCCTCCGTCTCCCCCCTATCCCACCGGAGGGGGCGGGAGGAGTGAGCGAGCGGCTGCGTGGTCCTTTGTTACCGGCTGGGCTGAAACCACGACAGTCCTTTTTGGCGCCCAACGTGGGGCACGAAGGGTTGAGATAACGACAGATCTGGCCAGAGCGTGTTGAAACAAATTTGTCATACGCATTCCTTATATTAGATAAATAGATGTTAGTCACAATGTTGATTAATTTGTTTACATGGTGGCGTTTTGTAGGTCCTTATATGCTCTATGTATTGCCTGTAGTTACGTTTCTCACCTCTGGGAGAGTGATTGGGATTATCATTTTGCTGTACTGGGCAATGTCGACTTGTGAAATGATTACATCACTGGTCATGAGGTTAAGCTGGTATCTGTATGAGGCAGTGATATCATTTCCATACTTTGGGCACCTTCTATCGGATTTTATTGGTAATTACAGCCAATCCATGGGGGAGTTAGGGGGGGATACTTCCCCCCGTCCGTTCGCCTCCCTTTTCTCCTTCCGACTAATTACAACAGCTTTTGAGAACTTTGAATATCCTTGGGATGCACAAGCCACTGTGCTGTTAGTGCTATGCCTCCTGAATATGTTTCAGGTCTTGTTTAGGGCTACAAAAAGGCTCTTTAAGAGTACCACCCAGAGATCTGCCCCAAAGCTGGATATTCATGGGTGGCACGGCATGTGGGAGGATATGGGCAGGTATCTAGAGAACTTCTCACCCCCAGTGGTTTGGAAGTTCACTCCTGAACAACTACAGAACCCTCATGAAGTGGTAGAATATTTGAAAGAAAAATGCTGTGGCTATTCCAAAGACGTACAACTCGCTGCACTGTGCTGGGCCCTGGCCAGTATCTACCAAACACTGCTTGATATTATGCAGCACCCTCAGGGAGAAAAGGGGGAAAAGATGGAAAACAGGGCAGCAGGCACCGTGGCTACCCCTACCCCGGCAACAGGCACCGTGGCTACCCCAACCCCGGCAACAGGCACCGTGGCTACCCCAACCCCGGCAACAGGCACCGTGGCTACCCCTACCCCGGCAACAGGCACCGTGGCTACCCCTACCCCGGCAACAGGCAGCGCGGCTACCCCAACCCCGGTGACAGATACTGCAGCTAAACCAGAGAACCAACCTGTGCCGGTATCAGTCGCCCCTGTACAGAAAAAGAAACACACAAAGAAATCAGTTCGCTCAGTGAGAGATGAAGATGAACCAGGGTCATCACGAGAACAGGAGGAAGAGGCAGAACCTGAAATAATCACCCGATCTCTATCCCTGAGTGAGTTGCGTGACATGCGAAAAGATTTTAGCCGCCACCCAGGTGAGCACATTGTTACCTGGCTGCTCCGATGCTGGGATAATGGGGCTAGTAGTGTGGAATTAGAGGGTAAGGAAGCCAAGCAGTTGGGATCTCTGTCTAGGGAAGGGGGCATCGACAAGGCGATTGGGAGAAAAACACAAGTCCTCAGCCTCTGGAGGCGACTTCTGTTAGGTGTAAAGGAAAGATACCCCTTCAAGGATGAAGTTACATGTCACCAAGGCAAGTGGACCACCATGGAGAGAGGTATCCAGTACCTGAGGGAATTAGCCGTGCTGGAGGTGATTTATAATGATCCAGAAAATGCGCAGTCACCCATAGACCCAGATGATGTCCAATGCACACAACCCATGTGGCGGAAGTTTCTACGAAGTGCACCACCAACCTATGCCAACTCATTGGCAGTAATGTCCTGGAAAGAAGGCCATGGACAAACGGTGGATGAATTGGCAGTCCAACTCCGGCAATACGAAGGAAGTCTCTCTTCCTCCCTACGGGCCTGTGTCTCGGCTGTAGAGGAATTGTCCCGAGAGTTCCAGCAATTCAAAGTGGATATGTCTTCCTCCCCACCTGTACAGGCCCGCATCGCAGCTATTGGGAGTAAGCATTCCTCTGCCCAAGAGAGAGGAGAGAGAAAGTACACACGACGGGCTAACCTGTGGTTTTACCTGCGTGACCATGGAGAGGACATGAGGAAGTGGGATGGAAAACCTACCTCAGTCCTGGATGCACGGGTACGGGAGTTGCGAGAAAAAGCAACCAGGAAAGAGGATTCTTCTTGGAAAACTGCTGCTCCAGTTTCCTGTGAGGAGTCCCCCAGATGCAGTAGATGGGCTGATCACATTTCTGATCCTCTTGAAGGGACTTCTGATTCACGGGTGCGAAAAGTGAGTAACGAATATTCTAACCAGGATTAGAGGGGCCCTGCCTCCAGCCAGGTGGAGGAGAGGGACAACCGAGTCTACTGGACAGTGTGGATTCGATGGCCTGGCACATCAGACCCACAGGAATATAAGGCTCTAGTAGACACTGGTGCACAATGCACCCTAATGCCATCAAGTTATAAAGGGGCAGAACCCATCTGTATCTCTGGTGTGACAGGGGGATCCCAAGAGCTAACCGTATTAGAAGCTGAAATGAGTCTAACCGGGAATGAGTGGCATAATCACCCCATTGCAACTGGCCCAGAGGCCCCGTGCATCCTTGGTATAGATTATCTCAGGAGGGGATATTTCAAGGACCCAAAAGGGTACCGTTGGGCTTTTGGTATAGCTGCATTGGAGACGGAGGAGATTGAACAGCTGTCTACCCTGCCTGGTCTCTCTCAAGACCCTTCGGTTGTGGGGTTGCTGAAGGTTGAAGAACAACAGGTGCCAATTGCTACCACGACGGTGCACCGGCGGCAATATCGCACCAACCGAGATTCCCTGATCCCCATCCATAAGCTGATTTGCCAATTGGAGAGTCAAGGAGTGATCAGCAAGACTCACTCACCCTTTAATAGTCCCATATGGCCCGTGCGGAAATCTAATGGGGAATGGAGACTAACAGTAGACTATCGTGGGCTGAATGAAGTCACGCCACCGCTGAGCGCTGCTGTGCCAGATATGTTAGAGCTTCAATATGAACTGGAATCAAAGGCAGCTAAGTGGTATGCCACAATTGACATTGCTAATGCATTTTTTTCCATCCCTTTGGCAGCGGAGTGCAGGCCACAGTTTGCCTTTACTTGGAGGGGTGTCCAGTACACCTGGAATCGACTGCCCCAGGGGTGGAAACACAGCCCCACTATTTGCCATGGACTGATCCAGGCTGCACTGGAAAAAGGTGAAGCTCCAGAGCACCTGCAATACATTGATGACATCATCGTATGGGGCAACACGGCAGAAGAAGTTTTTGAGAAAGGGAAGAAAATAATCCAAATCCTTTTGATGGCTGGTTTTGCCATAAAAGAAAGTAAGGTCAAGGGACCTGCACAGGAGATCCAGTTCTTAGGAGTAAAATGGCAAGACGGGCGTCGTCAGATCCCTATGGATGTGATCAACAAAATAGCAGCTATGTCCCCACCAACTAATGAAAAGGAAACACAAGCTTTCTTAGGTGTTGTGGGCTTTTGGAGAATGCATATTCCAAATTACAGTCAAATTGTAAGTCCTCTCTACCAAGTTACCCGGAAGAAGAATGATTTTAAATGGGGGCCTGAGCAACGACAAGCTTTTGAACAAATTAAGCGGGAGATTGTTCATGCAGTAGCTCTTGGGCCAGTCCGGGCAGGACAAGATGTTATAAATGTGCTCTACACTGCAGCTGGGGAGAATGGCCCTACCTGGACCCTCTGGCAGAAAGCACCTGGGGAGACCCGAGGTCGACCCCTGGGGTTTTGGAGTCGGGGATACAGAGGATCCGAGGCTCGCTATACTCCAACTGAAAAAGAGATATTGGCAGCATATGAAGGAGTTCAAGCCGCCTCAGAAGTGGTTGGTACTGAAACACAGCTCCTCTTAGCACCCCTACTGCCAGTGCTGGGCTGGATGTTCAAAGGGAAGGTCTCCTCTACACATCATGCAACTGATGCCACGTGGAGTAAGTGGGCCGCACTGATCACACAACGGGCTCGCATAGGAAACCCCAGTCGCCCAGGAATTGTGGAAGTGATCATGGACTGGCCAGAAGGCAAAAATTTTGGAATGTCGCCAGAGGAGGAGGTGACACGGGCTGAAGAGGCCCCGCTGTATAATAAACTGCCAGAAAATGAGAGGCAATATGCTCTGTTCACTGATGGGTCCTGTCGCATTGTGGGAAAACATCGGAGGTGGAAGGCTGCTGTATGGAGTCCTACACGACTAGTCGCAGAAACTGCTGAAGGAGAAGGTGAATCGAGTCAGTTTGCAGAGGTGAAAGCCATCCAGCTAGCGTTAGACATTGCTGAAAGAGAAAAGTGGCCAGTGCTCTATCTCTATACCGACTCATGGATGGTGGCAAATGCCCTATGGGGGTGGCTACAGCAATGGAAGAAGAGCAATTGGCAGCGCAGAGGTAAACTCATCTGGGCTGCCGCACTGTGGCAAGATATTGCTGTTCGGATAGAGAAGCTAGTGGTAAAAGTACGCCACGTAGATGCTCATGTACCCAAGAGTCGGGCCACTGAAGAACATCAAAACAACCAGCAGGCAGATCAAGCCGCCAAGATTGAAGTGTCTCAGGTGGACCTGGACTGGCAACGTAGGGGTGAGCTATTTATGGCTCACTGGGCCCATGATACCTCGGGCCATCAGGGAAGAGATGCAACATATAGATGGGCTCGCGATCGAGGGGTGGACTTAACCATGGACACTATCGCACAGGTTATCCATGAATGTGAAACATGTGCTGCAATTAAGCAAGCCAAGCGACTGAAACCCCTGTCGTATGGAGGGCGATGGCTGAAATATAAACAGTGGGAGGCCTGGCAGATTGACTATATCACACTCCCACGAACCCGCCTAGGCAAGTGCCATGTGCTTACAATGGTGGAAGCAACCACTGGATGGCTGGAAACATATCCTGTGTCCCACGCCACTGCCCAGAACACTATCCTGGGCCTTGAAGAGAAAGTCTTATGGCAACACGGTACCCCAGAAAGAATCGAGTCAGACAACGGGACTCACTTCCGAAACAACCTCATAGACACCTGGGCCAAAGAACATGGCATTGAGTGGGTATATCACATCCCTTATCACGCACCAGCCTCCGGAAAAATCGAACGATACAATGGACTGCTGAAAACTACATTGAGAGCAATGGGGGGTGGAACTTTCAAACATTGGGATACACATTTAACAAAAGCCACCTGGTTAGTTAATACTAGAGGATCCACCAATCGGGCGGGCCCCGCCCAACCAAGACTTCCACATACTGTAGAAGGAGATAAAGTTCCTGTAGTGCACATGAGGAGTATGTTAGGAAAGACAGTCTGGGTTAGTCCTCCCTCACGCAGAGACAAACCCATCCAAGGGGTGGTTTTTGCTCAGGGACCTGGGTACACCTGGTGGGTGATGCAGAAGGATGGGGAAGTTCGATGTGTACCTCAGGGAGATTTGATTTTGGGAGAGAATAGCCAGTGAACTAGGCTGTATGATATTTAACTGCTAAATAACCTGCCAATGTATGTCATTGTATCTATAGTGTCTATATGCCATATCAAGGGTATTACTGTAAGAATTACCCAAATGACTGAAGAATGGACTTTGAAACTGAGCCAAGAACAACAGTGATAGAACTTGAACTGGCGCCCAGCAATTCCCTCAAGATCAACATCTTCGACCTGCAGACCAAGGGTGTGGGTTGCATCAAATGTACCAGCCAGAAGTTCCAGAGACAGCATACAACAACCCAACACCTCACACCATCTCTCTTATCCTGAAGAAGTGTTACAACAGATGGAGCCTCAAAGTCATGGACTAAATAAAATTGATGGACACATTGGAGGGATAACCCATTGACTAAGGGAATACTATTTGTATGTGTGTGTGTGTGTGTGGGGGGGTGTCCATATACATATATATCTATATATAAGACAAGGAAAGTGGTAGCGGTTGATTGGAAAATGTAGGATCTGGGCATGATGTAAATGGTATAGAATAAGGGGTGGATAATGTCCTGGGTTCAGCTGGGATAGAGTTAATTTTTACAGGAACCTGGGAGGTGGGGGGGCATAGCCGGGGCAGCTGACCCGAACTAGCCAAGGAGCTATTCCATACCATGTGACATCATGCCCAGTATATACATGGGGAGTGGGCCGGCGGGAGGGCTCTCCTGCTCTCGACTTTCGGTGGGGGAAGTGGCGGAGCGTCGGGTCCCGGGTGGTGAGCAGTTGCACTGTGCATCACTCTTTTCTGTATACCCTTTCATTAGTACCGTCGTTGTTGTTGTAACTTTTTTGCGTTGTCCCAGTAAACTGCCCTTATCCCAACCCTCGAGGTTCCAGTTTTTTTTCTTTTCTCTCCTCCGTCTCCCCCCTATCCCACCGGAGGGGGCGGGAGGAGTGAGCGAGCGGCTGCGTGGTCCTTTGTTACCGGCTGGGCTGAAACCACGACAGAGTATTATCAAACAAAATAATCAAAGTAATAAATTAGGTAATAAAAATTATCAACCTTGTAGTCTTGTGGATGATTCACCACACAAAACACTTTCAAAAAGAGACTGAAAATGGTTGGTGTCTTGAGCTGTTTGGCAGGTGAGAAAAAATGGGTGCTTCACTTTGTACTGGGAATTTTACCTTGTATAAAGGGAACTAGGGGATAATACTTTTTAAAATAATTTTTTAAAAATATGGAATTGCTTAAGGCAGTTCTGAATTTCACTTAAGCTAATATTTTTCTTAAAAACAGGACTTCTTTAAGTTGTCAGTGCTTTCAACTGGAGAAGAGATGCACAAGACCTGGCTACACTAAGGACTCTACTACTGATGCATTTTGTGACTACAGGAATGATTTTTGTTCCCAGCACTAGCATGGGAGTAGTGTTTCTTTATAAAGTAATTTTAAATTCTTCAAACAAAATGTGCATATTAAAAGATTAAAAACATAATAGCTAGTGTTGGCCAAGAAAACCTACCTGGGGTGCTCTCTCCTTTTACCCTGGAAAGGTAACTGCTGTTGTCACTTCTGAACAGATCCAGACCTTTGTATGGCTCACATATTTCATTTTGCCAACGATGTAACTGGCAGGAAATACAATCCCTTAGATAGGCAACACGAGTCACTCACAACCTTTCACTTTTTTCCATTCTTTTAAAATGAGAAATTCATTTGCAAAGCACTTCTTATCTTGTTTTGATAACACATTTAAAATTTATCCTTCAACCAGAGATGAGTCTGGACTGAGATTTAAGGAGCCAGCTAGATGGCATGTTATTTTTCAATGGCACTTACATACAGGCTCCTGCATCCAGACCTACAGAAAGATATCACAGCATTTTCAAACTCTACAGGCTGCTGTTCAGTGGCAGAAGGAGGATACGATCCATGGCTAAGACAAGCAGAGCAGCTGTCCTAACCCACCACCAGTGTGCAGGATGGCGAAAGCTTCCAGAAGGGCTGGCATTAGGGGGGGGGCATCGCTTAAGAAATCCCACAACGCAGATGTCTTATTGCTCACCTGTTCTTAGGGCAATGTTTCTCAATCCTAGAAATGAGAGGACACTTACAGCCAAAATATTAATGCAGTTTTTTTCATTTAAGCTTCAAATTAATATTTGGAGATAGAAGGAACGACCTAGTTGATAATGGATTCATTAACAAATTAAGCTGCTACTCAGTCTGTCTAAGCAAGCATTTAACAAGAAGGGAATGAGTCCTTCATAACTACTTAATAACATCTTGAACATAATTCTGTACACTAATTATGGGTACCTACCAGTTTCTGTACCGCGTCAATCAGTTTTGTATGTTTTTAAGAACCTTCCCTCCCACTGCAGAAATATTTTATGGCTGTAGAGGACTTGGAAAAGACAGTTTGTGATTGAGCAGAAGGTATCCGGTTCACTCTGCATATATGCTAATAAAGATTATGAAGATCACTGTCATTTATTTAACAGCATGTCAGAATCTGTGGCCTCTGAGAGCTCCATGCTGTATTTCTCTCATGTTTGTACCCTCTAGTAGTGAAAATCTGAGAATAAACTAGCACAATGAGAGATCAGCTGTTTCATGACCATGTTATGCATAGAAACATTTACACCATTTCTTCTACATTTGGGGGTTCTTCTGATTAAATGATTAAAGAGGAGTGAGGTCTAATTACAGTTTGGAAGCAGTTCAGCCTTCTCCAGAGTCTAGTCACAGGCTAGAGGATGTTTCTGGCACTATAATACAAAATAAAGCCACAAAAGAGAAAACTAAATGATGCTGGTGAAAACAGAGGTGTTTTGCATCAAAAATCAGCTGACAGAAGAGGACAAACAGTTGGAGCTGCAATAAGGATGTGCCACAGAATATTCTGTGTAAAAATACTGTAAATCCAGAAATGTTTTAATGCATAGAGAAGTATATCAGACATTTCTCTTAGGATGTTTCTATTTTATACTGAATTTATTTTCAAACTGCCACTTCTTTTTTTCCCGCAGGACTCATAGATCCTTTCTCCTGCCACCCACAAAATTACTTAAGATGGCTAATGTAACATCAAAGCAGAGCTAAAAAGTTGAAGTAAGAAAACTCACTAAACGTGCCAGGTGGAAAGGCCAGACTAGGAAGCCAGACCAAACCTCTGGAGCCATGCAGAAAGCAAACCATCATTAGAGGGTGCAAGCAAAGTGATGGGAGGGAGGTGGTGCAGTGTGAAGAGGTGCAGACTGCGCTGCAGGACCTCCCATCCCCTCCAGAGGAGACACGCCGAGGGCCTGGGGCCATGGTCCCAGACAGGTGCAGGAACAGGGTCCAGCTCAGCGGCGATGAGACATGGACTGGGATGACGGGTTAGGGGGGCCATGGAGGGCTGCTGCCATAGACAGGAGAAGGACTGCAGGAGCTGGACCAATCAGAGCAATGGGAAAATAAGGAATCAGGTGGGGACAGAGAGATGAGCAGCTAGGAAAGCCCCCACAAAGGCGCTGAGTAGGCAAGGCTACCTGCTTCAGACCTAAAATGAGTTGACTCATACCTTGAGACAAAAGGAAAGCACCATGGTTAACATTAAAGGTAAAATTAAACTACGTTCAATTAAAAATAAATTAAATGAAACTAAAAAATAAAATAAAACAAAATAAAATAAAATAAAATAAAATAAAACCAGAAAAGAACATTCTATTTAAAATCCTTGTAGCCTAGACAGAATTTACCAGGTAGTAAAACACAGGGGACACTGTTTCTTAAAGAAATACAAATGAAACGACATGCTTTCCTATTCAAAGAGTACCTCTGGAGGAAGAGAACTTTCATTCTCCAGGTAACCAAAGCTTTCCTGAAAGACAGCAAACACCTCTTTGTTCTCCACAAGCTTTGCCTCACTCACATATCTAGACTACTGTGGATGTACCATTTCCACTATTTACTTTCTTACAGTTGATATCTTCAGGAAACCAAAACTTTTTTGTGCATATGATGTAACTGTGATTATCAGCATATTACAGTAAAAAAAACCCAAGACAGTGGATGCTAATGGTGAAATAGTGCATGCAGCTTTCCAGATGGTGTTAAATTTCTTTCAAAGAGAGAGAAAAATAAACCAAACCAAATAAAGAAAGTTTATCCATAGAGGAATTAGACTGCTAATATAACTCTGATTTCATATTTATACTTCAACCTTATACCACATAGCCAAGGCTTGGGTCCACATAAGAGTTAATAATACCTACAAATCTCATCTGATCACTTCATTCGGTGAAATGTTCTAAAAGTCACGTGCAAGGTAGCAATTCTTGCTATTTAAAAACTATTAGAAAAAATAATTTGTAAAATTTTGACTTATACTTCCATCCTTGAATACATGGTCCTACTGTTTTTGCTGAGGTAAAGTTTTAAGTCTAGTTTAAGATTAGGCCAAATGGAGACTATCATGCATATGCTACTCTGCTGTCTTCACACAAGGTCTCAAATTATATTACAGCTTCTAAAATAGGTATAAGACTGAGCCAGAAGACTGTGTTGAGCTGTATAGTTTAAATATTCTGCAATATAGACATGTTCAGATTATCTAGAATGATAGTTCAATAATTTCAGCACAAGATGCCAAGTTTTCAAAGGGTTTCCATAGCTGCACCTGCAATACTTTTAAGGCATATGTTTGGACTTGAGGGAAGAAGACTGAACAGTCAGACATATATGTGTGTGTGTGTGTGCCCTGTGTGTCTGTGTGTGTGTATTTTTTCATTTATATAAAACAAGGCTGTTATACTCCAACCAAGAAAAATTAAGATGAGCCTTCCAAAATTCAAACCAGAATTACCATTTTTATTATTGAATAGCAAAGAGTTTCACTAGTACAAATAAAAGCACTGCGTGTTTTCCATCCTGGGAGATATCTAACTGGTATTGAGATTAATTGCTCCAGTACAGGCCAAGCACATACTGGGCAGCATTAGCAGGAATGCAGGCATCAGGTTGAGGGAAGGGAGCCTGGGGCTTCCTGGCATCAGGGAGATGTCCATAAATGAGCAGTGGAGGTCACTGATGTGGTTACAGGGCAGGAGCACCTGGCATACAAGGAGGGGTGGAGGGAAGAGTGTTGGTTCAGCATGGTAAAAAGAAGAGGAAGCAGAGGGCTGATATAATTACAGGATAGAAGTTGGAAGGCTGGAGGGACCCCAGGAGATCTCTAGTCCAAATCTCTGCTCAGTCAGGGCTGGCTTGAGCCGCTTGCTCAAGGCTTATCACATCTGTAATAGCTACAAGGGTGGAGATACCATGAACTGTCCACACAACTTGACGCCAGACCACCCTTACAGAAAAGATTTTTCCTAATATCTAAAGGGAATTTCTCCAACTGGGCCATTAAGTGGTTGTAGACAGCACTAAGATGTTTCTTGACCCTTCTCTTCTTAAAGCCAAGAAGACTTCAGTGAGAATTAATGGCATATACAACGACTGGAGGTCCCTTTTAGCCTAAACTTGTCTGCCTTTCTAACATGTCTACATATCTTGGAGCGAGCAAAAAAGCCCTAAAGTCAAGCATGAACTTCAACTGTGAAAACAGTGAAACTTCTGTATCAGTTGGCAAATGTGGTAGGTGCTGCATCACAACTACATGTGCAAATTTTTTCAGTGGGCCCATGTGAGCATGACCTTCATCAATCAAAACATTTCACTTTTGCACAGGTCTTCACAAACTGACAGAGTCATGAAAGAACCATATCTTCACCAGTATTTTTGCATTTGACATCAAATGTTTTTCTTATAAGACTCTGGCATGCACCATTACAGAACATCCTGAAGTTCATTAGTTTGTATTTTCTTAAGGCTGATTTATGAATGTGTGATATGCCAACTCACAGGAAAACGATTATGCCAAAACAGGCTTCACACTGGAGCAAAAGGCTTACAGGGAGCACAGTTTTCTTGCTTGCATGTAGTCAGTGAGGAGAGGGAAGAGCAGATAATGATCAGAGAAAAATATTTTGGAATCTTTAGTGGAAGGCATAAAGGAAAATCTCTATTTTTCAGTCAGGCCGTTAATGGAATGTTGAATAATCTCTTTGCTCCTTCATCACTGAAGCACTCTGAGAGGTAGACAGGAACAGGAAGGAGTGGATAAGATAGCTGTACCTGTGGTCCCTGATAGGACAGAGAGCAGAAGCTTTAACACAAGGCTATCCTGTCAAATCTAGCCATTGGTGGCAGCAGCCCAGCATGTCATTTAGGTAATGAGTTTGAATATGACAGCTTTCTGATGCATGTGGCTTATTTTGTTTCAAAACCCTTTATTTCTTTTCCAGGCTCAGGACTGCTAAGCATGCCATACAAAAAAAAAATATGTATATATATTTGTATAAATATATACATATATAAACTCTTACAAAGTTTAAGTAAGGCCTCTCACAAAAATGCTCTTCACAGCAGTGGGAGAAAGTTGTACAAAATGTGTTGGGACAGATTCCCAGGCACAAAGATGTATGGGCGGGGTCTGTAGCTGGTGACATTCATCAACTCTAATAGTCAAAAGTTACTTACAGAGAAAAATTACACAATTTGTAAAGGGGGGGGGGGGAGAGAAGAAGTTGATGGGGTGTCCTCAGAGGAACATCCTCCCAGGTGTAGGTGTCCTTTTTCATGCAGCAGATGATATACCTCAAAACACTTTCCCGTATTAACACTACAGGTTTTCATCAGTACCTGCTTGAAGTCCCTGCTGGCTGTTGGTGCTGATGTTGCTGTTACCGCTGGCAGGAGCATACTCTGGTGTGGGCCGGTGCTTCATGCCTGGCTGGCTGCTGAGCTTTGTGCAGGTGCATTGCTGTGTCTCCAAATGAAAACCAGAGCTGCAGCTGCAGGGTAGGGAAAGGGGGGAATGAATCTTATGCCATCGGCAACCACATCCCATGAGAACCGGCCACAACAACCGCACAGGAGTGGGCATGTGCAAGGCCGACGGCGTATCAACAGCAGCGTGGGAACACTGTGGGAAAAATACTGCACCAGTGGCTCTGGGAAACAATGTCCCCGCAGCCTGGGTGAAAGGGTACAGATCTGTGAGCAGAAAGCAGCTGTGGGGTTGCAGACAAGAAAGCCCCAGGTACGGAGCAGCAAAGCAGCACCAGTGTCAGAGGGAAAAGGGGGCAGTTATGGGGCCACTGCCATTAAAACCCACAGGGCTGTCTGCCTCTGGCATCCATGGAAATCAGTGAGGAACAAAGGGTGCTCAGCCGATAAACTGCTTCTGGCTTGAGCCTCATCTCCCTTTTCTTATTCAAGTATCAAAGCAGGGGCTTCCATCAGTTCTGTGGCTGAATAGGTTAGATTAGCTGATTAGCAGAAGTTGATTAGCTAGTCCAGGAGGGCTACTGATGCCACTCCTTCACAATACTTATCTATTGCAAATACCTGCACAATTTCAATCCAGCACTTTTGCCTGTAGGTCAGCTTTTAGGCATAGAACGCACTCTTCTGTACAAGTCTGTTTTGTGTCTAGGTCACTTTTGCAAAACAAGGAGAAAGGAACAACAACAAAAATAAAAGATAAATACTACAGAGACAAGAATCAAAACAAAGAAGGAAAAAAGGAAAAATTATTTGCTCCGTAAATTCCCCAGAACTAAATCATGATAAGAAAAATCCAATTACTTAGGAAGTCCAACATAAACAGGGGAAGTTGAATTGTGACATGCATGGTTAACTTGAATACCTTGAAGCCATTTGATGAAAAAATAAATCTTGCTTCAAAACATTTTTTCCCCAAAATCTCCATTTGAGATTCATTTACTTGACACAGAGCTATGTGACAGAAAAGTTTATTTTTGGGAAAGGAAGTTTCCTCGTCAATATGATATGTGATAAATGAGGATTGAGCTGAACAGATAAAAGCTTTCTGCACCAACAAGGGGAAGAAATCAGAGTTTGGATACAAAACCTTTCATGTAATTATCTCCCATGTAAGGGAGATTAATTTCATGAATTTGATGATACTTCAACTTGAGCAAATGAGGGTCCCAAAGAGCAGCTGTAGTGCATGCTGCATGTGAGCACTGAGAGCCAAAGTCACCGCCAGGATCTCACAAGTATTTGTATCATTAAAGATCTATCCATTTGCACCCATTTTTACTCTGTCTTGTGGACAGTATCTCAGTATCTGAACAGTATCTCTTGCCTGCAGAAAATAACATGTTTAAAAATATTTGTATTGTAATAACTACGTCTCTAAGAGTTCTCACCTGGTAAAAGCAACCATCAAAACTCTTGCTGCAATATAAAACCAGCAATTGCAAAGCAAGAACGCCTAACTGAGAAATAGAGTTGTTACAAAGCAGCACATGCCAAAATGGATGCCTTTCCCACAGAAAGGCTTTTTCAAAATGCCATCACTTCATCAGATCCTGGTAGTACTAAACAGGGTCACTGGAACGGTCTCCCCAGGGAAGTGGTCACGGCACCAAGCCTGTCAGTGTTCAAGGAGCATCTGGACAACAGTCTTAGTCATATGGTTTAGTTTTAGGTAGTCCTGTGAGGAGCAGGGAGTTGGGCTTGATCCTTATGGTCCTTTCCGACTTGAGATGTTCTGTGATTCTGTGTGAATATGCCTGGAGACCTTCATGCCATCAGCATTGCAGCGTAACAAAGCTAGGTCTTGAGGTAAACACAGTCTGCTGCTCTTGGCTCTAAACTGTGTTTGAGAGCGTTTATAATACAGTGTTGCCTGCTGGGTTAAACATGTGCTTAGAGTGTAAACTAGTGGGTTTGAAGGACATACTTTTGTAAGCAGCTGCTGTTGGGCTGACTCAAGACTTTACTCTTCTTACCATGCCACTCTTCAGGTCAAAGTTTCCAAGCCTCAGCACAGAGAAGAGGCTTCTCTTTAACCAGTGCTCCTATTCAACAAATTTGCATAAAGCCTTGATTGCCTTGTACCCTGCTTAGACTATGAGAAGCAAACCTCGGCTTGGAGGATTAAGTCACATTAAATCACAACATCCAGGGCCTGGAAACATTTGCTAGCACCTCAGCATTCAGAAAACAGGTATGCAATTTTCAGCTAGCTCCCTTTATATTACAACATGAAATGTATGTGTTGTCATCCAGAGAGTTTCTAATAGCTAGACTCTGTGTGTGTACACAGCAGCGGATGTTACAAAAATCTGTTACAAGAAATACTGCTGAGTGAGCTAATAAAAAATCTGCAGAACTGTATTAGAGATTGGGAGAAGGGGGAGACCGGAAAGAAATCAGCAAGAATTGCTGAATTTGTGCACAAATTGTAATGAGATACCACAGCCAATGTTAAGTGTGAGGGGAATCACTTTCACCACTATCAGATCTAAATTAGGCAAAAGTAATTACAAAATAAATAATCACAATCTAATAACACCCTTGCATTACTTTTAAATCAAAACCTAGCCATGATCACAGAGTCTGCAATATTTGTAAAGGGAAGAACATTAAGCCCTGAAGGAGCCATTTAAACCTTTTGCAAGGAAAGAATCAAATAGGATTGATGGTTTAAATTAATTAGTATATTCAGAGTCATCAGCATAATTCGTGTAATTGATATGGACACTGGGAGAGATGCTGCCTTTGCAGGAGGAGTATGTAAGGAAATGAAGAGAGGTGGCAGAGGAGCTGATGAGGAGCAAATCATGAACCAGACCATCTTTCCCTTTCCTGACATCCCCACTGTAGTCTTCTCGCCCTCTCTTCTGTCCCGTAGGAGCTCACCACTCCTTTGCTGGCCAATGGCCACAGCAGAAGTGTGCAACAAGCGTGCAGCTGAGGGGAGGTCTCACGGGTATCTGGTCGGACACAGGGTGCTCCTGCCTCAGGGGCACCTGGACCCCCTGCTCTGGCCCTGGGAGAGCCAGCTCCACCACCAGCTCCAGTTGCCCATGGCCACTGTGAGCAATGCTGTGTTTCCCCCAGCTCCTGCTTGTGGCCTCCTGACCAATCCTGCAGCCGGTGGGGCCACCCAACCTCGTGCACGTGTTTCCCATGTCTCCAGCACCTGCTCTGCACCACAGCTGCTCATCTTCACTCTTGTTCTCCTCTCAGACCACTTCTTCCTCTCAGACACACCTCCATGAAATGCCATTATGCCAAAATCAGTTTTTTTCTGCAACTGCTGAAGCTTGACAGGGCATGGCTGTGCTTTCATGGGTGCAATTTGCAATTGAACCTACAAGAAATGCAAGGTGATGATCGCACATGACCGAAATGCTCTTTGCACTGGCAGACTGGAGTTCTAACTTGTTTCTGTTGCAATGGATTTGCTACAAATTATTAGAACTCAACTGAAATTTTTTTTTTTTTGAGAAATCCATAGATAAAAATGACAACTTGGCTATGTATATTCCATCTTGACGTGAAGGGAAGGGTTTATGCCAGTCATGCCATGGTTTGTTCTCATCACTGTTGTCATCACCTGTTCCTTTTCAAGCCAGTACAGGTGCACAGTGTTTCTTTTTTCCTCTTTCTTCTCACCATAACGTTAAATCATTTAAAACTTCATTAAAGAGTTAAACGTCTAATCTTATTTTCCATGCCTCCCATTTTATACAGGCCTGGGGGTGGCAAGTAAAAGGCAGTGTGGTAGGTAGTATTTCTTTGTATATTTCACAAGACAAAAAACAATTGAAAGAGTAAGTGGCAGTTATATTGTAAGTGTTCAGGGTACAGAGGGAAGACTGCTTTCTTAGGAACCAGCACTACCTACAGACTCGCGAGACACAGCAGAAAGGCTTTTGGATGTGATGGGAATTGCATCATTTAGAATCACGAACCAATGCTGGGGTCAGTATAGTTTTGAAGTTGCTTGATTTTGCCATCCTGTCCAGAGTGGCCACAGAGGTTGTTGTGGGGGGGAGGGGCAGCAGGGGACTGTACCAGGCAAATGGAGCTACGCAGTGAAACCCATCAATCTTCTGAAAGCAGCAGAAGTGGTAACATGTCAAATGAAAAACAGAAGTAAAAACCAAGAAATTGTTTTCACATTGTCACAGAGCATCTCTATTAGCTTCAGCTGTCAAGTTTACCCAAAAATCAAAGACATAGAAAAGGTCAGAGAAATTGAACTGCTGCAACTCTTCCTGTGGGTGCAGTGGGCGGAACAGGAACAATAATTAGCTAGAGGTCACTGTTGTGTGGCATATGGCTTTTATGTGCAGGTAGATCTGTTATTTAATGCATTGTGAAGAAATAGTTGTCTCATTAGAGGGATCCTGCTGACAGCATCCAGTAGGACAGCTTGTCAACAAGGTGGTGGGCAATTTTGCCTCGAACTTTTGGCTACAGATGATGCATAACTATTGTGCTTGTCGAGTATGTTGCATGCCCATGGGGCTCAAAATAACTCTCAGGACATTTTGACTCCAGCACAGCAGCACTCTACCATGTTGCCCACAGGAAAATCCCCTTTTTGTGTTACCTGTTTCCAGCAATGGCATTAGATGTCTGTAAACCACAAGGAGCCTCACGTTCCCAGAGGTCTTTTGGTACAAGCAGTGTATAAATGGATCACAACCAACACCAGCTGGTCAACTATACGGAGCAGGTCACAGGTCACAGAAGATAATAGGTGTCTAGCATCACAGCACCCCTTAGTACCCAGGATTATAATCCTGCAATCTAAAGCACAAGTCAGTGGTACTCATATTTCTGCTTTGCAAAACCAGCATGTTTAATCCCAGAGAGGGAAGGAAAGAAGTGGGTCATTCTTAGAAAACAAATTGTTTTTCCTCAGACATATGCTACCATCAAAACCAAACGGAGATATCTTAAATAAGCTTTCCTGGCTGGGGAGCTCAAAGCAACCATCGCATCTCCTGCCAAGTTATGTACGATCTATGAGGAATACAAATACCACCTTTGGATAAAATAGCAGCTGAAAGTTTTGGATAGAATCCACTCAATGCAGAAAATTTAAAGGGTGGGTTTACTAGCCTATATTAGTCTCTTCTCTTTATCCTGACTTCATCTTTTCATTGTTAATAGCTACAAATACACACACCCACCCCTGAAAGAATGACTGATTTATCTTTTAGGGCATTTTATCAGTTATCTAAACTGCCTCACATGAAAGATCTCTTTCTATTACTACCCTTTTACTGGCATTTTCTGTGCAGCAGCTGAATAAATCGCATCAGTAAAAGTGCAACTGGCAGCAACACCTTTGCTTCCTATTCACAGAGTCACGAAATGCTCCACAGCAGAGCAAGCCGGCCTTAACGCTGGACGCCCCAGCCTGGTGGGGAGGCAGGAGGCAGAGACCCTCTTCCTCCTTCTCCTTTCCTCACTTCTTCCTCATTTCAGTGAATTCCTGGTGCCTACCTACTCAGAGGTTGAGATTCAAAACAAGCCTCAGAAGCCAATGTGCTGGTGCCAAAATGCAAGAGCTGAGCCCAAAAGGAAGCCAGTGGCTGGCTGAGGCTCACAGCAAGGCTCAGCTCCCAGAGGAAAGCAGGGATGTCAGTCTTACAGTCTGCCCCGGCCTCCCCCAGGTTTAATTGCAGTGGAGGTGGGTTTCATGCTTTTGCCCTTTGTGGGTGGTAATGCACAGAACAGCAGGTTGTGCTTCAGTGACTTGTACACATCAGTGAGGCCTGGGAGTTTTGAGGGGATTTTTTTGTTATCCTCTGGTATAGCAGCTGCTGTAAAGTCTTTGTTAAAATGCCTACAACTGGGGCTGTAGGGTGGGAAACTGTGTCACCCTAGAGGAAAAAAGTCCAAGCCTTTATTCAGCTAATTGTCCCCTATAGAAAAGTAAGGAGAGGGTTTTTTTAAAATATATTAATTCCATGAAGTGGTTTTTCTTATTTACTTCCAGTCTTTCAGCCACAATCATGAGGCAGTGACTAAAATGGAGAATAAGTAAATCCTGCATGTATAATTCTGTGATTTAAGGACTGATGCTGAGGAAAAATGGTATAATTTTTTTCCATGCTCAAGTGGCCCAATTAACAGATTGAGTTCTGAGTAAGGTCACAGTGCCCTCTGCTGAAATATAAAGCCCTAAATGAAAAAATAAACAAAAAAACCAAACCAAAAAACTGGCATAAGAATAACATAATTCCTATTCAACATATAAATGATAAAAACAGTTTTGAAATGCTATTTGGGACCTTAGGCTTTCCCTTCACAGTAATGTAGCTGGGAACCATTTTGATTCCAGCTTTGTTGCTCCACTAGGTAAACTGTGCAGCATGGCTCAAGACAAAAAACTCAGAAAGCATTGCTGACATTACTGATGCAGAGATAAATGCTAGTGGAAATGTCTTTCCCTTACATAGATGTAGGAAGGAAATGGTAAACTGGTGGCAGTCTTTCAAAATAGGCAGTAGAAAGTCCAAAAACTTGATTTTTATCAATGTTCTCTAGATTGTATCTATACTGAGTTAGCGTTTAAACTCGCCCTTCCATTGGAAGAGGAAGGGTTAATAAAAAATGTCATTTTGCTGACTGCCTTTTTTCTTAATGGGTGTGGAAAACCACGATGACTAAGAACAGGAGAGAGAAGAACATCTAATGGATGTTTAAGGCTGAACTAATGTTGACTAATGAGCTTTAGACATTTGACATCTGGAGAAAAACTGATCGGGGAGGAAGAACTCTGGAACAGGCAAGGAAGAAAGGACTCAGATGACAGAGGTGGAAATGGCCCCTTCTGATATGCTGTGCCAGGAAATACATGGGGTCTGAGCCCCTGCACAGTGTTTAAAGAAGATATGTAGGCACTGAGTTAGGAATAAACAACTCTGCAGGGTCTGCTACAGCATTTTTGGAGCAGGCTGCTATTGCAATTATCGGCTGGCACCAAATACCCCAATGCAGTTGCCATCCTCTGTCTCCATCTGTACCTTTAAGTCTGATATTGAAAGACTAAAGGTATCTTTATTGCCATGCAGATCTGCTCTTTAGAGTCCACAGACTAATAGCTGTTACTTTGATGGAAGCATAGGTTTAAAAGAAAAAAAATCTAGTTAAGAAAACCAGACTCCTACCTCCCAACTGAGTTCAATTTCTCCTAGTCTCCAATGCACTGTTGCAGTATTTTATTCGAGGTAACAGCTTCTGAGGTTTTGTCGTTGTGTTTTTAATTACAATGTAAAATGGCAAAAGAGCTATGGCAGAGCTATCCGAGAATGTTTGCTGGTTGATTAAACCACGATCCTCAGTCATGCTGAGAGACAGCCTCACATTTTACTCAACAGCCTACTCACAGGTTTTTGTTTGAAGATGGACATCTGTTGGAGATTTTCAGTGGGGAACATCTGGAATTTAATGGTTAAGATGGAGTGGGAGCTAAGAGGCAAGAAAAATCCCTTCTTCAGTAATTTGTGTTGTCTCTTTTAATCCTTCCTTTATTTCCCCAGTGCTCCCACCCAAGATACTCTTTCATCTGTGCTCACAACAGCCCACGCTTTATGTTTCTTAATGCGAAGCGCGGCAGATAGCTCCAACTAAGTTCACCCAGAGGTTATTCTAATTCTCTCCATCAAGATTTCAATTTAGAGGCTCACATTAACCCATTAATTAAAGTGACCCCCTTTTTATTATTCACCTTAATCAGTTAATGTGATGGCAAGCCTTTCTTTGTTGCTTTGCCTGGCAGGGAGATCTTGTTAAGAGGATGCAATATCTGCTGGACAGGTGCCAGGTAGTAAAGCAATACAAGATCCCTGCCATTTGGCACTGCCTCTTCTGGGCCCAAGCACACTGGAGCTGCAAACACCCCAGCAAGTGACTGCTTCTCCTGGCC
This sequence comes from Aquila chrysaetos chrysaetos, assembly GCF_900496995.4. Classification (NCBI taxonomy): domain Eukaryota; kingdom Metazoa; phylum Chordata; class Aves; order Accipitriformes; family Accipitridae; genus Aquila; species Aquila chrysaetos. The sequence continues at coordinate 47,183,671 of NC_044030.1, forward strand.
CGGCTCCTATCAGCTCACGGCTACAGGCTGTAGCTGAGACACACCAAAAACACCTTTTGCAAATAAGCATAAGCCTCCCAGGGTCTGACACACCCCGTAGTAGTTAATGCTCCTGAAAGGCTCAAGAAAAGTTGTGCTTCAAGAAGCCTCACTCCAAAATGTTTCAAATATTTGGCTACAGATTCTCTTTTATTTCTAAGCTGCTCAGCCACATCCTTTCTCACACTGGCTGCTGGCTCTGGCCAGGCAGGTGTGACAGCTCTGCTTCTCTTGTGGGAGCTTACGTATGTTTACTCTGAGTGTGAGACCACAATATGCATGGAAGGGCTTTTTCTGCATCTGTTGGCAGTGCTTGTAAAATCATAGCACTTCTTGCTTCATGAGCATTAGCTAACTGGAGGTACAAAAATGTAACGTCCTTCAGCTGAAGCACTGTAAAGCCTCCTGCTCATGTTTTCTTGAACAATTTCCTTTATAGGAGAACTTCCCTTTTTCTGGCAATATCTCAGGGAAATTTATTCTGATAGCAAATATATTCAGCCGCCTGCATTTGTTTTTCCATAGCTAGTACCTTTTGATCTAAGTATCTCTTAGGATGAGAGCATGCATTACTCTATCTGAATCAGAGGTGACAACTGCGTTGAAAGCTGGAGTAATTGCTTCTCTACAGCTCTGCAATGAATTATGCTGTGGCATGACAGAGGAAGGAAATCAGTAGCTGCTGTACTTGTTTTGTTTGCTCTGCCACTGCCTTGGCCTAATACACTCTGTTCCCTGTCCACTTTTACAGAAGAGCCGTTTCCTGCACAGGAACCCATTTCTGTTTGTGACAAACTTTATCTGAAAAAGAAAAATCGTACCAGCATGTACAGATGTTTCTTTCCTAAACTAGTCCTCTTGCATGATGAATCAGCTCTCTTTCTGGGTGATGTGTGATCCCTCCACATTTTCTCTGGGACAGCCTCTACACACCCAATGAAAGAAGCTTTCTGGATGAGCTTTGGCTACTTGGCTGGAAATTAAACTGTTTATATATATAATTACTGCCTTGGATTTCAAAACCAGCCCTGGAGATCTGTGTACCCCATTGCTAATGCATTACACATGTACATATGGACTGCATTTTCTTGATACCAGTATAATTGGCTTCCCATCTTCCAAAAAAAGAGGTACAATTGTATCCATGCACCTTATCTGTCTCATGAAAAATAAGCCATGCTGCTGCAAAGGTATCAATGCTAGGGAAGATGCAGACAAATCTGCAAAAGAGTCGGTGAACACACAAAAAACTGACACTCCTCCCTACCCACTGTTACATTGGGAAAGAGTTTTGTTGGGTTTTTTTGTCTCAAAAATCTCACTGATGGCTCCCCTGCATGTAGTTGGGTTCATTAATTGTGTAAGGAGGAGCTTTACAGATCCAATATACGAACTTAGTTTGCAAGAAGTAGAAACTAAAGCAAGAGTTAACAGACTACAAAATGAAAAGCAGAATTAAACCTCTCTTTAGGCAGAAATTGCCACATTACTTCTGCAACAATCCTCATGAACAAAAAAACACACTTACATTCAAACACTTGTTCCTATGACCTTAAGCTCATGTAGCTGATTATTCACAGGTTAACCATTTATGGGATGATAACTTCAAAAAACTACAAAGATGTCAATGGTAATGACTATCTTTAGATATCAAGGATTTGCCTGCATCTATATTGTTGTGTCTCTGCTTAATAAGAAATGTCAACTTCCTTTGTACTTTCACATCACTGGTATATTCTAACAAATGGCATGTCTCTGTTCAACTTTATTACTTTTGTGTAACATTTCTGAGAATTCTTAATGTTTACAAGCAAGACACAGAGTCTTTGAGTCTTTTAAGCGCTGTATCAGAATTTGATTAACTATAGATATGGGTTCACATATTGGTTTTAGTGTATGTATAGCCACCTGTGAGAGGGAAAATGTGACTTTGACTCAAACTTACAACACACTGTGCTCCTAACAGAGCATTTGCTTCCCTATTAAGCTCTGTGTTGAGACTTTGTGTCCTGGGGCCCTCCAGCAACAACCTTCCTTAACAACTTCAGTATAGATCCCTGGCAATTTGCAATGTTATTTACTCTTTCATAGATCCTGAACACCAGACTTTCACAGGCAAAGAGGGGAACTGTTCACACACAAAAATATTTTTGTAATTTTAGGATATACTTTGGGAAATATATTAATACAGTTATTTACACACTCATATCTTAAACACATATAAATCTAAAAACAGCAGTTCACTTAAGACTGATTTACATCTTGTATAATCAGTAACTGCTAGGCATATGCTTATTAGTGTGAACTTAATTTATTAGCTTCATTTTAGAAACTGGCTTGTATGTCACTATTAACAATGATGTCATGGAGTTTGTGTAGGACTGCCTGGGGCGGGGGGGGAAGGGGGAGGGAAGAGTGCACAATGACTTAAGTGTGAAAGTAATGAAACTGAAGTATCATATGAAAAAAACCAGCCAATTATTCCTATAAAGAGTGGATATCAACATTTCTAAGTTTCACATTGGTACTCATTCTAATCTATACTCTGGAGCATAAAGCATTTAATCTGGCTCATTCAACAAGACAGCTATGGAAGAATTCAAACCCACCCTGACTCCCAGATTACAAAGGGCCTGTTTAATGCTCAGCAAGAAACACTGCACACAAAAATAGGCAGTGGAGATCAACACTTTCACACAAGTTCTGTACTGCTAATCCCTTCAGTTTGACACAGGCAGTGTCCTCACATCTGATGCTTATTTGCAAAAGGTATTTCCATGCATCTATCTGATCTTGAACATGTTGCTACAATGTGAGTCACGGGACAAGAGGATTTAACAGAAGTAGTGTATTTTGGCTAATGGCTTTGTTAAAACAGATTACATTTTGAAACTCAAGTCAGCCTGGGTAAACTAAAAGGGTGGGTCCAACCCACTCCCTGAAATGCTCTGGAAATAGAGTTAATGGAGAAGAAGGTTGGACAATTACTCAGAAAAATCCACAGGCAGCAAAACATTGGGAATATCAGAAATGGAAAATTCTATGGCAACAAAATACTTAACCAGAGCAACATCACAGCCCTTACAGACTGAAAGGGAAGTGGTAAGGAGAACCCTGTCCCTACAAAGCAAAAAGAGAAAGGTGTATATGGCTTATAGGGAAAAGAGACAGCTAACAAATTTTTCTTGAACCTTCATTTGTTTTCTTCCATGTCCAACTATTAAAGCCTGACATGAACTCTTATTTCACATTTGTCTGCTAGCTAGCAGAAGGAACCCAATGGCAAATGTGCATGCTGCTATGATTCATGTGAGTATACATACTCATATCTTCTAATACTTTGCATTTCATTGTTGTGAAGGACAGAAAAATCTGTTATCAATACAGGAATATTAAAAAGAAAAAATTAACCCAGAACATGCTGCCATAAAACTATTAAAAAGCAGGACTGTGCAATATATGCTACTGAGTGATGCTCATCATAGAATCATTTCTCAGAAACAGAAATGAGACCACAGATAATTGTGGTGTTGTCTGTTATTACTGAGAACATGTGCCAGTCATTTGCACCAGAGATGGAAGAAAACCATTAGATCATAGTTCACACCCTGCAGATGGAGTAAACCATCTTCTGCTGAAGAACCTCATAGATACTAAAAAGACACGTCATCATCTGAGATCCATCCCTAAAAGCTACCAATTACACAAAACATACCCTGAACTGATCCTTGTGTATCCGCTGAAAATGTCACTGGAAATGCTCCACAGGAAAGATGGTTGTGTTTATAATTGTCTATAGCAGTTCTAGTACAGCATTACTACTTATAAACTTGCACACACTAAAATAATCTTAAAATACCACTTTATGTTCCGTTTAGAATAAATTATATATTAAAACAGGCCATTGCATATTCTAAGAACATTTCCTCAGAAAAAAAATTAAAAATCAGGATATTCAGCTGTCCCCCATTCAACTTGGACAAAGATGTAACAAAGAATTTGCCTCCCAGGCACAGCAATTAAGTCAGCTTTGTATTTTTAAATACAATAGAAATCAGAAAAGTGAAAAAGTTGGCCTTTAAGAACAACGTTTATAGAGACTGATTACTTTGAAATTTCTCTGTGATCTAACCAAGACAATTTCTCATGACTACACCAAACACAAAAACCACAAACCTTTCAAGAAAAGCACAAATCTCTCTGAATTTATTCAGTATGGGTTAAGGGAAGGACACAAGAGCAGGCACAAGATGACATATCAGAAAAGGCTAGGCTGATCTCAGGAGATCCCCAGAATGCTCTCTCCCAAAATTGCTCCTATTGTATCCAAAATCTCTTTATTTTTCAGTTTCATCACACGAAAAAGGAGCGGTGGACTTCTATGACTTGCCAATCCCATCATTCCCAGTCATCCAAGTCAATGGCCAGACAAGTCTTTTTCTTTTTAGCATGTTACAATTGTTAATACAATTTAATATGCAAAATCTTAGTACTCCGAGGCCATATCATTAAAAAGCTCATAAATTCCCTCAAGCCAAAGGTGGCCTTATATACTTCAAAACTGAGTATTATTTTAGAATTTTAACTAGCACGAGACACGGGAAAAAAAAGAAGGCATTAGAAAAAAATATGCTTGTGAACTCTAGGAAGGACAGAACCTTCCCATAAGGGCTAGTGTGGAAAAGTAATTGGTGGGAAAAGCTCACATAAATGCAATTTCAAAGTTCAGAAGTTACTGCTTTTCTTTGCACTTCATAGATGTTTGGACACTAGGATGACACCAGGATCCTCTTAAACAAATATAGCTGTGACGTACCCTTTTGACCTTCATTGACCACTGCACCATATGATACAGCTGTCATCAAACCTGGTGGACTGGGCTTTTCAATCAGAGCTTAGTGACTATCGGCAGATGTACATCCTTCCTATATAATGTTAAAAGGAGTTGAGGGAAAGCAGAGGAAATCACAGCACTTGCCCTGAACTGTAAAACTTAGTTTAATGTCCTGGGTCAGAAGTTATCCAGGGCCTCAGCTGTCACTGCAGTCTGACAATATGCAGAATTAAGTCTATCTTTTCCTAAAGCATGTCTTTGCCATCATCCCAGCTCTTTAGAGATGGGTCTCCAGCCCCTCATATACTGGATTTTCAGTAGTGCCTTTGGCCAGAGAGAGTGCCTTATTCATAGTACACTTAATCTGATCCCTGCTCCAAGTACTTGATTTATTCTTCTGTTGTTTCTTTGTTGTTGTTTTTAAAACATTGTAACAATTAAAGAATAAAATGCAAAAACAACCTGTGGAGTAAGAACATGAGCCCAGATGTGCCTTAAAAAGCTCTAACACATTACATTAAAGCTTTAAACTTGCCTTCCTTTCTCTAGCCTGGTGAGTTTTAAAATTTTTTACTGCAGAATGGTACCATTTGAGCAAGGAATGGAAATCAATCTATCTGTACACAAAGCTGACCATGAAGACGCAATTACAATACCTTTTGGACTAGGTTTGTGGCAGAGATGCCTCAATTTTAAGATCTCACTGCGTTTCAGGCATGAGGTAAAAAGTGCATGGCTCAGATGTTGCAGGCTGCAGCAGCTGGAGTGCTTGGAAAAGAGAGGCTAGATACTTTGGTAATTTTAACTGCACACAACCACAGTGGCACCCAGGCTGGCAGCCACCTCTGGAGACGGCCCCAGGACATGATGTGTCTCAAAACAGGGTCAGCTACAGATGCTCCTCCACAGAAGACTCCGCAGCCTCTCCGGTAATCAGTTCCAGTGCTTGACCTAAGTTTTTCTTCTGTTTATGTGGAATTGCCTGCATTTCAATGTGTGCCCACTGCCTCTTGCCCTGTGCCACTGGGCACTATTGAGAATAGCCTGCCTCTATCTTCTTTACTCCCCCACCAAGTAGTTACAGACATGGGTAAGATGCCCCTGAGTAAGTAACACCACTGCACTGGCCCCCACCAAGCTGAAATGACTCTACACTCAGCAGCTCAGACAGACTTTAAGATGACAGACGTTGGAGACAGGCTCATAACTTCAGTCACCATTAGTGGCTCCTTTCCTTTCCTAGCCTGTCTCTGAATGGAGGGTAGGATATGCTCCATGAACTTCACAAGTCTATTGGTGTTTGAAATAAAATAGTTTCTAGTATTCACATAACACACATTACAAAATTACTCGATACAAGAACAGAAGAGACCCAAGATTTTATTGCCTTGTCAGATGTAAAAATTTATTTATGCTATTTATCAAGTGTTTAAATTTACACAAAAGACAACACTTCAACTTCACATCCAATTGTCCATCAGTAAGCCCCACATCAGAATACCCTTTACACTTCCAAGTACAATTTTTACAAGATGGCTTAGAACAGCAGAAGCTCATAAATAATGGCCAACTTCACAACCCTGTAGGTCACTACCTCATCGGTATTTCTCTGCTGAGCATGACCCACAGAACAGAGGAAGTCTTAAAACCATTTTAATCCCCAAACACTATCACTACTGCACTCAGAGCATTTAAATCACATTGCCCTGCATTAGTAACACCAAACATCATAGCTAGTCTTAAAGATTTACCACATCTCCCCCTAACAAAATGCCTTTTTTTTTTTAACATTATAAGAGAACTGTGCATCAAAACAACTGCAAAACACACAATCATCCATTTGGCTTGGTTTTACAATAAAAATAACATCAGTTATCTATTTGTTAACTTCATCTCTTGTGTTGTGCTCCTTTCCCCTCCCACTTAGGAAACTACACTAGACCAGGCAGTTTAATTGTAGCACTGAGGTAGCATATTTATTTGAACAGAATAATAGGTCTGCTACTGTGCCGCCTCTCCTTTAAAGCACAAAAAAAAATCCCCACAGTTTTTCAACTTCTTTGGAGAAGACAGGCATATAGTTAATTTCCAACAGCCACTCCATTTTGAATTCAAAGCACAACGCATCTCTGAATGATAGACATATTATACCACCTAGAATGAATGAGAACATATACAAGAAGAAGGAACTATGTCAGTTTTATTAGAACTATGGTTACATTTTAGCTCTATGGCACCTATTGTTCCCTACTATGAAATGCATCTTTACAGTCTCTGAAATTTAATTTCAAAGACTAGGATCCTGAAAAAGGGCTGGTGTGCCTCAGTTCTTCTAAATTATTTTCACACTATCTGCAGAAAGTGTGCAAAAAATACTTACAACAAAACCAAAAGAAATCAAACAGGCCCAACATAAAATCAATAGGAACTAGCAACATGAGTATATTAAAAGAATCAAAGTTAAGGCAAAAGATATAACATGCCTGAATGAACTGACAGCACTTTCCATTCACTTAAAGCTGGGATAGCCTTAAGAAAAAAAAAAAAAAACAACCCAAAAAACCACTGCAACAGTAGAAGCCTAGTTTCATTACAGATTGAAAATAACTATCTCAGCTTTGCCTTTCTGGCTAAAAGCTTTAAAAGAAAAAGCTGAAATCAAGCTGTACACAAGACTGCAGCCTCAACACCCAGACTGTTAACTGAAGTAACTCTTACGGACACCTGTATATTTAGGGGTGAATAGTAAACAGTGACGCCAAAGAATGGTGGTAATTTTCTGCTCTGTATGCCATGCTGGTACACGTAGCCTTGTTAAACTCTGTTAGATGGTACACAATCCTTACCCAGCCCCGGGCTGGTTCTTTGAATCCCCTCTCTCCACCTTTCATACAGCAAAGCAAAAATTTTACTGCAGTTAAAACCGCTTGAGTCTGCTGCATGTGTAGGGAAACTGGTTTTTAACACATTAGAAAGCAGATTGAGAATGTAACTGAGCTGACTGCTAAATAAACCCTCAGGAAAACACCTAACAGCTGAGGGAAAATGCATAAGTTATGACCAATTCAAGCTGTTTATGGAGACTTTAATGTTAATCTTTCAAGTAATCCAAGATGCACTCCAACACCTGTTACCAAAAATTTAAGGCTTTTATGAACACCCTCTTACATACAAAAGGAGTATTAAACAGAAGGAACTTGTTTACAGTAAATACCAACATCTGAAAAATCTCTGAAACCTGTTTATACAAATACTAATAAATTCTTTAATATTTTGTACAACTAGAAGGTGCACAGATTGGCATTCAAGCAGTCAATGCTGGCAAACATCTGTCAGACAATAACATGATTTACTTGGATAACAATATAGTTTAAAATGCCATAAATTAAAAAATAAGTTAGTTCACATTTTTTTTGCCCCAGCTTTTATGTACATCTTAGTCTTTAATGAGATTGTGTAGCCTTCTTCAGAAGCTCGAGGTCTTTCCGTCGGCTTTTGATTGCTCTGGCACAGCCATACTCTTCCAGTTGTAAAGGGATATACTTTTCTATCTGAACAAGCCCATGCCCAGCAGGACCAGTAAACAGCTTAATCCAGGATGGCTTAAAGTTTCCTCTGAAGCCCAGAAAGGCCAGGCTTCCTGTGACAAAAACAGCTCAGTGTTACCGAACCAGCCAAGCCCCATCCAAGCACAACACAGGACTGGTTGGGAAGGGAATGGCACGCCTCTCTGAAATTCTCCCCCCAGATTATTCAGGACATTAATCCACTCTCAGCTTCACACGCACCTCGCAAGGAAATACTGATTTGCAACTTCTTTTTTCAATATTCGGTATTAAATACTCTAAAATCTTAATTTGAGAACGCAGCTATTGGGACAGTTACAAAACCTGCTTTCTCAGACAGAACTCGTGCCAAAGCCCTGAACAGACTACAGCTACCCCACGTGGACTATAAAGTGATCATCCCTCAAAATAGTGACAGCTTCTCATCTCTACCTTCAAATTTGGTTAGAACAAGAAATAGTAGCCTTACACAGGACATTGTTTAAAAATAGATTCACTGGGTAAGGCACAAAATACAGGCTTTGGGAAAAAAGCCTGGGGCTCTTTTTCTGTAATCCACAAGCACAAAGAACTGCTAGTCACTTCTCTGCTTGCAACAAGCTTCACACAGCGCCCTTTGGGGCAACAGGAAGGGTTTTCTGCCCCATCTGCTGAAGGGCTGCCTACCCCCCCTTTCAGCAAGGGCTGAAATGCAGCAGCTCACACCAGTGCAAACTGGCAACCATCCTCCACCAGCTGCATCCTTTTCACACACCCCGTGAGAAACCCATCATGCTAACATAAACACACAGACCAAGGCAGTGTCAAAGAAATGTGGAATTTTTTGCACCAACCGTTGCTCTGAAGATAAGGTGGTTTGGCTGTCCCCAGGGACATTAAGGCTTCTGATAAATTATTAGGAATTGCTACATCACCTCTTGTGCTCAGTAGAACAATAGACCTGCAGCAGAAATGGTGCAGAGACAGCAGCTGTTATAAACACAAAGTTTTCTTAATATTCTGCTACATGCTTTTTCAGCTAGTTGGCCTCACAGTCCACTTGCTTAAGAGTACTCTTGCCATGTCATTTCATGACATGGAAGCAGTTAACCCTCTCTGAAAGCAGTACCTGGAAAAGCATCCACCTAGAATTTTTCTTTTAAATTTTTTTAATTTTAACTTCAAAATCATTGGAAAGTGTTATTTAAATATAGTTTATTATTTTGTATCAAAAAATCAAGTTTAGATATTGATCCAAAATTATAATATTAGAATGCTGATTTTTCTAACAGTAACTTTTAATCTTTCATTAATGATAAGCAATTTTCTCCCTAGATAGGGGGAAGAACAGTATGGTACCTTGTCACATAGTTCTCGTCAGTGTCCTTAAGTGACCATATTAAACAAAAAGTTATTCTTGTTTTAAGCAAAGAAGTGTTATTACATGAAGTTTAGTTAAAAAAAAGTATCTTTTTGAGGTGAAAGACAGGCAACAGTGGAAAATTTTAAGTGTTCAAAATTTGAGTTGCTTTGTTTTCTCAAATAAGGCTAAATTGTCTGTTAAAATGCTCCTATGTTTCTCCTTTCCCCTCAACTTAGATATATGTTTTGCTCAGTTTCAGTGCTGATGTATAGGTACCGTTTAAATCCTTGTTAGAGAGCAGAGCTACAGCTCACACGACATACTGGAAATAAATGGTCATTACACGTACCTTTGTGGAATTCCAGATGTTAAATACCCATCTACATGCTTAATGTCTACTCCAGAAAATGATCTGCTTCCCGACACTGTGCCGATGCAGGCATCAACTACAACAATAAGTATACCATTATCCTTGAAGGAAAACGTAGTGCCATTGACCTACATGGGAGCAGAAAAAGAGAAAAGAACTTTTTCTTTCTTTCTTAAAGTTAGTATGGATCCAACAGCGATTCTACTCCACTCGGTGTTAATCTTCACCTAGTTTAGACACAGTGGTGTACTAATTTCCTTACAAATACTTGCTTCTCCCTAGCATCTTTTTATTTTCTGCCTTAAGGGGAGGCATTCAGTGGGACTTCTGAAATTGCATGGGAGCCTCCAGTCCCTGGCTTCTACAGGGAGATCATACATTTCAGGTGACTTACTACCTCATTGCTCCTGCTTTGGGAAGCTAAAACACAGATACTGAACCACCTGCACTTTTTGGCAATAGTACAGTTATTCTGTCTCTGCAGCAGCCCAGTTCCAGTCCAGTTTCTTCCTGCAGAGCACTCTTACTGCTTTTGATAAGGCACACACATTCCCATAGAAGTCTGCAGCTGCTAGGTTACACTGCTCTTGTACCATTTGTTCAAATAACTCAACAGTTTTATTATTTCAACCAAGCTAACGCACTGACGTTGCTGAATGTAAGCCACATGCAGACTTTAAGCTTTGTGGTATGAGGTTGTCTGCAAATGCTATTTCAGCAGCATGTGCAAGTCTCCTTCAGCATCCGAACAGAAAAGTTGAAGTAAACTACTTTTTATACAGTATCACATCACTAGGCTTATCAGGCCTGCATCAGAACAAATACAGAAATCTCTATGGATTCTTAAGTAATTGCTATTTTAAAGGAGTTTAGCAAAGCTTAATGGCTTGAATAACTCACCCCATTAACTCACCAATCTGTTAGCATAAAACCAGTTTTAACAACATGGATTTAACTAACAGGTTGTTTGATTGGGGTTTTTCTTGGTTTTTTGCCTTTTTTTTTTTTTTTTCCTCCAAAAGCAGCCATCAGTAAATGTATATTCATCCAGATCTGAAGATTTCACACTCTCCCTTACTAGTACAATTTTCTCTCCAGAAGGGAGGGATTTGAAAACAAAATGGAGCTTTGAAGCCTCATTTTCTGTGGTTAAAACATCAGCTTTTTGACTGTTTGGTTTTTAAACTATAAACCAACACTTTTCATTCAAGTAAAGAAAAGTGAGGTCAGCATTGTATAAAGTTGTATAACTGGTGTAATACAAACTGCTAAAGAGAAAGATAGAAGAAAACCCTAAAGAATACTTACAGAAATAAATGCTTGCTGACCTCTGCTTAACTCTTTTTCACCAGTTGAATTAATCTGCACAAGGAGGTAGTTTTTGTGAGGATCGCTGGTGAATACCATCTGGATATCAAATGAAACATGTTAAATACACATATCCATGCATCTTAAACAGTTTATCATGCAGTCAATTTACAAGAGATCGCCCGTGCTCCAAAGCAAATGCATCCATTTGTCAGTGGCATTATTTATGGTACTAGCAATGCCAATAAATATCATGAAATATATTCCTTTTATTTTCTTCCTTGCTTTCAGAATTTTTCTCAGCTTGTATAGCTAAAATGGATAATGCAATTTCAAGTTCATGCTAATAAGCAAAGACCCAAAAAAGAAGAGAGAAGTTTGGACAATAGCATATAGATCTCTGCAGCAAAGTGATCCTACATGGAGTACAGATAATACTGTAGCAGAAGACATCAGATCTAGCTATGTCCCTTTTCTGTAGCACTCACGAGTGAGAGGTGAAGCAGTATTTTTCAAAGAACAAAAACTGAAACCTTTGTGCTACAAGGTACTCCCTGCCTTCTAGCGTACAGGAGATGAACAATGTGACCGTCACAAACTGGTAGGTGCAGCATTCTGGACAGAAAGACTGAAATTCTGCCTTAAAGCTAGGAGACAGCAACCCCGAGTATACAGTTCATGAAAGTTTTTGCTTATTTTATTTTACCTGAGTTGTGCCGCATTTTGTACATGGTACAGTAGTTTTTACTGGCATCTGCTTTATGACGGTTGGTCCTTGGTAGTACTTTGGGTAAGCTTTTGCCATGCAGTTACTGATGCCTTTTGCTGAATCTTTGGTCACAATCTTGATCCTTTCACATCCCTGAGATGAGCAGTAACTGTGACCATCCCTATTATATTTGGCTTGAAGAAATAAAAACAGTAATCTACACAAAAGGGGGGGAAAAGAATCTAGATCAATTGCTGGAAAGATAGATATTTATGTTAAACCTTAAAAACAGCTGTATTTCATGATTTTCAGAAGCAGAGAAACTACAGTATTCACTTCTGCACCATTGTTCAAACTTTTTCAAAATATTTAGTTTACTAGAGTTAGGAAGTATCTACTAGCATATCTGAAATTCCCAACAATTAAAGGGGACATCATTATGAATGCATATGCTTTGAAAAGAAGAGCCACTCCTCAAATCAGCGGCTTGCAGGAAACAAAAACCAAACTGCAGAGCATAAATGTTTTCTTTGATCACAGATCTTTGCAGATACCCAGCAGTAACTGATATTCAGCTTCAGCCACCAGCACGGGGCACTGCAATTGCACTGTTGCAAATGCCTGGAAATGCAGTTTAGGGGGTAGTGGTCATTAATGTTCACAGCACACAGAGATTAGTAACTCTTCTGTTATATATTTGACTGTTATCACTGTAGCTCTTAGACAAAAGAAACATAAATGTCTTTTCAAAAGCTACATTCACCTGCAGACATTATTACAGACAAAGTAGCTGTTAAGGGAACAATATAAGTAAGAGAAAAAACTATAAATTAAAGATCAACAGTTGCAGTACACACAAGTGATGTATGTAGGACTTGTTTTACTCAAAGTTGACCGCATCTTAAACCTCTCAGAACTATCTCAGTGGCCTCTGTCAGAAGTACTTTTGAAAGAAAGAAAGACTAGGTCTTTTAAGTACTTTCAAGAAGGCTGAAAACAGATTAGGATTTTCAGAAATACATTCTTAAAATGTTCTTGGAACAGACAACTTCTTGGAAATTTCTAGGATTTTCAGTTTAACATTTCAGTTAAATTTCAGTTTAAATTTTATTTGAGGACTTAGAGGTTACTTCCTGCAAGCTTGCGGATGACACCAAGTTGGGAGGGAGGGTTGATCTGCTCAAGGGTAGGAAGGCCTTACAGAGGGATCTGGACAGGCTGGATCGATGGGCCGAGGCCAATTGTATGAGGTTCAACACAGTCAAGTGTCCTGCACTTGGGTCACAACAACCCCATGCAACGCTACAGGCTTGGGGAAGAGTGGCTGGAAAGCTGCCTGGCAGAAAAAGACATGGTGGTATTTGTCAACAGCTGGCTGAACATGAGCCACCAGAGTGCCCAGGTGGCCAAGAAGGCCAATAGCATCCTGGCCTGTATCAGAAACAGTGTGGCCAGCAGGAGCAGGGCAGTGATCGTCACCCTGTACTCGGCACTGGTGAGGCCGCACCTCGAGTGCTGTGTTCAGTTTTGGGCCCCTCACTACAGGAAAGACATTGAGGTGCTGGAGCGTGTTCAGAGAAGGGCAACCGAGCTGGTGAGGGGCCTGGAGCACAAGTCTGATGAGGAGCGGCTGAGGGAACTGGGGCTGTTCAGTCTGGAAAAGAGGAGGCTGAGGGGAGACCTTATTGCTCTCTACAGCTACCTGAAAGGAGGTTGTAGTAACATGGGTACTGGTCTCTTCTATCAAGTAACTAGTGATAGGATGAGAGGAAATGGCCTCAGGTTGTGCCAGGGGGGTTTAGATTGGATATTGGGAAAAATTTCTTTACTGAGAGGGTTGTCAGGCATTGGAACAGGCTGTCCAGGGAAGTGGTGGTGTCACCATCCCTGGAAGTGTTCAAAAAACACATAGACAAGGCACTTCTGGACATGGTTTAGTGGGCATGGTGGTGTTGGGTTGATGGTTGGACTTGATGATCTTAAAGGCTTTTTCCAACCTAAACAATTCTATGATTCTGTACCACATTTTCCCCAGGCATGGGGTAGGAAATATCTGTTGCAACTGTGATGCTCTTGGAAAAGTATTTCAATGACAACCACTGTATTTTGGAGATTCAAAGTCACACAAAGTATTCTTTCAAATAGGCTTTGGGCTCCTTCACAACAGATTTCCTCTTATGTAGGTGTCTCAATCAGTTGCTTTTAACACTATCGAACTGGACATTTTAAGATTAAACAACATATTCCAATAGGGTCAAGTTACAAGGAGTTACCCGGTACTGTTGTCGAAGTAGAACTTCTTGTCTGATCGATTCTTTTCGAGCTCCATCATTGAAGATACAGGCACGTAGCGCTCTACCTTGCTGGACAGAGCAGATGACCGCCTTTGAAAGGTTTCCAGTACTATAGCAAAATCTGTATTCGGTTGATAACAAAGACCAACACGAATCCAGTCATTCCTGAAAAAAAACATAAAGTGTATGATTTGCTGTAGGAACAGTTTAGATGACAATACACAGCAAACAGATCACTCAAAAAACAACAGGAACACAAAAAGCTCCCAAACCCTCAACCAGAAGATCTTTCTTCCCTTCACAGAGTGTTTCATTAAATGTTACAGTAACTTTGATACTCTCAGGATATGTTTGATTTTATACTTTAGACATTTACTAAGTTTATCCAACAACAAAATCAAGTACGCTGAACTACTCAACTCCAATTCTGCTCAACTTCACTACTTGCAAATTTTCTTCTCTGAAGGATTTTCCTTAAAGACGCTACTGGACACAAGCTTACTTTAGGTGCAGGTCTATTGCTTAATCTCTTGTTTTTCCTACTTTATTATTTGTAATTATGAAAAAAAACCAACCCAAGATCTCATCTTACTGATGGCTGCAAACTCTCATGCATGCTAATTCTGCAGGACATTACTTCAGTATTGCCTTATGGATCAATGACATCAAAGAAAGTAAACATACTTGTTGAAGTTAATGAGATAAAGGTAGGTGACATTTGGAGCTTTTCCATTCCAATGTATTGTGTAGCCCTTTTGGAGCATCACTACCGGCTGGTATTGTTGAAAGACAGCTCTCTGATTAATACCTCGAAGAACCATGGCATTGGCTGGGTACTCATCTCGTACAATAGTCATGGAAAGATTCTGTCCATTCCAGGTTTGGACATAAACCTATATGATATTAAGGAGGACGAAAAGGAAGAAGAAAGATTTGGACAATGTACAAAAGGAAATGAAATAGTGAAGAATAATCACTACATTATTAGCGAAAACACTGCAACTTCATGTTCTGAGTTAAGCAATACACAAGTATCTCCTGAAGAGGAGCCCTATTTGAGAAACTTATTGTAGATTTTGCCCATTTTACAGACAAAAAAAGGGGAGGGAGGGGAAAAAAAAATATATATAGAATCAGCTATGGTACTTGGCCAAACTCATTTTGAACAGGAACCAGAATGGGAATCAGACCTGTATGAGACTTGTATTCAGGAGTTGGTATTTAACATCTCCACTGAAAAAAAACCAAAGCGCCTCTTAAAACCCACTCTGTGAAAAAAAGACAGAGAGCACTCCAGAGGAAGAAAACATCTCCAACACAAAAATGTTCTAGCAGGTAGGGCTGCAACATGGAACTCCTGGCATGCATACACATTTGGTTTTACCCTGCAGCACCTAATACTGTACTCCCAGTGTGTGTGCTGAAGGGAACACAATATACACAACTGGCTGAAAAGTGGAATATGCATAGAACTATTTTTTAAAATGTCAAAGAATTTTTAAATCCAAAGATAGGTAACTTTGTAGTTCTTACACTCCCCCTGCCCTCATAAATTGTTCATATTATAGATTTGCCCCAAACAGAAAGCTACAAGAGTACTAGCCTGCGCATAGGTCCCACTGCAAACCACTCCACTCCATTCTGTAACATTAATGCATTTGGGGTGTTGAATCAAGTAATTATCCATTCTGCCCACGTAGGTATCCTTGTAGTCAGTTACTGAACCATCCAGATCATGGAATATTGAGTTCTTGTCACCATCCAGATCCCCTTCATCAAACCAGGGACCAGGTTTTCCAAAGAAGGCCTTCAAAGAAACCTGGCAACAACAATTAAAATATTTATTTTTTTTCCCCAGGCAAAGCACAGACTAACACTTGCACACCTGCAGAAACACAGGAATTTAACAAAGTTGATTAAAAAACTTATGGCAAGGATTGTGAAATCTTGCAAAAGAGACATTGTGATTTTTAGTAATCGGCTGAGGCCAGCTCTTGCTTCTGAACAGCAACTGAAAATTCATTACTAAAGATATACTGAACCTTATAAAAATCTCCTTTCAGCTTTACCATTAGCCATGAAATAGATCATTATTGCAATATATCCTACATCTCCTTTGGTATTTTTTTTTGCTTGGGAGACAAAGGATAGACCTTGGGTGACTTCCAACCAAGACAGAAACTCTGAAATAGGGATGTGTGGAAAAGATGACCTAGGGCTCTTGGATGTTTATTTTAAATACAGCAAGAAGAAAATAAAGGCATTTGCAAGAATAACAGAAAACTTGTAATAAACTTACATTTGGACCAAACTTCACAAGAGAAATGTTGTTTTTTGGTGTCATCTGCCATGGATTTTTCATCAAGAATCCAACTGCACTGGTAAATCTGTCTGGAGTTGGCACAAAGTTTTTGAAGGTGCACTTGGTAAGGTGAATTGGTCCATCATAAATTTGAAAGCCTCTGATTGGAAATGTCCTGTTAATGCAAGCAAATATTTGTAGCATCCTGTAACAAAACCCATGATAAGCCTGAATCTGTGTCATAAATACATCTTCTCTCAGAGGAATCACGAAAGCAACATTAAGAGAATGACTTGCACGTTAGATCCTAGTAAAGGAAATCTTGTTTCTGCACTTATCGAATAAGTCAAAAAATCCCTCACTCTTCTGAGTTTTCCTGTTAGAACTTTCCTATTTCACTGTTCATTTGCAAATGTGCCCCGTTCCCAATATGAGAAATACAACAGGAGAATAATACCACTTGCTCTTTGATTGATCATGGCAACTGGAAGAAATGCCTGTAGACTGGAGGAAAGCAAATGTCACTTCAAGAAGGAACCTCAAGCCTCAGATTGATCTCCTGGAAGGTGATGGAGCAGCTAATCCTGAAAATCATTTCAAGGCACATGAAGAACAAGAAAGTCATCAGGAGTAATCAGCATGGATTCACCAAGGAGCAGTCAAGTTTGACCAACTTGATAAACTTCTGTGATGAAACAACTGGCCTGGTAGCTGAGGGAACAGTGAACATGGTCTCTCTAAACTTCAGTAAGGCTTTTGACACTGTCCCCCGTAGGATCCTCATGAAGTATGGGTTGGATAAAAGGACAGTGAGGTGGACTGAAAAGTAGCTGAATGGCTGGGCCCAGTCTTGTTCAACATCCTTATTAGTGAGCTGGACGATGGGTCTGAGTATACTCTCATCAAGTTTGCAGAGGGCATAAAACTGCAAGGAATAGCTGATATACCAAAGGGTCATGCTGCCATCCAGATAGACGTCAACAGGCTGGAGAAATGGGCAGATGGGAACCTCATGAAGTTCAACATGGGGGACTGCAAAGTCACGCACCTAGGGAGGAACAACCCTAAGTGCCAGTGAAAAGGACATATGGGTCCTGGTGGAAACCAAGTTGACCATAAGCCAACAATGTGCCCTTGCCGCAGAGAGGCAAATGGTATCGTGGGCTGCACTGGGAGAAGTGATGCCAACAGATCGAGGTGTATTCATCCCATGTATTCAGCACCCGTGAAGCCACACCTAGAGTGCTTGTCCCCAGTACAAGACAGACATGAAGCTACTGGATAGAGTCCAATGAAGGGCCACAGAGATGACTGAGTGACTGGACCACCTCCCATAGGAGGAAACATTGGGAGACCTCAGACTGTTCAGCCTAGAGCAGAGAAGGCTCAGGCAGGAATCTCATCAATGTACAGGGATCTCTGAAGGGAGGGTGCAAAGATGGAGCCAGGCGGTTTCCAGCTGTGCGCAATGACAGGACCAGAGGCGGTGGGCACAAGTTGAAAAAGAGGAGGTTCCTCCTGAACGTAAGGAGAAACCTTTTCACTGTGAAGGTGACTGAGCACTGGGACAGGTTACCCAGGGACGTTGTGGAGTCTCCATCCTTGGAGATATTCTAAAGCTGTCTGAACATAGTCCTGCACAACCAGCTTTAGGTGGCCCTGCTTGAGCAGGGGAGTTGGACAAGATGACCTCCAGAGGTCCCTTCCAACTTCAACTGTTCTGTGATTCTGCTCAACTAGACTGAATACCTCATATATCACTGCCACATTAACTTTTTCCCTCTAAATGGCTAAGCAGCAAAAAACCAGGGTGGCTTAGACCTACCTCACCCTTCTTTCCTATTCTGTGGCAAGACTAGGACTTGGCACTATGTTAAACTAGCATCACAGCAAGCCAGAGAGAAAAGAAAAGGATCATGGTCATAGATTGGGATTTGTCACAGACTCTAGTCTCTAGTCCTAAACTGACCCCTCAAATCCTTCACCTGAAAGCTTTTTCTTTTTCCTTCAGGCCCAAATGTTGTTTAAGACTAAGGTTTCATTAAAGTAGGATAACTTAAACCTCTACAGAAAAGTGGCCTGTGGTAGCATCAGATGAAAACTGATGCACCAAAAGGTGAGTGACACAGCTTCACACACAGTGTTAAAAAGAAAAAGGGTATCACCTTCAATAGAGTCCTAATCTCTCACAGCTCAAGCAAGAAGAGCGTTTACATCTGATACAGAGAACGTTTTTCTTGTATCATTTCTACTTGCTTCACTCACAACATACTTACCGATTTCTAGGCAGAGTACGCGCCTTGCTGTCTATTCCTCCAGTTCCCGCATATTTATTTTGGCCACCTGGAAACCCATAATTCTTGCTCTCACCTATGAACAGCGACTCAGATACTTCCTGGCTGGCACCTTCATCATTTGGGAAGCTCCCATCACTATCAAAGCAATGTCAGAGATAAGCTTTTAGCCAAGACTCTCCAGCAGATGAACACACCGAGGCATAGTCCTACTTTTACTTCTGTAACAGTCCTCCTAAAGCAGAGCAGTCTATACTTCATTTACAATACACAGAACAATAAGTTCAACCATTAACAGTATTATAGGCTGTTCAAAATGCCAGCAAAGAGCTAAGCATTAAATTTTCTCCCTCTCTTTGTAGCGCAGCACTCTTTTACAGCCCACTTTTGCAATCCTAGAACCAGTTTGTCGTAACATGAATGGCAGCAATTTTGGCTTACTACTTAAGTTACTTGATTCTTTCTTAGTAGAAAGAGACTCTGCCCCCTCTAAATGTTCATACCCTTTCTTTTCCATTACTTACTTTCAGCTGTTCAGGTAGAAAATCGAAACTGCCTAAGGAATCATACAATGCCAAAAATATCTGGATAAACATAACACTTCTGCTGAAAAGGCAGCAAATTGTGGTGTAAACCAAGCACAGGTTGAATTAAAGTGCAAGGTTTGGCAGCTGTGTCAGTCTAGAGCCTTTATAACATCATCCGCACCACTGGAAATAGAAAGGGGCCCAAAAATGAAACTAAAACCTTATGAAAGTATACCTATTAATTTTAATAGGTGGATATGTATTTTCTAAGCTGCTAGGCAAGGAGAAAAACCCAGAAGTGATTAACATAAAGTACTCACCTAGCAAATGTCAAACCTATTCCATTGTCTGCAAACCTAAAAGAAAGTTCAAAGCTTCAGACATGTTTTCTGGATTATCCTACAATAAGCTACTGTAAGGGCACATCCTGCTATGCACTGAAGAAAGCCTGAATTTTTCTATTAATGGAATTTAGAACCACCACACACTTAACTCTTATTAAAATGTTGCTGTTAAAAAAAAAAAAAATCAAGTAATTTTCTATGTATTTTAAGCAGGAACATGAGAACTTCAGGGAAACCATAGATACCTCAGTATAAATTTACTGTCTCTACCAACTTTTAGACTTCTTTTTATTACATAGTTTCTTTTTGCTATTTAAGGCAGGTTCTCATCTAATCACATATAAACTTGTTTCATTTAAAGTAGTAGGATGGTGTGAAAACAGTTCAAGCAATTGAGAAGTTCCCCGAGTTAGGCAACAATCTTCTCTTATAACCCTGTTGTAATGCACTTTCATAAACAAAGCTTCATGGGAAAATTCTTAACAACATGCAGCTGTTTGCTTCTGGATACCTACCCAGAGTTTTGAATGAGGATATCCCCTCCCCTGACCCAGGCCCCATGATCATTGTTTTTGAAAGAGATTAATCTGTCAATCAGGGCAGCAACTCGGGCCTTTTCAGGGTCTGCATCTTGATGAGGTCGAAACCTGGGACATATAAAAACCCAAACACTCAATATAAGAATACTGTTTGTTTTACATGTATCATATATGTTGGCCTGAGAGAGGCTGAAAGATAAATGCTCATGGTCAAACCTGATGGGCAAAATCCACTCTGCTTCATGTTTGGAATGACAGAAGCCAAAACCAGGCGCATCTCTGGCTCTCCATTTCTAGAAAACTATTTTCAGGGTATGATGAAGCAGGAACATTAAACTTCTCTTTTCCAGTAACTCTCACAAGCTTTTTGCTCAATCTCCCCGAGTTTCTTTAGCTGCATCTCACCTCCTTTTATCCCCTTGCTTTTTCTTTTTGCCCTCCCCAAAGTATTCCCTCCCTCCTTGTACTGCAGCATTAATGTGAAAGTTTGATGGAGGGAATTAAAGCTCCTTTGAAGGATACACAGGGTGGATGTGCACTATACAAAAAAGGCTGGAGGTTTGTCTATCTGCTCCTTCAAATCTTTCAAACTCTTCTGATGTTGCAGGGTGCTCCTTCTTTGAGCACACCCAAGATATTTTTCTATTCCAACCCAGACATTCTGCATTGCTACCAAGATGGTCTCGTATGGTAAGTTATGGCTGGAATCTATTTTAGACAGCCTAATTAAAGACTAGTGGAAGCTTTCACTTGGTCGCAAATTAAAAATAGTCAATTAAAAAAATATTACAAAAATGCATTTTGAGCAGGTGAAGATATATATGCCCCTTAAACTGATGACCTTGTACTCTAATTTGGATCTGTCCTATCTACCCCAGGGGAGGAAGGGGAGAATGGGTGAATGTTTGTTTTTGACAGTCTCAGGCTCCTCAATTAACATTTAAACCCCTCCAGTTTGGTTCCATGTAGTTACAGAGTGCCTTGTTACTTCTTTGGCTGCTGTGAAACAGGAACACCGTCTCATGCACTGAGTTTCTCGCATCCTGTGTTGATGCCCTGTCAACACACTACAGGTTCTCCCAAGGGCATTTTGTCCCTCAAATGTTCCTCTTGACTACTTCTTATCACTGAGGTAATCCACAAGGGTTATATGGGCTTTCTGTCAAACTAGCAAGTTCATTTCCAAATCATGAAGCATCAAGTATCACCAAAACTGGGAACTTCCCTCTCTGCATCTGCAACTATCACTTAACTATCCTCATCCTAAACACAGGTCAATCATAAATAAAGATAATATTACAAACTATATTTTCTGTCTTAATAATTATTTGTCACAATAAAATGTTGACGGATACAGTTATCCAATATTGACATTTGACCACTATCTCAGGCTATTTTATTTGAAGTTCAGGACAAGACTAACCAGGCACAGTATAACCTGGAATTCTCCTACACTCTGTTATTTTCTCTCACTTTGTAAACTAAAGAAAATGTGTTTGATTGTACCATCTCTGCAAATAGCCTTCAGTACAACTGTACCACTGAGCTATGATCTCCCAGTCTAGAAGGTACAGCAGGAAGCACTCAGCAGTAAGAAAGGCAAGTGGAAGTATTACTTAGCTCTATTAAAAGCCTTTTTCTAACAACTATTTAAAACCAAGTCATAAATCAGAAGAGCAGATTTTAAAGTAAGACTTTACTTTTAGCAGCAACTCCAGAAAATGCTTCAAGCATGACAGTAGAGCATGTTTAAAATGATGTCTTCTAAAAGGCTGAAAACTACCCTAAGCAAGGGCTCAGAAGAAACAGCCAACTCCTTTAAGGCACACCATGCTCTGTTTTTCCTAAAACGGATGAACAAATGCGGGAAAAGAATATACATGTACTTATTGTTTGGTTATTATTTATAAATAATTACATTGTTTTAAAAATGTTTTTCCTCACGTGAATGTAAGAGCTATCTCAAAACTTTGACATTTTTCACTCACTTGAAAGACAATATCCTTTACCTTGCATTGTTGTCCAAACAAAGATATTCTCTGGGATCATCAACGCTAGCATTAGTTGTTTTAACACCCTTATCAATGAACAAACCAGCCTGAAACAAGCAAGGAAAGAAAATTCATACTATCCAAACCTAAAGATAGAGTAAACATTAAATTTCTAAAAGTTAAACTTTACACTGCATTCAACACATGTATTAGAAACTGTAAGAACTTCCAGTTTGGCCTTAATTGACATATTGTCTAAGGGAAAAATAGCATCTGTCTACGATAATTTGGGCAGAGGAAAAGAATTGCCTGGGATTAAAAAAAAAAAGTAATGGAAAATCATTAAAGTGCATTTCAGATTTCTTTCACAACATCTAACTATTTGAGGTTTTATACTTATTTCCAGATGCTGTTCTGGAAAATCTGCAAGCCAATCTTGTGCTGAATTCAAAATATTCTCACAAATGGAAAAAAAATTAAAAGAAATAAATACCACTGTGAAAAATGCTGTGTATTTCACTTTAAAACTAAATGACCTTCACCATTGAAGCTGATTCTTGCCCAAGCAATTATCAATTTGCAACTCAATAATGCAGTATGAAATAATTTACGTGAGAAAATAGAAGCAGAAGGAAGCATTTGTGTTTAGTCTGAATTACATACACAAATACCTGCAGCTACTTTCACCTCTGATCCAAATTATGATTATAATTAGAGTGCTCCTACATGAGCAGATCCTCAGACCTGCTACTGGAATTTGCTCCTTTAACACGGAATTTTAGCGCACAAACTGCTACCCTTGTTTAAAGATAATACAAGCCATCCAGCTGAAACACTTTTTTCTTTACAATGTTCTTTTGTATTCAGTATGTTTTAATTCCAATCTGAACAAATGCCCTGGAGTTCCAAACACACCACTAACACAATTTCTATAAAACAGTGCATCATTTCTTGGTACCCCAGACACCCAACTGTCAAGTAAAATCAGTTTCACATGGTAAAAAAATGCAATAGTGATCCTGAACTTTATTAGGTAATAACTATTAAGTGGCTTTGTAAATGTCATTGTATTTTATATATACACACACACACATATATATACACATACACATGCATACAGAGAGACACAAAGCAGCTAGATTTCAAATGAAATCATTAATTTAAGGACTTAATTTCACTTAGCTGAATGTGGAAAAGATAAAGTCACATTAATATAACAATACTGAATGCCTGCATCTAGGTGAGAAGCCTCTAACAAAAAAAACCTGCTGCCAATGGCTGGGTTCCTGAAGGCAACCTGGAAGCTTAATCTCTAGCAGAGACTGTGCCACCATGTGCAAACACCTGAGTTACTGTACCTTAGAGACTCAGGAAAACAAGTCACAGCTATTCGAGGAAGCTATTACATGAATCACAACTGTAATAAACTTGATGCTTCAAGGCTCAGCTTTCTTCAGAGTATAAAACAATGCCAGCAGTAAAAGAGTAGCATGTGAAATGCTACTTCTGAGAAACTGTA
Source organism: Aquila chrysaetos chrysaetos (assembly GCF_900496995.4). Taxonomy (NCBI): domain Eukaryota; kingdom Metazoa; phylum Chordata; class Aves; order Accipitriformes; family Accipitridae; genus Aquila; species Aquila chrysaetos. The sequence goes on from NC_044030.1 coordinate 47,207,649, forward strand.
TTTCATTAGAAGTATTAATTAACTTTAGTTGTTTATGCCTTACGAGGATATTGAACACAGTGAATACTCAAAATGTAGCAAGAAACTATACACACGCTGATTATAGACCATTCTACAATACCTAGATAGAATCACGCAGTTCAAACACAGCATGAATCGATCACCTAACCTAACCAGCTTAAAATGTAAACAAGTCCTAAAATAGAATAGTTACAAATAAAGAACTTCAGGGTTTTTTTACTCAGATAATACCTTACCTTAAAATTAGAATGAACCCTGTTATTATAGAAGATTCCTAGGGGTGTAAGCTCTGACTTGGTTTCAATGGCTAAACTATGAGAATCTCCTGTAGCAACCCTGTGGAACAAATACCATATTCCAGCATCCTGCAAGTAAGGAGAGAATAACATTACTTATAAGTGAGTCTGATACTACCATCAGTGCTGATGTATCTAATCACAAAGTAAGTGTATGCTAAGTTGAACTTGGATATTTTAAGAAAGAAAGTGAGTAAGAACACAGCCCAAACCAACCGTGCACAATGGAATACATTTTTCAAAATAAAGTCTCCAAATTAACTGCCCAGTGAGAAAGAAGTTTGCAAATAAGGCTATATTCTAGTTAATAATATACACTAAAAAGTGTTTTCCTTCTCAGTGAAGCCATGTAACACCACACATTTAAGATCCTCTAATATTTCAAACCAGAAAAGTGTCAGAGTTAATATAATTTTTGCATTTCAGTTATATTTCACCACACACACTGGATTTTCCTTTGTTTACTAGTAAATCATGTCATTTACAGTAAAATACTCAAAACCCTTCCTCTCCTCCTTACTCTTACAGTCTGACTAAGGTTTGTTCATCTCTGCTCACATCAGAATTTAATGACACAGCCAAAAAACCCACAAGAGCTTTCAGAAGGGAAAAAAGCACACCAAGAAGTCTGGCCAGTTCAGAGCACTGTGCACTGTGCCAATAATATGCAGTAATAATTTCAGCATCTGTTCATTTTCTCCACTTCTTCAACATCCCTCCTCTTAAAGAAGCTGGATTTATCTGCTAAATGAGACCCCCAAAAGTTCCCCTTTCAACCACATCTGGGTTCACAAGAGGTGGCACTGTGAAAGCACCTGCATAGCAGATACCTACAAATGTGAAAAATTTTGCCTGACCACACACTCTGTGGGTTTGTAAAATAAAAAAAAAATAAAAAAAATCATTGCATAAGGCACATTAAAGGGTTAAACAGTAGCTAAAGAAACACTGCATACTGAATGTTCTATCTCATGAAAAATAGTCATCATCCTCCTGTTCAAGAAATGTGGATAAAGCCAGTTCACTCTGGCTTAAAAGATTTCATGCATTTCATTCTGAGAACATACTCATTTTCCAAACAGTCCTGGAAATTCTGCTTCTCAGTAACATATTCCCATCCGTAATGATGACACACTTTGACATTTCTGATGATTAACAATTCCAAAGCAAATGTGGATGTTCCATTAATAAAAATACCAAAATCTTACTTCACATATAATTAAATACAGCTCTCTGCTTGGCAGACTCAAGTAATTTTTAGCCAAAACACATCCTGATGCATGGAAAAAAGTTTAATAAACTTAAAAGTTCCTTAAGCACTTGCAAGCATTCAGAAAAATGAAAAAGGTTTTTTTCCCCCCTTCTCATATATAGCTCAAACAAAAGAAACATCTATTGTTTGATACACCCTTACAAAAGGCTTCATTGTGTAATGAAGGAGCTGGGGGCGGGGGGCAATGGAATTATTTTATTTGCTTATGAATTGTTATAGTTTATACCAGCAAAAGCTCTACAGTGCAGAGTTTGTTTCAACACAGTTGAAGTATTCTTCTGAAACATAGTAAGCTGTAGTCCCTTTATACTGATGTGTTTACATGCATGCAAGGGAGGTATATCAGAGTGGCAAAACTTCGTAACATGCACAAATGCTTGCTCTGACCATGCACATTCCAGTAACAGAATGAAGTGTCATTTACTGGGATACGCTACAGAGGCAGAAAGAGACCTTGCAGGTTTTAAACACCAGATCAAGGAATCTGTTTCCTTTAACTTAGCCTGCAATGCTAAAACAAGGTAAAGGAGTATTATATAAAGCAGGCAAAATGGAAAGACATTGCATTGGGAAGAGAAGAATTGGTCTGATAACTGTGTCCAGACCCTTCCTAGCAGTAGACAGTCAGCTAGAAAACTTTGTCAAAAAAAAAAAAAAGTCAGACCACACAAAAGGCAGAACAAAATTTTCTAAATTTGTTTTATACTCTAGATATTTCAACCCATTTAAGTATTTTGAATCCTGTTCTATTAATAACAGTTTATTATGTGCCTAAGAATACACTGACACACACTCATATTCTACTTCCAGCACTGGAGCCTTTGAAACAACAACAAAAATCTTTCCTGTTTCCCATTCCCACTGATCTCTTCAGAAAAATCCACTCAAAACCATGCACATCTCAGCCTCTCATCCAATGTAGAACAGACTCCAGCCCCCTCCTCCACAACACGTACTGAGTAGTTCAGCTTTACTTCACAAGCAGCTGTTTGACAAGAAATTTGCACTAATACAAGGTTCACATCAAGTAAAAAAAATATCAGCAGTAACTGATAGGAAGCAAATGACTAACTACTGACAATAAAAGTGTTTTAGTTGTTTCTTATACAATGAACATTTTTTTGTAGTAATTTTTCATTCCTATGACTACAGCTACGAAGACAAATTTTGCAAAGCAGTACACAGTAAACTCATGACAACCTACAGAAAATACAAAAACTTTAATATGAAATGCACTAGTTCTTTGGAAATAAAAGGATTTATTTCTACATACACACACTGACACTGTTGTCAGGTCTATTAACTATAAAGAGGAAGAGATCTCCTCTGTTCCAGCCAGAACAAAGATTTTTGGCATCTCTTAAATGCACACCTAGACAAACCCTGCACTTGTAATGCCAACATGCTGCCAAAAGAACATATTCATATATAACAAAGAAAAAAGTATGTATTTTTGGCAGTGTAACTGTTACAGATTTTACAAATACCAGTGGCATGAATGGTTTGTGTTGAATTACATCCATACACCTCACCTGTGAACCTGCTGCTGCATTATTTATAAGATGATTGTTGGGATGAGAAATCCAGAATGTCGAAACTGCCCTGAAACATTATTCAGAAAGAAGTTATTATGGAAAAGCTCTAGCACCTACAGAAATATCTCCCCTTCATAACAAGCACATGAGAAAAAGCTAAATTGATGTCTGAAGTCACTACTTCACATATGAAATAAAAATCATAACCCTCTCCACATTTAGAAGTCAAAAATGCTTCTTTTTTTAGGTCAATGCATAGTATTTTATTTAATGTTGTTCAGATACTCCATGCAATGATAAACTGTTTTAATAAGCTTCTACAAAAGATTAGTAGTATGCAGAAAAACTAGCAGTGACAATTTGAGAATGCGCATGCCTTTACAGAGAAGTAAAGATGCGGCCTTAAAAAAAGTACCACAAGAAACAATAATCTTCCCACAAAACAACTTATTTTTTCTCTTTAGTAAAAGACTAAACACTAACTCTTTTTTTTTTTTTTTTTAATACCACTACTATGTGAACTACATTTAAGGTGTCTGCATTTATTAAATTATACATAAAAATGTTCCCATCTGTGTATTGTCAAGAGAACATCAGCAGTTTAACTGCTGCAGCTGGTTTGGTTTTACTTTTTCACTCACATGCAGTCTGTTGCTGGCACTGGGACATAACTTCCATACACTTTATCCCTAATACCAATACACATGCTGCTGTTTCTATCTGTAGGAAGAAGAGTGCCTGGTTTCGTAACTAGCCCAAGGTTGTGGAACAAAGTATTCCTCTGCTCGATGCCATCTTCTGTGAAGAAACAGTGACCTAGTGTGTCATAGCCAATGGTGTCCTTTATCTGCAGAAATACAAGTTCATTATGTCAGTAGCAATAGCATTTACTGAGATTTATTTGACAAGTACCATCTAGTTTTACTGTCTTGGCACAGCTGCAGAGTGAAGCTTCAGTATCAGCAGTTTAGTTGATTCAAGCATACAGTTTTATTTATCCCTTACAAACACACTACTATGTCTGAAGAGCTTAGCTGCCTGGAAGATTCTGCAAAAACAGAATGGTGAGATCTGTTAAAAATAAGTTACTGTTTGCACTTGTTCATTTATTTCTTGCAATGAAAAAACACTGCTGAGCATTAAACTTGAAGAAGGGAGGAGACTATTTTTGCTCTAAATGCTCTTTATAACATTTATTTCAACACGGTATGTTTTAGTCTCCTTGCACCTACCAGCAAGCCATTAGTTGCATGAACAGTCACACATCTGGAAAAACAGTGATGAATGGAAAGCCCTTCCAGGTAAGTCTTAAAACTATAACCTCCTTTTTCATCCACATCCCCACAAAGGTGAAAGTGAACAGGGTAACTTCCAATCTGCTGCTGGCCCATTTGCTTCAATTCCACATAGGAGAGATGAACAGATGTAAAATTCTTCAAAATCTAAAAAATATTATGAGAAGTTCAGAATGAATAATGAACTATTTGTTTTTTAACCAATGGAAATCTAAGTTAATACATCATCTATACCAGAGGTACAGAAGTTAGATGTACAGTTACCATAGGCCAACACAGTAAAAGTTAGAACAATTGTTAATGTTTTGCTCTATATCCTGCCTTATAAAACAGTATCCATAAGTAAGTGTAAAAGCGAAATCTCCATGTGGCTAAACCAAAGCAATTTTCACCAGACATGTTCCCACACTTTACTGTTTGGTCTTTACCAGCTGGCACGTTAAATATTCTTTACATATAACCATGTACTGTCCAAATAAACAGAAGTCATCTATGTCACGGCCCGTCTATACTGAAGATGTACCAGTGCAGCCCACCTGGGACAGGCTTAGTTGAATAAAAAAAATCACAGAATAATACAGATTCAAAGTAACCTGTTGAGATAACTGGTCCAATTGCCAGCTCAGCACAGGGTCAGCTTAAAGACAGCTGCTCAGCACGTTGCCCAGGGAATATCTCCAGCCACAGAGATGCTCATGTAATGTCCACTGGTTCTTCCCTTTCATTTTCCTGGCATCTAAGCAGAATTTGCCTTGTTGAAGCTTGGTCCCATTGCCTCTTGTCCTATCACCATGCACATCCAAGAATTGCTCTGGCTTCTCTGAACCCTCCCCAGTGCCTGAAGACAGCAACAAAATCTTGCCTCTTCACCTTCCCCACACCAAACAAGCCTTCTTCTCTCAGCTCCTCCTCACTCATCATCACATACACCTACACACCACCTCCACTGGGCACACCCCAGTGCATCTACATCTTTGCAATGGGAATCCAAAACAGGACACAGCACTCCAGAGGAACTTATTTAGGAAGATATGAAAACTGCCTTCAGAATCATGTAACTTCACAGTAACACTACTTAATACAAAGTAAAAACATCATGGGGCTGTACCAGTATCACACAAAAGCAGAAGCATTTTCTTCCACCTAACCTGCTATGAAAACTGAAAGCAAGTGCAACACCTAAACTGTAAGGAGCTAAGCTGAGAAAAAACCTTTTTTGTTATTTTATTAACTTACCTGTACTGTGTATTTATCAAAAATAACCATTTTCATTATGTACTTTGTCCTCTAGGGTAATTAGTAATATGAACTTTTTTTCCCCCTCCTCTAATTGCACTCCTAAGATTTGTATGCCTAAAATACAGAGGGATGGTCAAAACCGGGCTTCCCTAAGATCTCCAACTCTTAACATCTGAAAGCACTAATGCAGTCATAAAAATACAAACTAACACCTCTCCTCACTGCCACTAAGCCTCCTTTATGCTACTGTCCCAGTGACCAGTAGAAAATCCAGGATGATCAAAACCCCTGAGGCCATTAACATTTGCTAGTGCCTAGGCTCCCTCTGCTTCAGCACGCAAGATTAACATAAGCTGAAAATGGTTTTAGTGCTGAAGTCTAGGTTTGGCAGCAGACACAGCTACTCTGAACAGTCTCCTGGGAACCGTTTAACAACTTTGATGACTCAAAATGTTTGTTTTCTGTTATATCTTCCAGACATCTGAGGGGTCTGCTGTATTTGCGCTATTGTGGCAATCAAGGTCACGTTTTGCAAGATTCACAGCTTGTCATTATCTTCTTTCATTACATTATCTTAAACACAAAAGAGTATCTTGAGCCCACCTACTTCTCTTTCACAACACAAAAGCTGCCACACAGTAGGGAAAGGGCATATTTTCTTTCCCACCATTATGTTCACTACTGTAAAATTAAAATCTGCATCCAAATATACTAGAAAGAGAGACTTAAACTGTGACCAGCACATAATGAGCAAAAACACATTTGCATTTAAAATACAAGGCCTCAAACTTCTGCAGCATCAGTGAAGAGCTGATACACTGCTGTTCAATCCTTTCATGTAAAAATGTAAGTGAATACGGGTTTAAATATTAGTTTGTATAATATTACTTTCCCTCAGCTTTCTTTATATTTATGGTAATACAAGAAATTAGAAGCAGTTCCCTCTACATCACCTTAGTGCTTTCAAATTTTAAAAAAATATAAATAAAAAACCACCATGGTCCAACTCAGTTTCTTTCCTCTCCATGCCTCTCTAGTGCCCAATTTCAGATGAGGCAGATCTCTAGGATTCAATACTTATCACTTGGGAAGGGAGAAAGGCAGTGAAAGGAGGGAAGACAGAGAAAAGGGAGATCAAACTTCATTCTGTAATATTACAGGACGCACATACACAGACGTCACTTGTAAGGTTTAATCTCTGCCATACAACATTGCAATGTGTGCTGGATACTTCTATAACATTTCAGGCATTGATATCCCTTCCTCCAATTCTGCAGACTAAGTCTTGATGAGTTAAATCTAATTGCGGGAAGGACAAGAACAAAGTCATTTCTACACAAAGCAACTGTATGAATTGACATTCTTTAAGTTTTCAAATCCCTCCAAGTTTAGCATTAATCTTTTTGTCCTCAATATGCCTCTACATGACAGAAAGCTACTTTAAAATGTTTTTCAGACCTTGATATGTCCACCAAATGTATCATAATTGAAGAACTGACACTCCTTTTCACGATAGCAGGTATTTTCTGTCTCCCCCTTGATTAAGATGTTCCTCGTAAGAACTCCAACTTCTGCCCTCATGTCCACTCCATCAATAACTTCTCCTACATGAGGAAACTGAGGATTTTCTGTCCAGTTTTGAAGGGGAGGAGGAAAAAAAAAAGTTTTTATCGATTAAAAACAAACTCAACTTATTTTATAGAAGCAAACTAATTGTAGCAACAAAACCCATGCATTCTGATACCTTAACATGCTGTAAGCTCTTAGCTTTTCTTATGCCAAGGCACACAAAAAGCAGGCAATTGTTAGATAATAAACATTAATCCAGCTAACACCAAGAAAATTCCCCCCTTCCAGACTGCGGTTGACTCAAGTGATAGTTAAGCATCCTGCAGGATGATGAGTCAAGCATGCTACTCCACGTTTCCTTCTAAAACAAAGTGCTGTCTACATATTTATCATTTTTGTAAGACAACTAGTCCTAAACAAATCCCAACATTTTATTTGCAAGTGCATCTTATTTCAGTCCAATAGTCTGTGAACAGAATAGATAAAGAAAAAAGAAAAGTTTAAATTAATCCAATGTATGTAGAAAACTTTTAATGAAACATAGATGCAAATTTGCTTTAAAAGCAAAAAGACGCTGGCTGCTTGATCTGTTCTGAAGAAAAATTAGAACTGAAAATGAGGCCAAAACACCTTTAGAAAATACTGTATTCATCCCCCTCTGAAAGAAAAAAGGATTTCCTTTCCTAACTAAATTTGCTGTTTCCCAGATAGCTATTCTGAAGATGCATAAACTAAAATTAGGGAAAACAAGATACTCTGTTTTTACACAGTTCTTCCAAAGAAACAATCAATTTCTTATTTGTCTGTACAAACTGAGAAAATTATCTGGTGCTGTAAACCTTAAAAAAATGTATTTATGCATTTATTTTTTAAAAATATTTTCCCCCCTCTTCTCCCCCCCCAATTTATTGATTCCCTGAATACAGACTGTGACTGTCCCTTCAAAGCTTACAAAAGGATACAAGCCTAAACTGGTCATTACCACAATATGAAGCAGAATCAAGATTGGTATTAACTCTGTACCTGCTGTTGAGGATTTAAAAAGACAACAGATATCTGTAAATGGGACTGGGCTCCTCTGCTTGAAGGCTTACTTATAGTTTTTCCCTATATTTGATTCGCATGCATAGATCAAGTGAAGAGCAGCAACTAGGCCTCCTATGAAACAATACTTTTTAGTTTTCCTACTACAAGGGGCCAAAATAGCTAAAAACCTAGCAAAAAAATACAAGAAATAATTTTAAAAGATGGTGAGTTCTTCAGCATGTCAAGTTCGCCATTCCACAGAAAATTCATTCTTTGTGGAACAAATATATAGGGTGGTTTGGGGATTTTTTTAAACAGTATCTGTTACTATGACAAAGGAAACTTCATACTGGGGGTGGAAAACAACAACAAAATGGGCCAGTTGATCTCCTTCAACATCTTTAGAAGATATATATCTATATAGGTCAGATGGCATTTATTTTCAAAAAAAAAAAAAAAAAAGCCAAGATTTTGTATTCTATGCCATATTGTAAATAAAGAATTTTTTTTTTTTAAATCCTTTAAAAAGAGCTGCTTTTTCACAGCACATGATTTCTGAGATGAAACAGAGTTTGCACATACACTATTCAGTGGTGACAAAAACCTTCTTAAACTTCATACTGCAGCCTTCACATTAAGCTTGCTCTTTGAAATACTGTGCTCAGTAACATACATAACGTGAGACATTTAAGAACAAAGCACAGGAACTGTCGTGCTCAAAGGCACTAAGTCATCTCTGCAGCTTCACCCACCTTGGTATTCTCTGATGTATAATAAGGTGAACTTAGATACACTTTTTCCATAACTGGGACTTCACAATGCAGTAAAACATATCCGACCCATGCTAATGAATGCTGTGGGATGCAAACTGCACTGCAAAGTGGACATACAAACTGGCAGTCAAGACACGGGGGAACAGGAAAGTTCAAGGGCGTTCACAGAAAACTTCTGAGAACGGAGAAAGAGAAGAGTGGTTTGAAGAAGAGGAAGTCGCATACATAGTACAGAGGTGAATGGCACAAAACCAGATTCTCAAGAGCACCAATCAGCTGCTGCAAACACTGCAAAATAACACTAGTTAGGTTGTGCTACAAACAGACACTGCAGCCCACCAGAAGGGAGTGAGAGGGAAGCTCAAGGTCTGAGGCTGGTGGACCACCAGGCAGGAGGGTGCTGGCACAGAGCGGCAGAAAGAAAACACAGACGCCAGCAGAACCAGGGAGCCGGTCCCACAGGAGGCTCTTGTGAAGTTGAGCAGAATGACTCAGATAATAAAAAAAGGAAACGGACAACAACATGCATGACCATTTTGCGCACATCACGCCCAAAGGAGAAACAGATTGCAGCTACTCAGGGATATCCTGTGTGAGCAGATGCTTGAAAGTGCCACTTATTTCATAACCATTTTGCTAGTCGGGGGTGGAGGGGGAACTGAGGAAAAGGAAAAAAACAAAAAAAAAAAAAAAGAAGAGACAGGTTCAAAGATTGCCATTTTCTTTTTTCATCTCGCTTTTTTTTTTTCCTTTCCCCTTTTTTTAATAACAACAGAAAAAGTTATAATGATATAACACTTCAAAAGATGGAAAGGGCACTAAAGGAAAAGGAAATGGTAATGACCACAACAGCCATTCAAGCACATATAAAGAGAACTAGTGAAAAGACAAAAAGGAGCCAAGAAAGGAGAACAAGCATAATCCTTTTGGAAAAAAACAAAAGCGTTCAATAAGCCTGGGAAGAAAGGAGAAAGGAAAGTCAGGATGGTAAGCTGTGAGGCAGACCTGACATTACACAGAGCAATTTTATAGCAAAGATAAGCACACATTCCTGCATACGGCAACAAAGCAATACAGAGATGGACGAACAGGCTGTTCTTTACTGCTCCCACTGAAAGGGACTGTCCAGGGTGTACTACCGTGTATACATATTTCACACAAATTCTTCAAGTGTTGACTGCTCTCATACCTCTGACTTTGACCTGATGCTTGGTACACTCTGGGCAGGGAAGTAGGGTGAATTCCTCTGTCTGATACATTGAATAGTCTGTGCTTGCGACCACAATCCGGTCTCCAGGCTCCCAACTACTAACATCGTCCAGAAGATTCAGTATGACTCCACCTACTGCTTCTACCTGGAAGCCTGAAATTGGGACACCTAATTTAAACAAAAAAAAAAGTAAACACAGTATAAGATTATATTCACCTTTATATGAAACTATCTCCAAGAAGATAAAAATAAGAAATGTATGAGATCTCACAAGCTCCAAAGCCCTCTAAAGTACAATTCTGCTCTGAAACTTGCCAGTGTGAGATACCATTACGGCTGCTTATTTGGTGGATCTCAAATAAAACAAATGGAAAAGATGAAACTAACAGTGACAGGGAAAAAAAAAAAAAAAATTATGCTTTTTTTTTTTAAAAAAACTAATATCATATGGCAACAATTTGTAGGTCCAGCTACCTCTACTTGTTTCAAGTGACATTTTTCCACCATTTAAAACTCTACAGATGAAATCAAGGACCTGGCAAAACAAAGCAGGGGGACTTTCCTTTTTATTCACAACTAAAAAAACAATTTGGCAGGCTAAATTACACACGCATGCTATTTCACTGCCGGGTGATGGATTTGCACAAGTTCAGTAACTCTTGCTTACTCTTGACCCTAACTCCACAGTACCAGCAAGTAAAAGATGATTTTGGTGGAATTTTTTTTTTTTTTTTTTTAAAAAGTCTATACACTTTCATGGGCTGTCATGAACAGTAAAGGAGTAGTATCAAATAGCTCAATTAATAAATAAATATCCAGCTACCTTAATAAAATTCTTCTGAGGCAAATACAATATTGCTTAGTAATTCTACGAACAGAAAAAGTTGACTGGGCATAAAAAGCAAAACTCAGATCAAAGATACCTTAAATATAAAAACAAATAAAGGATAAAAGCAAACAAGTGGTAGGTCTTCCAGGCTCTTTATACCACAGATTCAACTTGGTATGAGAAAAGCTGCCTAAAGTTTGGCATCAAACAGCAACAGAAGATTGTAACAAGAATAAGACATTTCTCTCAGCTTCTACCAAGCTTTCTTTTTAGGATCATAATCACCATCTTGGATGCTTAGATTTAAAATACACATGACTGACAAATTACTAACAGAAAAGGAAAAAGTCTGTTTCAGCCTTTTGTAAGACCCCTTATCTCTATCTAAATATACTAAAAATGAAGATTCTCAGGGTTATGCTGTTCACATACTGTATACAAACAGACTGAGAAAAAAGGCTGTATTAGAGAACTGTGTCCTCATACTTCATCCATAGAAAAAACAAAAAACTTGGAGCAGCACTCAGAAATCTAAATTGCAACCAACAGTTCTAGTGAAAAAAAAGCATATACAGTATCTTTTACTTCTTTCCCAACTGCACGTTTCACAAAATGCTTCCCTACCATCATTCCATTCACTGTAAGCTCTCACAACAAACTTCTGACCATCCAATGTGAAAAACTCTTTCTGAGCAAGAGCTTTCCCACCAGTGCTGTGATTTTCATAGTTTCTCACTGATTCGTTACAGGAACAATTTCCACCACCTATGACACCAACGAAAGCCCAGGCTTGCCTGTGAAAAACAAAAGTAAACGTTTAAATATAATGGTCCTTAACGAATTCTTCACAAACAGGTAAAAGGACAAGACAAGGAGCACAGAAGTCATAAATAATTCTTTTGCCTGCTCTTCCAAATTAATTTTAAAATGCAGCTTCAAAATGCAGAAGAAAAATGGGCATACCTCATTGAAAAGAAACATAGTTTAAAATTATTGGATGTCCTATACACAAACTGGCAAATACAAGACCTCTTAATAGAGAAGACTTTCAGATACATTTTTGGTGCAACATCCAACAAGATACACTTTTTCCAAAAGCAAATCGCAAGAGATGAGCGACAGAAGCGATACAGGATCCTACTTCCAAGCAGCTCTACCGGGGCACAGGACAACTAGGAGCCAGTGCCGGCATTCCTGCCGCAGCCCGCTGCCGTCACAGCACCGCGGCAAGCAGCGTCCCGGAGCGGTGGTCAGGAGTCCCAGGAGACCGCGCGTGCATCGGGACGGGAGGGATGGATACAGCCGTGTCGTGGTTTAACCCCAGCCAGCAACTAAGCACCACGCAGCCGCTCACTCACTCCCCCCCCCCACCCAGTGGGATGGGGGAGAAAATCGGGAAAAAGAAGCAAAACCCACGGGTTGAGATAAGAACAGTTTAATAGAACAGAAAAGAAGAAACGGATAATGATAATGATAACACTAATAAAATGACAACAGCAATAATGAAAGGATTGGAATGTACAAATGATGCGCAGTGCAATTGCTCACCACCCGCCGACCGGCACCCAGCTAGTCCCCCGAGCGGCGATTCCCCGCCCCCACTTCCCAGTTCCTATACTAGATGGGACGTCATATGGTATGGAATACCCTGTTGGCCAGTTTGGGTCAGCTGCCCTGGCTGTGTCCTGTGCCAACTTCTTGTGCCCCTCCAGCTTTCTCGCTGGCTGGGCATGAGAAGCTGAAAAATCCTTGACATTAGTCTAAACACTACTAGCAGCAACTGAAAACATCAGTGTTATCAACATTCTTCTCATACTGAACTCAAAACATAGCACCGTACCAGCTACTAGGAAGACAGTTAACTCTATCCCAGCTGAAACTAGGACAAGCCGGCAGCAGCCGCTGGTGATCACTGTACTGGACGGGCACTACCTTTTGAATCTTTCAAGATGCTCAGGCCCAAAAAAGGAATGGCATACTGCTACACAACCTTTGCACGAGGGATCACCAATGTTTTTGAAGGCTGAGACCAAGGATTTTTGCTTTTTCCCCTTGCTAGTGCCGTCCCTCAGCTGGACACCTACTTGGCTGAGCACCGGAGTAGAGCAGGGAACTGTCCTGGATGTACTTCCCCCTTCCTACAGTTCTGCTCAATGCATCCAAGTTTTTGGAAATGAAAAACAAACCACATGCCACAGAAAGCTGCCACCAAGTTCAGAAAACAAGACTATTTTGCTGTCCTGTACTGCTCTGTAATGCCATAATTACGTGTGCAAAGGAAGCAGTCGAGATCATCTATTAAAAAGCCGAACAACTTTGCATCATTACAGTTGAATCATTCACACCAAATGAAAACAGTGTCAGCTAGCTGGACTGTAGTCTGTTGCTAATGATTGGTTCAAAGGCAGATATTATAACCACCTTCAATCCAGTTGCCTTTATTTCAGTCCCCTCATGATGTTCTAACTGATTGGGATTGAAAGGCCAAATGAAACTGTCTAGTGTTGGTCTGTCCATAATAATAGTACACAGTGGGCCAGCTTTTCAGCAGCAGCAGCAAACAAGCTGAATGTTTCACAGACTAACATTTAAAATAAGTATCAAGGTGCTTTAATGCATGCTGTTTTGCAGAAAGAGGCAGACGGGGAGAGGGATGTAACGGAGTTATTCACCTCCATGCTGAAGTCTCCTTCACTAGCTTTACAGGTTTAACAAAACAGCCCTGCTTCTCCTCAGTGAGCCCTCAGGGAGAGCTTCTTGCCTGCCTTCCACAGTAGAACAAGGCAATTTTATGTGCTTACAGAGCCTCTACCGACTACTGAAAACAGACAAGAATCAGTTCAGCAGAGAAGGAAGAAAGGCTGCTTCTTCCCAGCCGCAAGCTGAAGAAGTTCTTCATTTCAGACAAACCGGCATGGAGGTCATGGGCAGAGACAAACACGAGAAATCCACACCTCCAGGCCAGGCCAATGACCTGAACAACCACCACACAGGCTTCCCTGCTTTCAGGAGGTGGTACCTATTACAGCATGTCCAGTTCTCAGCACTCCTGACCAAACTGCTTCAGAGGGAGTGCTGCAAGCACTTGCCATCCCATGACCACATGCTTACACAGCCTCTGACACCAACGTGCTCCTGACGGGAACTGAGGTCAGAACATGCCATCCTGACTGACGCCCCAGCCCGCCCCTGCCAAAGCAGAGGGAGGAAACTAACTGCAATCCAGATGCTGGGGGGATAGCGAGGGGTAAGAATAGAATGGAAAAACTAAACGACCCATTTCTTGGAAAACAGAGACAGGTTAGGAGACTTGGTATCCCTTTCACTTGTATTGCTAACCCTGTGCAACACAAAGCCAAGTTCAGAACATGCACTGCAAAGAGTCATTTGCCACTACTAAATGCATGGCTCAGCAGTTTAAGTTTCCTGCTTTAGTAATTCCTATTATACCTCTTCTACTGTCCACCATCCAAACTCTGACCAACTGAAAAGAATGGTCAAAAGATACAGAAACACCTTACAAGTGTACTTCAGTAACAAAATATTTTTACAGGTCAGTTCCCTTGCAAAATCAGTGGAGGGGAAATGTATTTTCATCTCAACAATGCACAGATATGAATAAGACACTGCTTGATATACAGGATTAGCATCCCTTCCCTGTACTTAAGTTTCTAGCTTGGCATTCCTTGCTTCTCCAGACAAAGTCATATGCATTAAAAGCCTCACCTAGCAACTGCTTTCTATCTGTGTGTTTGAACGAGAAAAAAAAATTCCTCACTGCACCCAGTTTTAACTTCTGTAAAGAACAGTGAAAGAGGGCAATTACAAGTACGTAATAGTCTACCACACTGATACCTGTAACTATCAGTCTCTGCACTATCAAAATACTGCACACTGAATACTACTACTGCAGTACTATGTACAACACCGAGAATCCTCTGAAGACTTTAAGAACAGACACTGTCAAAGTTTAACAAATTCCCCAAAGGCAGCAGAATCTGTATATAATCTTTACTCAGCACAAAACGGAAAATAAATTATTTACCTGTAACTCAATCCTCTGACAAACTTACTTCCCAGAAGATTTTGAATAGTCACTCTGGTTTCCTCCAGTAGATTTTTAGCAGCTGAATCTCCTACAGCAATAGCAACAATGCGACCAGGACTTCCATTTTTCAGTAAGTTCTGGAGCTTCAAGCTTTCTTCTGAAAATTCATGTGTATCAAACTTCAGCACTTCCAAAATCTCTGCTGTGTCCTGATCGATCACTCTCACATTTAGTCCTCGGGAAAAATTCTTTTTAAATGTATAATGACCATAGGCCAGCCCTGAGAAATACATAGTCTTTGACAGAAGAGTCCATGATAACTTCTGGTGCCCATGCAACTCCAGCGTTCCTTCAGGGCCCACGCCAATAAATTTTTTGCCAAATTCTGGCATATCAGCACCTTCGTTTGACTTTCCATACAAAATAATAGTTGCTTTGGATTTATAGCGGCATTTCTCTGCTCCAACATGAAGCATTCCACCATCCTTTATCAGGATAAATCGAGTTCTCAAGGTAATATTTTTAGAACCTTCTTTATCATCACCAAAAACAAGTAACCCTAAAGGAAAAAATATATTTCTGTACATCAAAGCAGAATTCAGATAGACTCAAAGACTCAAGTTCTTAAATAAGAACAACAGATGAATTATGGATTTATTTTCCACACGCATTAATTAAGCTGTTACGCCGTTATATATGTTTAAGAATATTCGGGAAAGTAACTCCTACCAATTGTGATTTCTCTTTCTAAGACTAGTCGGTTTATTCCTAATTTTTTCTGCCATTATCAGAAGACAATCAGATCTTGTACAAGGAAGGCTACTACACAAGTCTTGTTTTACTATATCCTATAGAAAACCACATTAATGCTCCACTGAAAAGACTCTGCAGTGTTCATTCATCTTTTTAATTATATTCCTGGCCTGGTAGCAGGCTGAAAAGCAAAATCAGGGGAACTGGTCAATAAGCTGCAACATAAAATTCCAACACATTTTTCATGCAATCACAGAAGTAAAAACTATGCAGTAAACTGAAGCATGATGTTCATCTTGCCATTTCATACCTCCATCCTGTATAACTATAGAGTGTACTGTAGCGTCTGAGTTCAGACGAAACAAATCCCCTTTTTTGATAAAAACTCTCTTTTCAGGATCTTTTCCAGGGCTCCAGTTTTTAAGACGAGGATTCTGATCGGGACAATTCTCTGCAATACAATGTGAAATTCAGCTTTTAAAAAACCAAGCGTCATCAATCAAGGCAGCATTAGGATGAACACGAGCAAGGCAGAGTCAGTCACCCACAAAGGATACCCACCTTCATCAGTAATTACAATACTGCAGCCACTGATTCTACTGTTTGTATTCATTCAAGCAGCCAAAAAGATACCTGAAAGGTGGCTAAACTCTCAAGGGCAGGAAGGCATTCTTATACTGAATTAAACTACTGATGACCACAGACTGAACTGTCAACTTACACTGTTGACAATACATACTTTCAAACCACATCTGATTTTTTTGAGATTTTCTGTATCAACTGCAGTAGATGAGGAAAGGTAAGTGGGAAGCACTCGGATCCATAGCAGTCACACCGAGCACTGGATGTCCTAGGCCAGCTACCTAGGCCAACTAACATGGTTATAAAGCATCTAAATATCTCACCACCCTCAAGGTCTCTCCCTGGGTGAGAAAGGCTGATCCTTTCTTGCTTTTAAGCATTCAAATCACTTCTTTCAGTGTAGGTTTGCAGGTAGGGAATAAAGAGGGACAAGACATCCTTAGTATATTTAGTATAAAGCCTTACTGGTTAGAGCAGTTTCCTGGGAGACAAGACATCTGGGTCTAAACTCACAGTGTACTCCTTAGGAGGTCAGCTTATGTATCAGGCTACAAACCACACAAGAGCAGAGACAGATGCAATCCTTGCTGAAACCCTGCTGAAGGTTGGGCTCTACACAGGCAATAACACCATACTACGAGGCCAGAAAAGGAGAAACACCAGCAAACAGTGACAGGGTTGTGTGATTTCAGATGAAGTTACAGCTATGTAGTATTTACAACACACACATCTTCAGCACATCAAGCAGCTGAGTAATGCAGCAGCATAGACATGCTACAAAAACAGAAAAGGGAAGTATATTCCTTGGATTTTCTTACCAAAAGAAAAGTCAGACTGAAAATATTTTTCTTAAGCAAAAGACAACCCGAAAGATGCCAAAATCAACAGGTTAGCAGCCTAACTGAGAGTAACAGTCCAAATAGCCTTTTCACATCTTATCTTCTGGAGAAAAACACCCACACATCTGCAATGCAACTTTGGGGCTAAAAAGCTATTAGCAATAACCCATTCTTGCAAAACCTAAAGAAAGTGAAACCTATCCAGAAGTTTAACACAAGCCAGCCTTGGTTTTGCTGACAGAAATGTTTTTCCTTTGGTGTTATTCTCCACAATTCAAATCCTTTCCAACTCAGGAAACCCACATAAACCAAGATTTGACTACCAGTGGGAAAAAAATAGCAGAACTGCATAAGGGCAAAAGGCATCCAAGTAGTAATATAAAAATGAAAACAAAAGAAAATATTTTGGAGGGATCCTAAGAAGAGAGCATTTAGAAAATGAAATTCAACACCTGAGGGAAAGCCAAAAAGCAAGAAGCATTGCGATCAGCAAGACTGCTGAGCACTCACCAGATAAATGCAAGCCTATTGCCTGACTCATGCAGAGTCACTAAACCCCTTCCTGCAGACACCACACACACACAAGCACTGTGTGAAGAAACACATATTTCCTGGCTG
This sequence comes from Aquila chrysaetos chrysaetos, assembly GCF_900496995.4. Taxonomy (NCBI): domain Eukaryota; kingdom Metazoa; phylum Chordata; class Aves; order Accipitriformes; family Accipitridae; genus Aquila; species Aquila chrysaetos. The sequence continues at coordinate 47,225,555 of NC_044030.1, forward strand.
GTAGCAAAGGCCAATGTGAGGAAATCATGAGTCAGCAACCTGATGATTTCTGCTTAGCGTGATTCACGGAAGAGAAGATCTAATAACTGTAAGCTTTAATGTTGAGTCAGAAAGAAGAGGGATAGCACAATAACTCAAAAAAAAAGTTAAATCTATTGTACACTACAATCCAGCAAGGAAGCCATCAGCATCAGAAGCAGACACTCCTGTATTGCAATCATGCTTCTGAAGCACAGTGAATCAACTTTTTGGCAAGCAAGTCAGATGTGCCCAGCAAAAGTATTTTGAAATTCTCCCTTAGCAATTGCGGTGGGGTGCAGGGAAACATCAAATATTTAGTACTTCACCATATGTTACCTCCAAAATCACCGATTAGATTTTACAGACCAGTCATTGCCTCTACAGTTAAGGTTAAATGAAAACAGAAGCATAGACCAGAAAACGTTAGGTAGTTATGGCCTTGCCAAATTTAACCACTCATGTTGAAAATTTTTCAAGTCAAGCTTCTGCTTCAGAGCGTTTTTATAAAAATGGGTCAGCTCTCCTTCAGGTTTAGTTGCTTCTAATTGAGAAGGGGGGAGGAAGTGATGTTTTAGCAAATGGTGGTGTGTGGGGGGAACCACCTCACAAAAAAGCACCCTGCCAAAAAAAAAAAAAAAAAATTCTAGAATCTTCCATGTGCTGGAGCAAGGATATGAAATTTGGCAGGAGAAAAGGCAGGAAACAGTTCTCAATATGTCATTAAATACTTGCTTTCTACCTGCTTAGCCACCAAGTCCAGAGTTTTTTAAGGCCTCTGGGAAAAAGTTACAGTGTTATATCATGCTCAGCAGAAGTTTATCACAGTTTGGCAGCTAAATTTTCTGAGGATCCTGTTCACCCTGGGCAAGCTCCAGCCACGAGCTGCAAAGGCCAAGCAGAACTTTTCCCTGAAAACCTCCCCAGCTTGTCATCCTGTCCCTGCAGCACAAGCCCCTGGAAATGGGGAAGGAAATCACATTTCCAGTGCTCTCCCTGCTCTCCAGTGTTCAGGACTCCTTAGAAAAAAAGATGATGACAGGAAGATAAAAGCAAGGAGGAAAAAAGAAACCAGCTGACAGGCAGGAACAGAAATGCAGACAAGTATCATTTTCCCTTTGGGGAAGGTATGCTGGAGGTTTAGGATTTACACACAATTACTACTAAGTCTCACATTCCCTTCACTGCCTTTTAAACAGCCATTACAAGTACTGACAATATGGGTTTCTAATTAGCCCTTAAGAAGAACACACCTAGCTGGAACTGGTGTCCTTGGCCGCAGTACCGCATGTGCGAGGTTGGAGCTGAGCATATTAACCTTTCAGCCTGTCAGGAAACTTTTGGGGAGTTGCTGCAACAATACTGCAAGATTAAAATTTCGGCCAGACTTTCCTTGGTGCCCGTAGGAGTTTCTCTTGTGTCAGGGTGTATTGGGTTTGTGTGGTGAGGTTTTGGTAGTGGGGGAGGGGGCTGCAGGGGTGGCTCCTGTGAGAAGCTGCTGGAAGCTTCCCCGGCTCCAAGTCCGACCCACCTCTGGCCCAGGCCGAGCCCATCAGGGACAGTGGCAGCACCTCTGGGAGAACAGATTTAAGAAGGGGAACTGCAGTGAGCAGGGGATCGGAATGTGAGAGGAACCCCTCTGCAGACACCGAGGTCAGTGCAGAAGGAGGGGAGGAGGAGCGGGGGAGGAGGGGATGCCCCTGCAGCCCGTGGTGAGACGGCAGGCTGTCCCCCCCCAGCCCGTGGAGGGGAGCGGGGGAGCAGATGCCCACCTGCAGCTCGGGGAGGAGCCCATGCCGGAGCGGGGGAGGCCCCCCAAGACAGCCGTGACTCCGTGGGAAAGCCTGAGCTGGAGCAGTCTGTGACTGAAGGACTGCAGCCCATGGAAAGGACTCAATGTTGGAGAAGTTTGTGAAGGACTGTCTCCTATGGGAAAGGACCCACGCTGGAGCAGGGGAAGAGCGATGAGTCCTCCCCCTGAGGAGGAAGGAGCAGCAGAGACAACGTGTGATGAACTGACCCCAACCCCCATTCCCCGTCCCCCTGCGCTGCTGGGGGGGGAGGAGGTAGAGAAAACAGGGAGTGAAGCTGAGCCGAGAAGGAAGGAGAGGTGGGGGAAGGTGTTTTAAGATTTGGTTTTACTTCTCATTACCCTTCTTTTGATTTGATTGGTAGTAAGTTAAATTGATTTTGTTTTTTCCCCAAGTTGAGCCTGTCTTTTGCCTGTGACCATAAGTGGTGAGTGATCCCTCCCTGTCCTTGTGCCAACTCACGAGCTTTTCTTTATATTTTCTCCTTCCCAACCTATCACAGGGGAGGAGGGAGTGAGCAAGCGGCCTCGTGGTGTTTTGTTGCCAGCTGGGCTTAAACCACCACAGAGGGTTTCCAAAGGATTCTATTGGTGCATGTTGGTTTTTTTAAAGGATAATGGAAGGGAACTTCAGAAAGACACAATGCAACAATTAGTACTGAAAACTGGCCTGGACTTCCATCGAGAAGTAGTGGGATGTTGAAGGAAAGCAGCCACGACCTTAGGTTACTCCTTAGCCCTTATGTAAGTCATTACTGTAGACAAAAAAAAAGCCTGTCTACTAAATCACAGCAACTCTTCCTGCAACATCCTCAGTATCCCCGGTGATCCATCAACCACGTGCTGACCATGCATTCAGTGCAATAAATCTGCACAACTCAATGCCTCTGGAATGAGCTATGGCAGATGAAGCAAAACCATTCCAAAACCACTTAACATTTTTAAAAAAGGCAAGCCATCTCCTTCACATTACTGGCTTTTAAAGCATAAAGGGACTATTATTTTATGTATCCCACAGCACACAGTAACACCATACTTCTACTAAAACCATCATCAAAATCTACAACTTTTAGTTAATTAAAAGTTAAAATCTTGGTATCAAAGCAGAAAGGTTTTTCCCCCCTGCAAAGTACTTCTCAGAGTCAACTGCCTAAGTCACCTTTCAGCCTTCTCTTGAACTTGGCTGTAACCAAAGTACTTACTGCAGATATGTACCCATTTACCAGTGATCTGGATCACAACAGAGCAGTAACTTTCCATTTACTACTCCCTCAGTTTTTTTTCTTTGTTTGTTTTCCTTCATTATTATTAGGAAAACTCAGTGACATCACGGAAGAAGAGATCTCAGCAAGCCACCTCCAAGAGTGCTCCAGTCAGATGTGTGCATTCATTTTGCACTGTCGTCTGAAATCTTCAGTTGATTATCTAGTTTATTTAGCCTGTGTTGCATTGACTTTGGAAACTGAATCTTTTGAGTTACTGCCAAAAGCCACTGAGGAGTCCAAGTCTGCTGTGTTACAGTAGCCAACAGTTTCAATTCAAAACCCTGTTTAGCTTTTAGAAACCTGACTTCTGCCTCAAAAAAAAACCCAAACCAAAACAAAAAACCAACCCATGCTCCAAACTATACTAACAACCTTTAGCAACTGCACCTCACAGCAACTCCTAGCAGTATTTGGCCAGAGGGATGTATACTTAGCAATCAGCAGTTAATCACATCACCTGTTCATGCTTTATAACCACAGATACATTTGAGACATTTTCCAAATTCCATGAAAGTTGCCCAGTTTTCCAAGATAAGCTAAAAAAAAAAAATCAGCGCTAACAGATCGAAAAGGTCCCTGCCCAATTTGTGTATAAACAAAGCAAACACATACTGTCGGTATAAGTTCTTGCAAATTTTAAAATTATTTTACTTGAACATTCTTCTACTACCTTCCTTAGTTACTGCTTAAACAGACAGGATTTAATTTTGTCTGCAATTTGTGAACATACCAGACAGCTTCTTCTGCAGACAAAAATAATTACACTTATACAACATTCATGCTTCTTTCCCCCTCACCAGTAGTCTTTATTTACTGCTATGCCTTTTTGCTTCATGTAAGTAAATCAAATCATTCACAGTAAAAACATAAAAATGACACTGATAACAGAAAAAAGAGCCGATCTTAGTGCCCACACACTGCTTCCCTCCATGTTAAAACTGCAGTAAGCGTTCTATTTTTGCATTTAACTTTTAACACTAATCCTGATGCTGAATTATTCAATTGGGTTCCCAGGGACCGTAACTTCTAGGATGATCTTGTTTGCAAAAGAACTTACCATCTGGAGCATATTTTGAGGCTATTCCCAAAAAAATCCCCAGTGCAACAAAAAGTGAAAGGCTAGAAATGGCAAAGCAAATGAGAGTATTTTTGTGCCTGTTGGCTTCTGCCTGGCGGCGGTGCTGATCCACTGGTAAGGATGGGAGTCTTGTCCGGGCTTCTTGTCTCGCAGAGGTAAATTCAGCTGCAGCATGGCTCTGCGAAGGTGGCGGGGGACGGAGAGGGGCAATTCTCCCCGGGATGTACCCAGAAGACCTGTGACTGCTCCCGTTCTGAGGCCGGAGGAAAGCAGGGGAGCTCCCCCTGGCATCAGTGTCTTGCATGTTATAAAGTCACTGGAACACGCACACAGACAGGAAAAAAATAACAGGCTTTCAGAATACAGAGTACAATACATAAAAGAAAAAAAAGAAACAAACAAACGAAAATGCAATTTTAAGCCACATGCCTTCTTAAGAAGGACAGCCACTGAAACTGTGGCTATGTACAAAGTATCAGTCACTCAGTTGCTACTGGTCATTTGCCATGGTGCAACAGCTTGAAACAATACTGTATATATGTCTTCAACAAAATTAAACTCAAAAGCATCTGGTATGGGAACACAGTACAGCACAGACTATTTCTTTGTAGTTCCACTAGGTATTTTTCACAGAGTGTTTTCACAGTTAACTTCTATTATGTGATTAAGAAACGAGCTTAACAATGAGAAAGCTAGCAACCCCTTCTTCCCCACAGTTATGCAAAGAATGCCTAAATGTATTTCTTCTGCACTGCAGAGGCTGAACAAACTCCTCATTGTTTTCCTATATGGAAAAGAAGCTGAAAGAGACAAGCCTTCCTCCCACACTGGAAGCAGTAAAAAGCATTTAAACTTAATATGTAAACTACCAAACACTACTTTATTTACATTCATGCTGATGCAACTTAGTCAACACTTTTAATTAGCTGAGGCATATAGAACCCACAAACTCTTTTACTCACAGCAAGATTTGGTTGCTAGTAAAGATGCATCAGGAATGGTCCTGTAAAAAAGTCATCTGTATCTTGTTCAGCGAACCTCATGTTTTTCTTGTTGCTGAGATGCCTGGGTTTGGACACAAAGCCTGGAAGCAACATGACTAGCTCCAGATCTCTGCACCTATCACCCAGAAGCGAGTGCTACTTTTATTTCAGTTATTAGTATTGTTTCCACCTTTTTCTGAAGCAACCAATGAGGAAAGCTTACCAAAAACATTACTGCCTGGCCTGTCCTCACCAACAGTTCTAACCCACCATGCTTTTCTGGTTTCCTTTAAGAGACCCAAAACTGCATTTGACCATTTTCTCAGGCTTTCTGGTCAACTGTGTTGTATCGTATGGAGTATTCACCAAGCTGGCATGATTTTATTTTTTTTTATTAAAATTTCTTTGGGATGGATTTTTTGAGAAGGCTGCTCAAGTTTCAGTTAACTGAAACCTAACTTTCTAAACTAAATCCTGAAGGGGATTTAGGCAGAAGTCATGTGTATTAAATAGCAAAATGAATTATGAAAATAAAAAACTACCAATAACAGAAGAGCATAAAGATCCTCTTTCTCTTCCATTAACAAAGGGAAGTCTGAGCTATACTCTGAAGTGCCAGGCACACTGGTGCAGGAGAAACGTGACAACTGTAATCTCATTCTGAGAAGTAGCAAAGGAGCCTTTTGTCCTGCACGCCACAAAATCTGATACTCCACTGTTTCAAGGCAAAAGAGTTGCTATTATTGAACAGGCTGGATTACCCTTTCATGGGAGACAATGCATCTCCAGATGTATGCACAATGACGATAAAGGCACTGAAATATTAACTGGAGTGGCCATCCCAGAGTGCAAGAATTATGCCAAGTCCTCCAGCAGTGTTTCTCGCACCTGTTCGTTGTAGCAAACTGATTTTCACCATTCTGCTTTCTGTTCTTGGAAAAACTATTTCCCAAATCTAATCCTCTGCTCTCAGACTTAACTGCCCAATGCGTTACGAGCACTGTGCAACAGCTTGCTTTCACCACATGTGCTTTTACACTCAACTAGTCATCTTTCAGCAGTGAAAACTCAATAATTTCTATGTTTAGAAGTGGTGTTAAAAGCTGAGTAGAGAAGCTTTTCAACTAATTCAAAGGCAGTATTTATGTCTAGCTGAAACAAATACTTCAGTATCTTTTTGACTGAAAATTCAAAGAAATCTGATCCAGCATTGACTTTTTTTATGGTTTGGACCCCCAACTCCTTAAACTTGGTTAAAAAGTTTTTAGATACGGCATTTATCTATCACACTGACAAAATGACTACAGAGTGTTCATTATAATGTGATATGAAGAGTTAGTAAGTTCGTTAATTGCTCAGCTACATCAACTAAATCCACAATGGTTAAGCAAAAGTTAACTTACTTTTACAAAATAATTCTACCACAATTTTGCCTACTAAGGCCTCTTAAAGTACTGTTAGACCTTTAAAGAAAAAAGTCATTCATTACAACAGACATCGAAAACACTTGTGTCATATTTCAAGCATATTTTGTTTTGTACAAAGCATTGTTTGCAAGCCTCATTTTGCAAACTGTAGAAGTTTTCCAACTGTCCCACTCAAGCACAAACACAGGTCACCCCAAGGACAGGTGGAAAAGAGACTGCAGAATCACTGTCTTACCCATTACAAAATACAAATAATGAAACAAAGCCATAAGGAGATACTTAGCACACTCAAAAGATTTACTATATAGTTTTCCATTACAACAGGAGTAACAATTTCAATACTTCCTTCCCTCTTCTGTGTTATTTGAAATTCTCTGGCTGAAAGAAGGATCTTTTCTATCCTGTAGAGCAACTACTGGCTTTTCTTTAAAATTAAGACACATTGCTAATCTGATTGAAATTATTGACTTGTTTATTTCCACTCTGTGTAAATCTTCAGATAGCACCATGCAAAAGCAAGTGTAGTAATTGGCTATATGGCCAGTTATGCCCTAGAGAGTGCGGTTATTTGGTTGCACAAATATAGTTTGAGTAATATGTGGGAGGTGGTGGTGGTGGAAATCTGTTTAACTATTTAAATACCACATTTCCTTCTAAGTTCCCATGCACCTGAATTTTTCCATGTAATGCTTCTTCTTTCTCCACCCAAGGTTTGCCATTTCCCTTTGACCTGTGCCTATGCTGTGTTCCTTTAAAAAGGCAAAAAAGCTGAGATCAAAGGCCCCAAGAGAACATTTGCAGTTAGAACACCAGAGAAGACTGGCTCCAGTCACCAGGATCTCCTACACCCACAGAAGTATGAGGTCTCCTAAAAGAGCTCATGATCTGGGCATCTCCTCCTGATGGTGCAGTGCTAGACAAGAACACCACCACTTTTACAATTGTACTTTACTTTGCAGATTTCTTCAGAGTGATTTCAGTAAAAGTCAAGTTCTTGCACAATATACAACCAACTACCTTACCTAACAGAGTCATACAGCATTCAATCTGTACAAATCTGTTATTTACCATGTCATTCAGGCAGGCTGCTATGTGAGTATTCCCTAATTTCTCGCCCTTCAGCCTTCAACAGGATATTATGCAGTATTTTCAAATCCATTATTCACCACAGCTTTTAGTCAGGGCCACATGTAAGTATGTGCTTCCAGCCCACCAGTACCAGGGATGCTTCCAACATACGGATTCAGCTAGAGCACCTCAGATGCTTCAGCCCACTATGTACTTGTTACCACCTGCCTGCTGGAAGGCTACACTATTCGCATCTTACTCTTTTGCAAGAGCAGGGCTACTCCACACAATTCAGATTTCTGCTTATGCACCCCTTCCTGCAACATAAGCAAGCAAGTACTTCTCATACTCATCACATCAGCCAACTCAGCTTAAACCACCTTAAAAAAACAAAGTTTATTTTGCACAGCATCTAAGTAAAAACAGTGATTACCTGCAAGTCTGCCTCTGCCAACAGAGCATCTGAGCTGTGTGGACAGCAAACCCCAGCAGGCAGACAGCAATGAGCCACTAACAAGCTGCAACATCTCCAGTCTCCTCACGTACTCCTTCATCACTTTTAACTTGTGCCACTACTACCCACTCATACAAGCCCACATTGTTCCACACTGGCAGAAACTAAAAACACATATGCACTGTACAACCAAGGGATAACATCTGAACCTCCTGAGATGCAAGCGTGTGCTCATAAGCAAGCGGCATGCTTATCTGTTACTCAGTTTGGGGCTGGTTTCCTGGAAAGGAATCGGATTCTTTCATGAGGCAATTCAAAACATCACCTGACACCACCCAAAACATGAGAAATATACCAAGATCTTTCACATTTTTCCCCGTCAAATGCTTAGTATAACAAAACATGTCAAATGCACCAGAAAACTCCTGCACCCTTGCACCTTCTCAAAACTTTGTAAACAAAGCATGCTTACTTCCATACAGTGCAAAGAAATTAATGCTTCCCTTAAAGCATATTTTAAGGATGCATAGTTCAGAGGTCTTAAAAATAAAACAAGACATACTAGAAGAAACCCTACTTCTGTTGCTCTGGGTTATCAAACACCACCAGCTGTAGTGCTGACCTATTACCACACCATTTAATCTCAGAGTACATAATTGCCAGTAAGGAAAAGACTGAGGAAGGGTGGGGGAAAACCACACACATCAAGAAAAATATTTCACCATGCAATACAGCACCACATTGGCTACTGCTGCTTTCCTGGCACAGGCACTTGTCTGGTACGAGATCAAAGGGCAGTGTGAAACCCAAAAGAGAAGGGAAAGGGACAAGAAGTCAGTATTAAAAAGCTCCTAAGTAGCTACAGTTACTGAGCAGAAAGTAGTGTAAAGCAAACTCCTTAAGTATGACATGCACACCTTCACAAGCCTCCAAGCTGCTCAACTACAGTGGAGATACTAACTTCAGGACAATGTTTAAAGTGCCTTAGAAGTGCCCAGTTCAACAAATCTTAACCTCACCATTAAGAAAATTAATGGTTCCCAGTGGACACATGGGGTGCCCACATGCTTTCCTGTCTGGTTCTACATTTTCTTCCACTGCCTTGTTTTGAAATTATACCTGTTCTCTATGATAAGAGACAGCATGTTTGTAGGAACCTACTTTTCCACCCGCCTGTGCAAAAGTTGGAAAGAATATGTGCACAGTAAAACACATTAACACAGTTGAATAACTGTTGGAAATCACAACAATGTTTTTAACAGCCTAAAAAATCCCAGCTGACTTAAAAAAAGTGTAAAAACTCTAGACATCTTCCATCACACATGCTGTTTGGTGCATGCCAACACCTTGCCCAGCAGTTTCAGAAGAAAATCAGAGGACAAACAGCAACAGTCAGTGAGAGAGATACAAACACAGTGAGAATTATAAAACTTTGTCCAAAATAAGTTATATTGCACCAGATTTTCTGAATTTCCTGTGTAGCAACTATTAATTTTTACTGAATTTTTTGGCACACAGAAAACACATGAAATTGCATGATACACAACAAGTGGAAACTACTTGAACTGAGAACCACATTTCCTAAAACAAGTCTTTGCAAAGTACCACAGATCAAGAGACAGAAGTGCAAGCATGCATAATATTTACAGTATAAAACAAGGTCTGTAGATAGAAGTAATCTTCATCAGCTGGTCTAATGAAATCTTTTGAGCACACAAGTCTCTCTCCAGGTCAGTAGCAAATTTCAAACCCATATAAAAGTAGGGGAAGTTTAATTACATATGTTTAGGCGATATATGAAACAATATAGTTATTATCTATGGATTAGAAAGGACACTGGGGTGGGAGGGGAGAGGATGGTGAGAAGATTGCTTCCCAAGAGAAGGAGATGGGTAATTTGTAGTCTGTGTAATGTAAGTTTGGCTGTGGGAACAAGTACGAAATAACAGCACGTCAAGCAAACCCACTCTCGGGTTCATGGCTTACAGCGTACTGGAGAGCCATGAATTTAGTTCCTAGCCTCTTCTGAAGGCATTTGGTAGATCTCCATTAAGGATGAGGCTGAAAGATCACAGGCAAAGTGGGATTTTGTACAAGGAACATGTTTCCCCTCTCCAATGACAACTGGGCTTTTGTCCTTCACCGACAGTTTGTGTGAATGAGCTCTGCAGTGGTCCCTTGGTTTCACTTACATAATTGTCAGGAAAGCATTTGATGCAGTAGATGAAAAAAATCCAACTTTTCAGAAAGTTCATGTACAAAATTTAGGTATTTTCATAGATCTTCTGCAGAGATGCGGCTTACTGCAGAAACTGCAGGGACATGTTGGTCTTTTCCAGTTCCTGGACACCAAACATTATCCTGCAAGCATTCAAGTGTTCTGAACTGACCTCAAGACACTGCTATTTTCAGTCTGCTCTAATATGTTTGTAACATCTTTGGATCTTGCCCATTGAAACAAAGAAACATAAGCCAGAAGCCACAGCATCCAACTGTTGTCTGTGTATCTACAATGATGCCTGACACTTCCCATGACTTCAAATTTTTTCCCCGTTGTTTCTTTTTGACACAGTTATTCTTTATAAGTCACTTAAGAAATTGGGGAACTCTGTTCTGGTTTTCATTCATTGTTAAAACAATAGCATGTTCTGCTTGAGGAAATTATTCAGACACCATTTGTTTCTTTGCATACAAGTGAATTGACCAATGACTTAAGTACAGAGGATCCAAGAGAGCACACCAGGAAATGCAGCACGTGTGCTGAAACAGGCAACACAAATGGAATAATTTTTACTGTTTCTCTCATTTTCAGAAACGAAAGATTTAATAACTTGCATAAGAGATCGAGAGTGGAAACTTGCATTTTCATCACGCATCTGCCATTAGTTTGCTGCATGAGTCACAGCTTGTTTGGGCCCCAAGCCTGTAACATGAGAAAAAAAACGGTCACTAGCCTCACAGGGACATTGTGAGGGTTAGTTTACAGAACACTTTGGTCTCCCTCAGCTCAGTGGTGCATCTGAGTACAAGCCTACTTTTAAGCAAATAAATAGCTCTGTTTAAGTCAACAGCTTCCACGTGAAAATAACGGATTTGCAGCATTCATCTTAGAGAAGCTGAAGAAGATGGTAGGGGAAAAAAAACCTAAAAACAAGAAAAAAATATTTTTAAACTACTTCTCATATTGATGATAAGAAGAAGTGGTACCTACAGATGCAGTCCCTAGAAAAACACAAATCCCATCCAAAACAGCTACAGCTTAGGACTCACTGAAGAAAAATTTTCTATGTAATGGTAACACACTTCGGAGAAGTGAAGTTCAGTTCTGGCACTACCTTGAATCACTGATGAAACAGAGATCTGGCCTGCAATCCATTCAAGAGGAGGAAGGTGAGATTAGATACCTCTTTTCTTCTTACTAAATTAGAAGAGATCTCATAGATCATAAGCATATATGACAGTACAGAATGTAACAGACAGTGGGCAAGAGTCAGATCCCATATTTAGCTTTAGTCAACAGGCATAAGCATAAATACTCCAAGAAACTCCTGAGTGTATTGATAGAATCCCATAATAATCAGTAGTTTGTCATATTTAAATTATATTTAAAGCACAAATCAGTAGCATAACATACTCTCTTCCATAACAGTATATGCATTTCTTTCTTCTTCATCCTGGTTCTTTTTACCTATCCTGGTTTTCCTCTCAGGTAAAGCCCTCAAATCCTTATAACTTTTTTCAGTCCGACTCAAATTTCAGTAAATAATACACCACCCCTTACTCTGCTTACTTGAAGGATTGTCTCTACAGTTTTTAGCTGTCAATCAGCCACGAAGAAAGCAATGCTGCCTGAGAAGCTAAGTTGCTAGCTGCACACCCACATTCTTTTAGAGTTGTCTTTCATTTGCATGAGCCAAGTTAAATGAGTTTGCATTAAAAGATAATTAAGCTAAGGGCTCCAAATCACATCCACTGAGCAAACAGCTGTGACATCAGCAACTCTTAGGTGTCTGAACCCCTAAAGGATTCTTCATCCTGGATAAGGATGACTAAGAGAGAGGATATATGACACGGGTCCATACAGTCAGAAGTAGCGCTGAGAATGCAAATGACTGTTCATGTCTCTTCCAAGGGAAAAAAAAAAAAGCAGACATAAAGAGGTTTCTGAACCTGACTCAGTGCTGGATGCTATGCACTTCAAGAATTTATGTAGGTTCAAACAGCAAAAAGGTCACAGAACAGAAGTCAGTAGAGGATTGTTGCATAAATAATACTGCCTCAAGCTTAGGAAGTCCTTGAACTGTAGGCTGTTGGAGGCTGGAAGCAGAAGTATCATTATGTAGTATCTTTACCAGACATCTATTACTCATCACTGTCAGACACTGGGTAATTGTCTGGATGGACACTTTGTCTGATAGAATGTGGCCATTCTTCTACTGTGCTTTAAGATCTCTTTTAGCTGTTGTCTTCTGCTGCCACTTTTCCAAAAATCACCGCCTCCTTTAAGGACCAAATCCCCCCTCAGCTCAGCCACTGCAATTATCTGTTGACATCATCAGCACAAAATACACCTTTACCTGATGGCCTAAATTAACATGCTGGACCAACATGCAGTAGCTGAAACATAGGAGTAGTTTTCATTTTGCTGTAGGATCGGTAGCCTCCAGCAGAACGGCAGGGTACATACCAGCAAAAACAGTGAGAGCAGAAAGCCTTAAAAGTAAGAGTCTTGTGAAAAGTTTCTACAGCTAAGCTAACGCAGGATAACTTGACTGTATGAATGCCAACATCCCCAATGGCTCTAAGGTATCACAGGGATCACAGAACTATGTGAGTCGAAAGCCTGGTGAATAACATACAGTGATTTAACTTACACGGCATAAAACTCTTGCACAATTTTAGAAAAGAAAAAAACATCTTCCATCATTTCCCTTTTATAAAAATCACAAACAGCATATTTGGGATATCTCAAAAGAGAAGCAAGTCTTCAAAGAGCAAAACAAAACCTTCTAATCCACCATTAAGTAATGCATTCTGCTGAGCTAGTGGCTCCATTCATATTTTGGATTACTGTGGTAAATTCCTTTCTAGGAAACTCCAAGAACTTTGCACCCAACAGCCAAGCCCTGCAATATCCTGCCAGGTATAGCTAGTCATTTTGCATGACTGCACTACTCTTTTATGTTGTTAGGTGTTTTTTTTTCCTTCTCCTTAATCCCATGCACCAAAAAGATAGAAAAGCTACTAGTATATTCTCTTTTGTTAACCTACTTCACAACAAAGGAATAAAATCAGTTACAAGTTCTAAAGTGTGCACTCTTCAATGTCTTCAGTATTTCCTTTCCATATTGGCAAATACATCACTTCTCTCCCTCACATCTTTCTTCAAGGTATGTAGTTTTCTACTCCCTTACCACTTCCTTTCTCAGTATTACTATTCCAAGAAAATATTTCTGTACGTTTCTACACCCACATCTACAAACAATTCACTCCCATTTGTCTTGCCAAAAACATCTCCGTTAAATCAGTAGTTAAATATTTTTTAGTTAAAATAAGCTGAGAATGGATCAAGTCTAATCATGATTGGATTCCAAACAAGAAAGTGTAATTCACAATACAGATTTTAATCACGATTTGATGTATACTTTAGGTGATTTTATAGAACTGTCTTGACTTCAGACTATGCTCCTACAGAAAGTGAGATTTACTAGACTATATTTTCGCCACTAATTTCCATCAGCAGTGTTTAAATCACTGGTGCAAGCACGCAGAAGGTGAAGAACAGAGTCACCGCAAGCACTGTGGAACAAGCTTCCTTGCAGAGATGCATGGTGTGGCCCATCAGCTGAGGAGCACCTTTAGCTGTGGGTAGGGGTAACAGGGGTGTTCCTCTACAGCTGTGGAGGCTGTAGTGTAGCATCAGGCATCAGCAAACACTGGGGAACAGGTTCCCCCTCCTCCCCAGCTCCTGTGCAAGGCAGAACAAAGAAGATGTGGAGCTCTGACTCTTGCATAGAGGCAGGTCAGTGCCTTCCCGGGGGGAAGAAGCAAAGGGCTACCTCATACTCAACAGGTAACATGAACATAGATGAGTCACTGAGTAACATCCTTGACATTTCCAATACCCATTTTTCTTTCCTCACATGGAGGAAAAATAACGACCTGCAGAACACTGCTCATTTTCTGCAAACAAGACTTCCACAGCAAGAAGCTGAACTGGCTTACTTGAAAATGCACAAAAATAGTATGCTAAAATTGTTTATTAAAGATTTTTCTGCAATGTGCTGGACACATGATAAAGGAAGTTAATGACTGTGCTTGCTTAAAAGCAAATTAATAAGTTATCTGTAATTAACAATGTTTCTAGTCCAGATTGTCCGAGGTATGTAGGCATCTATTTGGCAATAAGAATGTTGTTTTCAAGTACTTAAATCAGACTGAAAAGCACCTGTCCCACTGCACCCTATCATTACTCAAGGAAATAAAACCCCCTAACCTCCCTTCAAGTCCAAGTTAATCAAATATGTATCAACTGAGAATTAAAAAAATTTTTTAAAAAATCAATCTGTAAAATAACCGAGGAAGTCCCACAGTTTGTTCTTCAAGCTTCTAGGACTAGTAGATATCCTTGTCCTGTACCTATCTTTATATTCACGCCTTAGAGGAAAAACAACCTTTTTGTTCCCCTGCCCCACCCCCTCATTTGTCAACTGGGAAGAAATGTGAACTGTGCCACCAAATGATAACTCTTCCAGTCATGAGATCAGTTACAGCTGGGAAACCTTTAGTGGATTTTACAGGGCGTGCTGAAAACAACAGTTTTTCCACACAGGGGTCACCATCCTCTACTGCTTAGTGTCTCCACCAATTAAGCAGGAAGTCTGATGAACAGGTTAAAAGCTTCCAGCCAAAACTCACGACCACTTTCCCCACAAAATACTGTGGGGCTAAAGTGTTAACGTTCATACTTAAAAAAACCCTACAGTTCGGCACTGAAAAAACGTATCTATCCACATCTCAAAACAGCACACACCACACCTACCGTTCAGATCAGATGCTAAACTTCAGAGGTCACTTCTGCAATCTCACTTTACCAAGGACCTCACAGCAGTCCTCTCGTCTCCCCCCCCCACACCTTTTTCTTCTTTTTCATCCTGAATTCTTTTGTAGCTGCAGGCATTACTTGTGCTTTAGATAAAACTGTTATTCTTCTGGACACTTTGCCCAGCTCCAGCCCTGGCATACACTCCGCTGGATGCTGTATTAGTAGGGAGAGAGCAAGAGGAGCAGGCCCAACAAACTTGATCTGGCAGAAGATTTCACATTTGTGCAGGCAGTGCGCAGGATCCACGTAGACAAAGCACCTCCGAGAGCTACTGACTCCTAAGAACAAAGATGAACCTCCCCTCCTCCCTGCTGCTACCCATGGGCCATTTCATATCAGTAATGTAGATAAGCTGTTACAAATATTGTTCTGTGATTCATCAAAACTTGACTGATGCCACTCAAAAAATGTGAAGTACCGCTTCATCTTCTTTATTGCACCGTCTTTGTGGAGCCCCAGGCACTATTTCATTTTTATAGCTGCTCGGGAATACAAAAATCTCTTCCCCTTTAAAGAATCCGTGCCGCTAATTCACTTTTAAAATACAAACAAGGGCAGTATCTTCAGCGCACACACCCCTCATCCAAGCTGCAATGTAGCACAAAGGTAGCGCATTCTTCACCACACACCCTCTTTTATTAGAAGGGTCGAGATACGCAGCTCCCACTCTGTTTTTTCCGTGCCTCTGGGCAAGTTAAGTAGGCTGCTGGTTATCAGGCACAGGAAAGGCAATCCCTAATAACCCAGGCACCCGGGGGCGCCTACCAGGACAGGTCCGGACTAGCGGAGTCACTGCCGGGGCAACGGTCTGAGCCTAGCCTCGCTCCCCAGCGTGATTCCGGGCGCATCTGGCCAGGAGCGCTCACAAAAGCGACGAAACCCGGCCAGCACGACCCCGCCGCGGCACCTGCCACCGGACCCCGCGGAGGGGCGCGGAGCCCGCACCTGCCGGCCAGGCGGGAGGCGCCGGGGACGGGCACACGCCGGGGACCCGCGCCGCCTCCGCGCCCAGCCCCCCGGACGCGCTCGCACGGCCCCGGGCGGAGCAGGCGGCTCCTCCGGGCAGCCGCGGCTGCGCCCGCCGCCGGCCCGGCCCTCCTCGCCCCGCCGCCGGCGGCGGCCGCCGCCGCCGCCCCCGCTCCCTCCTCTCCTCTCCTCTCCTCCTCCCCTCTCCCTGCGCTCCCCTCCCCTCCCTCCGGCCCCGGGAACAAAAGAGACCGGTGCCGCAGCGGCCGGCCGGGCAGCCGCGGCAGGCCGGCCCGCTCCCCGGCGGCTCGCCCGCGCCGGCAGCCCCGTCCCGTCCCGCCGCCGTCCCCGTCGCCGTCCCCGGCCGGGCGCGCACTCACCTGGGCCCGGCGCGGCGCGGCGGCGCGCTCAGGGCGGCGGCATGGCGCTCCCCGCCCCGGACACGGCGGGAGGCCGCCCGGCTTCTCGCCACCTCCCGCCGCTCCCCGCCCCGGCTGCCGCCCTTACGCAATTGGCAGCGGCCGCAGCCCACCCCCCCCGGGGCGACGATCCCCGGCCCCGAAAGGAGGCGGCTGCGCCCCGCCGCCGCAGCCCCGCCTCCCGCCGCCGCGGCCCCGCCTCCCGCGCTGGGGGAGGAGCGGGACCGCCCGCCCCGCCCCGCCCCCAGCCGGGACCGCCCCACCCCGCCCCGCTCCCTGCTCCGGCTGGCGCCGCGCTGCCCGGCCCGGACGTGGAGCTGCATGGCCCGGCCCGGCCCGGCCCGGCCCGGCGGGACGGCAGCAGCCCCGGCCCTCCCGCCCGCAGGGAAGGGACGGGGCGCCGCCTCCTGCAGCACCCAGGGCTGGGGGAGGGAGGAGGCGTGGGGGCACTTCGCACCCCGGCCCTGACCCACGGCTCTCCTCCGGGCGCGGTGGAAAAAAGCTGAATTACCGCTGAAATACCAAAGACAGCGTTAGATGCCCGTGTCCCATTAAAAAATAAAAAATAAAAAATCCACAACAGAAGCGCACGGGTGCTGCCAGGGGAGGTACAAGAGGTCCGCGTGTACGTGGGGGAGCAGGTAACGGAGCCCCCGCGGAGACGGACACAACGTGCGGTCTCCGTAACGGCAGCGGGGACGGACAGGCGAACTGCGTCAGAGGCGACACGAGTAAAAAGCAGAAAGGTACGAGGCGGTTATCATTACATCGAGGCTCACTGGGCTGAAAGGGAATAGAGAATACGGTTACTTACAAGAGTCGTAGCCCGGGCAGCCTCTGAGCTGGGAGGAAATTCTGATTCCGCTTTCTGGGATTTTTTTTAAAGTCTGATTTGCAGTAAAATCAAACTAAACCCAGAAATATTCTGAATTTTAAGGAGCCAGACCCTGCAGCTGTTCCACAGCAAAGTACGTCGATCTGGTTTAGAAACTCAGCGGGACTGTGAAGTTCCAGGACTTACCTTTGCTGGGGACCCACAGCTCCAGGGCACCTCAGCCTCCCAGGCTGTCAGCTTTGATGTAGATCTGACAACGGGCTTCTCTTAAGTTTGGGACCTCCCACCGTTTCCAATGCATCGAGGTTGGGCCAAACTCACTGCCAAAAAAAAAAAAAAAAAAAAAAAAAAGGCGCCCTTATCAGATTGGAGATGCTTTCAATGAAATGGTTCGGGAAATACAGCCAGCGTTTTCCAACATAATTATTTCTTTGGGAAAATTCCAGACAGCTGGAAACGAAGTGATAACTCATTTATATTCCTATAAACACTGCCCCACGTAACTTTAGTTCTAGCGGTTTTTTCTTTGTTTACCGGTAAGCGTAGACTCTGTTTGCTTACAGCACATGGAGACATCTAGTGACTAAATAATAAACTGCAAATCAAGTTCGATTAGTCTGAAATCTTGGAGATTACACTAGGACCCTTCGCTTGCAATATTTCAGTAGTACTGCAGTGTTCAGGGTGGTACAACTGCAAACCACCGCACTGCAAAATAGCAGTTTCCGTATGCAGGGACCATGATGGAATGAGCAGCTGCGCTAACTCAAGCAGCGACTGTGACTGCAGCTCCACTGCACAACTTGAGCTTCAGGCCATAGTTTTCAGGACTGAGATTTAGAATAATACTTAAGACAGAGATTTGTCTGTATAGACACAAAAGGGGTTGAGACAGTTCCTAACTTGCCCTTCTCACTAAACCACAGTGAAGGAAGCCCTTAGGTGTATGAATAAGGCTGTTTCATCTTCACTTTGATCACGTCTCTGTGTTTCTATTCCTTCTTTAGCTTAATTTTTTTTGAATGCCCAGGAGCACAATCCTTCTAACACGTGTGATTGTAAATCTTTGCCTCATTTCGACAAATGCACATGCAAACTGAATATTTACATTTGCCAATGACTTTGGCTGAAATCAAATTGAAGGTAGTTTACCTTTGTTTAATGTGAAATTCAAACTTTTCAGCTGAAAAAAATGCCCAGTTTAAAAAAAAAGAAAAAAAATCAGCATGGCACTGGACATCCATTTTACACAAGTAATATTATGTTTGTCCATGAAACACGCATGTCCAATTATTAGTTCAGTTGTCTCTTTGGATGGGCAAATTGTATTCATGTACAGTGAAACTGTAGCAGATAAGTAGTAGGTGTACTGTTTTTACTGTATGCACTGTTTTTAGTATGCGTCTGACCTTCTGAAAGTTGTTTTTTTAACATCAAAACACTCTTTCAATGATCCTACATCATATAATCCTGTATAAAAAATAATGCTGAATTATTCCTCAGGAATGCCAATTGTAACAAAACGTTCATGCAATTTAATTTGTGGAAATCCCTGTACTCCATAAATTATTCAGGGTTAAGCCTTTCCTCTCCTTTGAGAAATTATTTTCACTTAATGCAGCACTTCCACAAGAAATATCTGTAAAGGTGATTTTGCCAGATGGATATGTTTTCTGTTCTCATTAAGTAATAGAACTAAACTCTTCAAATGTGTTACTCTTGAAATGCTTTTGTTTTTCATTAACACAAAGCACTGCTTACCCTCTGGAAAGATAGGAGTCCAGGCAAAGAAAGTATTTTATTTTTATATACTTGTATACAGAATGAAGAAACACAGGCTGCTGATCAACATTCCCAGTCGCAAGCCTGCAAAAAGCTCATTTCAGTGATACCTGGCTAGATGTTTGCTGGTACTACTGTATGGGGGCATAAACTAGAAACACTTCTACATACTTTAAGTAGTCTGAAGCTAAATATATTGTATTATATATGTATGCATATGTGTGTGTGTGCGTGTGTGTGTATTTTAGACAACACACACAATGCACATTTGTCAGTCTTAGGCAAATCACAAGTACCTGGCAGCTGTATAAACACTAGATCTCTTATAGAATGGAATTATCACCCAACAGCTATAATTTTTTAAAGCGATGGATACATTTGAATAAAACAATCCCTAAACCCAGTAAGTATGAGAAAGATTGGACTTTAAGATTACCCGAGTATTTGAAATCTCTGTATCAAACCCAAATGGTGCACTAAAGCATTACATCTCCATCTGGTATGACTTCTTTTGTCATACTGCTTCAGGTTTAAGCAGACAAAACCTTGGCCGAATATATAACCCAAAATTTAAAAATAGCAAAAGATAGGTTTGAAAGAGGTCATTGATGCAGTCACTATGGTCTGATGGTTATTTCAAATAAGTGAGAAGGAAGCCAACTTTTGTCCTTCTTAACAAAAAGAGGTACTAGGAGACAGGGGGGACAGTGGTAAGTATATCATTATGTCCTATTCTCTGAATTCCCATCCAGATCCTTGCGATTTAGAAAATCTTACTGTTGCTCTATTGAGATAAGAGAGCAAACATACGTATTTCTTTCCTTATTTAAGCCTTTCTGGCATAAGTCCCAGGTAGTCTGTGGTAATACCTTTTCCATATAGTAGCTGTGTTTTAAATTATCATACTAAACACATGGATTTTTAATTACCTCTCTGGGAGTCTAACACACCGAGTGGCAAAAAAAAGTTAAATTCCTGAAATAATGCAAAGGCTGCCTAGGCTGAGGGGAGATTTGCTCTTGGTAAAAGCCTGTTCCTACTTTGACATACTGTGCTTCAACCAAAGTTAACAGCAGTTAACAAAATATAACAACAGTTTAAGGCAGAAGACAAGAGTTTGAAATGCATACGGGGGAAATGTGGAGAGAATTTGTAACCAGGTTTTAGTAGGGAACAGTTTCAGTGCACTGTCTTCCCTTGCCCATTAAAGGATCATGCCTTTTTCTTTATGCGTGTCAAAACAAAACCATATACAACTCATTTGCTTTTTGTGAGTCTATGAAAAAGTGTGAAAAAAAGTTGTTAGAGAATTAATTTATTATTACTGAAGTTAAAAACATTAAAAGCAAACAAAAACCTGCGTTATGTGGCAAATGCATTCACTCAGGAGTTCCGAAGTCTGGGTTCAGTCCTTACCTATCTTACACAAAAAGTCTTTTAAATCAGTGATGCTGACAGGAGACATGTGGCCTCAAGACTGCTTTGGGTGCTTCAAGGATTTCACCAACTTCCCTAAAGCTTTCTCTAATGACCCGTTACTGAGTTCTGCGTAAGGTCTACCTTTCATTCTCCCCCCTCACTTTGGCTGTTACCAAAAATTTTACAGCAGAGAAACATGTGAGAATTTCAGGATTCTGGTCATATAAAGATGAGAAATTGCTGAAACCCAACACCAAAAACTGATAAATTTTTAGTGCCTTTTAGATTTTCTCCTCTGTAATTAGTCACTGACAGTCAATCAGCAAAATAATTTCAAAATTCCTGTTAATAAAGGGAGTATAGGCTGCACTGAAGGTTGAAAGGAGGACTCATAAATTGGGTTTCTAAAAGAATAGTTTAATATAAATACAATGAGCAAATGAGAATGGGGTAGCTGTGAGGAACCAGATATACATAGATGGAAAGCATGAAGGGGAGCAAATAACTGAGACAAAAGGAAAAAGAAAAAAAAGAACACCCTCCCACCCCCCCCCTGCAAATATAGGCACAAGGAAGCTGTGTTTTGCCTTTTATACTTCTCCTAAAGTGCAGTTTGATGAAAGACAAAATGCAACAAATTCATATTGCATTAATTTTTAATATCATCGGAATAAAAGTCACAATTCCCTACCAAACCAATCCATCCACTCACATTAAGAAACACAGATATTTCCTCATTGTGTTTACATTTTAGTTCAATATTATTAAAAACATGTGATTGTGATTGTCCTCTGTATTTAAATACTTTTTCCTTGGGAAGGCTTCCCTTGAGTGGTGTCCACCTTCCAAGTCACTTCAACATTTATTTTAATATGAATTGGATTGACATTTATGCCAATTTTACTAGCAAACTGTAATAGTAAATTTGGCTTGCATTTAATGGAAATATTGATGGAAACTGCTAAATGAGTTACCAGAAGCATAACCATAAGGACTATTGGTCGTATTTGCTTGTTTGGTTAAGAAACATAAACAATATGTATCCACATAAACTATTAGGCTAGTCAATCCCATGAGAGTTGAGTTTGGAGTGCTGTGCTTGTAAGTCAAAAGCCACAGTCTACAGACCTTTACACATCTGTCAGAAATTTTTGATATACAACAGATTGTGAGACATTTCACAATCCATAAGGCAGACTAAAAATTGTTAAAGACATAATTTCCTACAAATTGCTTGCCAGACTTTAGTTGAGACTACTTGAAATAGCTATGATCATTTGTGTTTCATCTCATGTGCTTGGTGCAATTGCTTTAAAATTATGCACATAATAGTTCTATGCAACAAATTTATGTCCTGAATTTTTTGCTCTTTATTTTTATCTTAACAGAGCAGGATTTTGGTTAAGACTGTATGAAATTTACAAGAAGAGCAGAGCTTAAACCACAGATTTCTGATCTGTATTCACATTAGCAGATATATACAAGTAAGCCAGATACATGACAAAATTGTGTTGTTTTAATCTTGGAGAAAGACAGGGAATCTGACTTCCACTGTAGAGAAATGCATTTTAAGTGCTTTGCTTTTATGGTTATTTATTACATATCTGATTGAAGAGACAATATAAATATTTTCACAAGTAGAAATGTTCAGGAATATTACATAATTAAAAAGCATTAATAAATACCTCTGGAAAAAGAACAAAGCTATAACGCTTCTAGATTGTTGCCAAAAACAGATGTGAAAAGTGCTGAAAACCTGTATTTGCTGGTAACTCACTTCTTCCAAGAACATACACAGGTAGGAATACTTTTTATGTCTTTGAAAATGTAACAGGTAAATTACAACCTTAGGACTCCACGGTAACGTTTATACGTTAAACTGGCATTAAATCCAAGTTTGAAACAGAACTTTCCATCAAACACTGCAAGACACATTTCTTACACAAGATGATTTGCTAATGCAAATCTTTGTACAAAACTTTGGGCTCTCAGCTCTGAGACACATTCAGACCATTGTCCTCAAAATTATACTCTTTTAAAAACTTCTCTAAAATTCAGTGAAAACACATATGACACACTTTTAAGTAATATTGTAGAATAAGGCAGTTATGTTGCTTACCTTGTTTTGTACCAAAGCAATCATATGCATATGTTAAACTGAAGGGTGTTGTTTCCAGTAAATTTTCAGTTCTCTGTCAACACAGTGTGTCACCAAATGGCTGACTGAACCTTCTTCCTTTTGGGAAAGAACAAATACAAAGGCTAATCACTGTTACAGGAAAAGTTATCTGTTGGGTTCCCTGCGTAGGATATCATCCTGACCTTTTGTTTTTTACAAAAAACAGGAATTGAAGTGTCTCATATGAATGACAGCCAAATGTAAAAACAAGAAGTATTTGTTTGCCCATCAGAAATGAATCCTTCGATTCTCAGAGGTGCATTTGCAGTGCTGCAGAACATGTATCACCTTAAACAACTGGAAGTTCAGGTTGAGATACTTAATAATCCTAAAAATCATGTCACTTTTTCAAAGTGAGTCCCTAAAACAAGAGCTTGAGGTGAAAGCACAGTGCCCATTACTGGCTTTGCAGATCTGTTTCTTTAAAAAAACATAAAGTGGTATTAAAATAGGAATCCTTATACCAGCGCAGACATTCATCTAGCAAAGTAGCCTGTTTCCAACAGTAGCTGATGACAAGAGATGACATGAGTATAAAAAAAATGTTAAGTAAACATACATCAACACTTGGTGGACTACTTCCCCATCTTCCAACGATTTGCAGCTCTGTGTCACCATTGATATAATTCTTTTTACCAGCTTCTGTTAAAATAATCTGTTGCTTTCTGAACGAACATAAGTTTCTAGCATCCATGGCATCCTGTGACAAGGAGTTTTGCAGCATAACTGCTTCTTGTAAGAAGAAGTACCTCTTTCTATTGGGTTTGGAGCTTCCACTTACTCATTTCATACAATACCCCTAGTTCTTATGTTGAAAGAAACAGTCATTCCTTATTCACCTCCTCCATGCCACTCCATCACATTCTTCCATACTCTTCTCTTTTCCAATCTAAACATATTAACAAAATATATTTCTTTGTCCCTTACATGGAAGCTGTTTCATATCTCGCCATCTTTATTGTTCTTTTGCCAATTTTGCTGCACCATTTTTTAAAGATGACAGAACCAGAATTGCAGTAGGCTCCAGAATATGGGCACCTTGGATTAAAAAATCTCTTCTCTTCTCTTCTCTTCTCTTCTCTTCTCTTCTCTTCTCTTCTCTTCTCTTCTCTTCTCTTCTCTTCTCTTCTCTTCTCTTCTCTTCCCAAACCATCTCTAAAGCCTTCTTGCTTTGTTGGCCACCACTGAATATTGAGCCAATATTTGCTTAGTAGTATTAATTGTAATGCCAAGACCTTATTTCTGAACAGTAACTGTTCAGAGCCCATAATTGTGTTCATAAACTTTACTTAAGATTTCCCAACAACTTGTAAGTGCAATATGCTACCGCAGTCAGATCAAGAAGTTTTTAAGGAGGAACTGCCCTTCAGATTAATTGCATGCTCCTGTTCTGTGTCAGTTACAAAATATGAACAATACAAAAATTATAACCTTTGAAACACGACAGCCCTTTTAAGAAAATAGAACATCACTTCCCTGTTGTCTTTTCAAACACTGTCATTTAATTTTAGATAAACAATGAGGGGGGGAAAAAAACAGGAAAAATACCTAATACAGTATATAACATGCTCAAGGCAAGACAGTGTTCTCAGTGTAAGCTTGCCATTCTTTATAAGCTCAAGGCTTGTGATGGGTTGACCCTGGCTGGTTGCCAGGTGCCCACCAAAGCCATTCTATCACTCCCCCTCCTCAGCTGGACAGGGGAGAGAAAATATAACAAAGAGCTTGTGGGTCGAGATAAGGACAGGAGAGATATCACTCATCACTTACCGTCACGGGCAAAACAGACTCAACTTGGGGAAAATTAACTCACTTTATTACAAATCAACCAGAGTAGGGTAATGAGAAATAAAACCAAATCTCAGAACACCTTCCCTCCACCCCTCCCTTCTTCCCGGGCACAACTTCACTCCCGGCTTCTCTACCAACCCCCCCCAGCGGCACAGGGGGACGGGGAATGGGGTTTACGGTCAGTTCATCACACGTTGTTTTCTGCCGCTTCATCCTCCTCAGGGGGAGGACTCATCACACTCTTCCCCTGCTCCAGCGTGGGGTCCCACCCACGGGAGACAGTCCTCCACAAACTTCTCCAACGTGGGCCCTTCCCACGGGCTGCAGTTCTTCACGAACTGCTCCAGCATGGGTCCTTTCCACGGTGTGCAGTCCTTCAGGAGCACACTGCTCCAGCGTGGGTCCCCCACGGGGTCACAAGTCCTGCCAGAAAACCTGCTCCGTGGGCTCCTCTCTCCACAGATCCGCAGGTCCTGCCAGGAGCCTGCTCCAGCGCGGGCTTCCCACAGGGTCACAGCCTCCTTCGGGAACCCACCTGCTCCGGCGTGGGGTCCTCCCTGGGCTGCAGGTGGATATCTGCTCCACCGTGGACCTCCATGGGCTGGGGGGGGACAGCCTGCCTCACCATGGTCTTCCCCACGGGCTGCAGGGGAATCTCTGCTCCGGCGCCTGGAGCACCTCCTCCCCCTCCTCCTTCACTGACCTTGGTGTCCGCAGAGTTGTTTCTCTTACATGTTCTCACTCCTCTCTCCGGCTGCCGAATCTGCCTGTCCCAACTTTTTTTCTTCTTAAAAATGTTATCACAGAGGCGTTACCACTATCGCTGATTGGCTCGGCCTTGGCCGGCGGCGGGTCCGTCTTAGAGCCGGCTGGTATTGGCTCTCTCGAACACAGGGGAAGCTTCCAGCAACTTCTTACAGAAGCCACCCCTGTAACACCCCCCGCTACCAAAACCTTGCCAACAAAACCAATACAAGGCTAGATACCACTAGCTCAGGAAAGTTTTCTGCTGACCCCTTAATTTTCCTTCAAGTTCTCTTGCTACCAAACTATTGTTTCTCTCTTGCTTTTTGGTTCCACTCCCTTCCCTTATTGCCTATTTTATTGCAGTAGAAGCACATTTACTAAGCAAGCCAGATGTACGTGTTGGACTGACACCAACATTTTATTGTTAAGTCCTACCTCCACAAAATTCCATGGAGCAAGCTGCATGGAGCAAGAGGAAAAAAAAAAAAAAAAAAAAAAAGACTACTACAGCGAGGAATGTACTTCATGTTTGTATGTAATATGTCCAAAACTCAGACAGCAAAGTTTTCTTAGACAATGAATTCTCAGCTGAAACGTCAAGCTGAGCATACAGATAGCATAATATCTATCAAAGTAATTTTCTCCATGTCTGAATTAGACAGGGCACAGACTTTATGGAGATGAAAAACTTAGCTGTAATTTAAACCAAGCCCTGGGAAAAACAATGCTACGGTTGGGGGTCTACAAAAACCCCGACACAACCAAGCTTTTAGAGAATCAGAGGTAATGACTGCACAGGAACAGACGTTGAACAGAAAGGGTCCTGCTGGGTTTACCTAGCACACAGCCTGTCTACAAGACTCGTTTGGCCAACATTTTCCATGAAGCATGGTGTTTCCTACCATATATTTACATTGTTTACAAGCATAAGGAATCACCAATGGTGCTGAGCTAATACAATGATTAAACCTTTCCATGGGTTCAGAGTAAAACTCAGGCAAGGCCTAAGCAATGCAGCAACTTCCCATTGGCCTCTGCTGCAGGGATGAGCTTCATGCAGACTTTGGACTAAACCTCCACCTGTACATGAATAAGATTCACGCTCTAATCCTAAGGAATTAAGAACAAAGGAGTCAAGAGTTGAACTTGGTAAACAAATAGTTAAATGCATATGATGAGAGCTACTTACAGTTTCAGAAAAGGAGGTGTTCTTGAGCAGGAGTAGTCAGAACAAGAAGCTGTCTGAGATTGGGAAAATTTGTGTTCTCTCCTTCAAGTGTTCAGCAATTGGAACAAAAACCCTTAGACATTCACAGTCCTGCTAACCAAAAAGGCAAGGAGTGGGATAGTGTTGTTTCCCAAAGCTACAGATGCTTTTAGATCCAATCTTTTGCTATGCACAAATAATTGTTTATTACACAGTTATAGAGATTATTTTACTTAATTTCAGTTATCCAACATCTAACACTTTTGACATTACTGTTTCAACTCGTACACCTTTCACGAGATATAAAACAAATCCTATGTGTAAATTATTGTATTGGGTTTGTGTGGCAAGGGGTTTTTTGGGGGGGTGGGGGCTGCATGTGTGGCTTCTGTGAGAAGCTGCCAGAAGCTTCCCCCATGTCCGACAGAGCCAATGCCAGCCGGCTCCAAGTTGTAACCGCTGCTGGCCAAGGCCGAGCCCATCAGTGACAGTGGTAGTGCCTCTGGGAGAACAGATTTAAGAAGGAAAAAAAGTTGTGGCAGCACAGAAACTGCAGCCGCAGAGAGGAATGATAATATGTTAAGAGAAACAGCCCTGCAGACCCCCAGGTCAGTGAAGAAGGAGGGGGAGGAGGTGCTCCAGGTGCCGGAGCAGAGATTCCCCTGCAGCCCGTGGGGAAGACCATGGTGAGGCAGGCTGTCCTCCTGCAGCCCATGGAGGTCCACGGTGGAGGAGATATCCACCTGCAGCCTGTGGAGGACCCCATGATGGAGCAGGTGGATGCCCGGAGGAGGCTGTGACTCTGTGGGAAGCCTGTGCTGGAGCAGGATCCTGGCAGGACCTTTGGACCCGTGGAGAGAGGAGCCCACGCTGGAGCAGGTTTTCTGTTTTTTTGTGGACCCGTGGAGAGAGGAGCCCACGCTGGAGCAGGTTTTCTGTTTTTTTGTGACCCCCGGGGAAGACCCATGCTGGAGCAGTGTGTGCCTGAAGGACTGCAGCCCACAGAAGGGACCCATGCTGGAGCAGTTTGTGAAGAACTGCAGCCCATGGGAAGGACTCATGTTGGAGAAGTTCGTGGAGAACTGTCTCCCATGGGAGGGACCCCACACTGGAGCAGGGGAAGAGTGTGAGGAGGAAGGAGCAGCAAAAACAACATGTGATGAACTGACCACAACCCCCGTTCCCTGTCCCCCTGCACTGCTAGGGAGGAGGAGGTAGAGAATTCGGGAGTGAAGTTGAGCCTGGAAAGAAGGGATTGGTGAGGGAAAGGTGTTTTTAAGATTTGGTTTTATTTCTCAATATCCTACTCTGATTTCATTGGCAATAAATCAAATTTGTTTCCCCAAGCTGAGTCTGTTTTGCCAGTGATGGTTAATTGCTGGGTGATCTCCCTGTCCTTTTCTTGACCCACGAGCCTTTCATCATATTTTTTCTCTTCCATCCTGTTAAGGAGGGGGAGTGAGAGAGTGGCTGGGTGGGCACCTGCTGGCCAGCCAAGATCAATCCACCACAATTATATAGTAGCTTCATCTTTGTGGTGTGTCATTTGAATTCAAAGAATTTTAAAAAGGCTTTTCCCTGTTTATTTTGCACTTTTGATAACAGCTTACCTCTAGTCGGCTTCACTATTTGTATTATCTGTCACAAGTAACCAGGGAAAGAGAACACTTTTTCAGAATCACAGAAATGTGACAATAAATCATAAATTGTCTGAAAGCCAGACAGTACAGAAATCACTTTTAAAACATGCTCCTCAATGCAAAACATTGACTTGATGTAGAGATAATGAATTAAAATGAGATAATGGACACAAATGACTTCGCATACTGTTATTTCAGATCTTTTCTCATAGAATATCATTAAATTTGAAGCAATACTACCTGATCCATCTATCCTGTATAGCAAATACTCAGTGACAAGTTACTAGATACAAGTCTAAAGGATTATTCACTAGTAATGACTAGCGAATGACTAGTAGTGATGTTATTTTATTTGATGAATTTACAATTCAGTGTCTTTGAGTTTCTTGTGAGATACTATACAAATATATTGAGGCAATCTTAATATCTGCCTTGGAAATCCTGCAGCTCTACAATTAAGTTTCAAAATACGGACTGCGTATGATCTTAATGACAGAGATTGCTTATTGGTACAACAAAAGGTATGAGATGTGAATGGCTCCCATATGTCTCATGGGTGCTAATCCTGAAGCTCAGTAATCACATTTTAAAGGGAAATATTAGTAATTACTATACTTGGGATTGGAAAAAAAAGGTTAGTATGGGTGATAACTCTCCATCACTGTTGGTTAGTGCCATATTCCAGTTTAAACCTGGAGTGGAACAGATAGTTGCTATCTGAAATTGCTTTCCTGGAGAACGAAGTTTCTTCCTCCCTTTAAAAGAATTTTACTTCCATCCTGTTATACATGATGTCCCTTTCACTAGCCAAATTTTCAAATGTTCCCTCAATGAGGAAGGCAGACAGCTACAAGCTTTCTCTTTCTTACTTTGTCAGTAAAATGCTGACTTTTTCATATGCAGTTGACAACACCTGAAACTTCACAGGAGGCCTGTTCCTTTCTTTGGACTACTCTTAAGCTAGAACTTAGCGAAGTATTTAACATCTGAACAGAACTGTCAGGTGAAGGCCATTTTTGTTTGCCTTGGACTTGAACATGGCCAAGGAATAAGACAGCCTTGGAAAAGATGATGATTCCTAGACTTTGCACAGGAACTGGAAGGAACAGAAGCTTAGGACGAAGTTCCTCAAGGCTTAAGGCTCTTTTAAACATTCAGGTAATACTAGAAATGGAAAAGCTGCATCTTACTATGGACCAGGCAAATCTGAAGCATGAGACCACTACATTGGATGTCTGGCTGACACTTAGCAACACATTTGGTCTTCCAGTGGCAGCACTGAAATCCCCTCTGGATTACAAATGGCCTTAACTTGGAGAAGTCGTAGAACTACAGAGGCCAAAGCTGTGATCTCCCCTGTCACACATCCCAAGGTGCCCATCAGTTACAACCTCAGGCACCTGTCCTTGACCCCTCAAGGCCCAGCATGCAGAATCTCAGAATTGGTCCTGCAAGTAGCAGCACATAAAGTGCAAACAAGCACTTTTGGTGTTGTCAGCTCCCATGCCTCTTTCATTAGCTTGAAGTTTAATTGAATGTTTGCCTTTCAGTCTCTAGACTCTCTATTCTCTCTAGAATGCTATGGTTACATCAGAATCTAAGCTTTCTTTTAAAAATGAAGCATTTTTAGCTTCTGTTTTGAAGCTAGAGCTTGGCAATATCTCTTGTGTGCCCTTTGCAGGTTCAAAACGCAGGAGGTAAATCAAAAGGACCAGGCTTGGGTTAGTTTGTCTTGAGGGAGAGGGATGAACTCAGGACATTTTGTGGTCCAACATATGTTTTTAATATACCGGATTGGGCTGGGCTTGAGTTCACTAGTTCTTCCTTGTTGAAAAGACTCATAAACATCCTCAGGGAAACAGATCTCTTATAAAACTTTACAGAATGCATTCTATTTGGAACTAAATCCCAGACACACTATCTACACACAGCTCTATAGAAATTTTTTTTTTAAATTATCTTATTGATAATATCATTGCTATTTCACAATGCAGTATTGTCTTCCTATCATTCTGCCAGTATTGTCTCACAAACAGTACAGTCATTAAATAGTACTTAAAGGGGAGCAGACAGCTAACAGGATACAGACCCTTTTATCTCTGAGTCAACTTCAACCCGTACCCCAGCAGATGAAAATAATGATGGATTTGTGTTTATAAAGTGAGTTAAAAACAAAGCTCAGAGGAATTGCCTGATGCCATTGTGGGGAAGCATGCTGAAGACAAGCAATCTTCTCAATCCATTTCTATGCAAACTGATGTCTGTTTTGTAACAATTACTGTCTTATTCAATATTCTAAGCAGAAAGGTCAAGCCCAGAAAGATTAAACGCATCTTTTGGGGATCTACCCATTCTGGTCCTTAAGTCATTAACAAGGAAAGTCAATAGTATTGATGGACTCTTTCAAGAAAACATGTAAAATGACAAGGAAGTCAGAAAAAAAACACTATACTGCAAGTACATATTTGAAACATAAGTATAAATTCATCTAAAGAGGGTAATCATTTGCCAATTTTCTTGCTGGCATAAATTCCTACATTCTTACAGCACTCAAACAGAGAGTCTTTCCATTGAGCTGAAGACTGTATCAGCTAATCTGCCTGTAACAAAGATTCTTCAGCCTAGCATGTTAAATATATTAACATCTGGTAATTCAGGTATATGTCAGCAGAGGGCATAAAGAAAGGCAGAAGACTTTCAGTTGTAATCTAATCTAAAAATACTTTCAAATAATCCATTGTTGTAGCATGCTTTTGTTTCACTATCAACATTTGCCTTTTGTTACTGCTTGAAATTGCTGTTTCTAGGCCTACGAAAATGAATTTTATAAACATTAAATGTATATGTTGTTAAACAGAAATAAAGAAATATTATTTAAATACAAGTCTCTGCTTATCTTCTTACAGCTGTTACCTTCCCATAACCTTTGTTACATGAATTTCCACAGGAAAGCACATGGGAAGATGACAAAACGAAGGCAGGTGTTTGCAGACTTACCCTTCTCAAGAATGCCCAGTATGATTTATTACTGAAGTTTTGAATGTCACATTAATGTGGTACATTAAATATATTCGAAAATTAAAGAGTTAATACATGTAAATAAAGTTACCCCTGATGCAGTTAGTCTAATCTTATCTGTGCAACTGAAAGCATGATTGCAGGTCTAAGTCAAAGGACTTACACAACTCACTTTAATTTACTGATCCTACTTTGAGAAGAAGCTTAGGGGAAAAAAAAAGACTTTGAAGAGAATAAAATTCTCAATGTCTTTAGCAAACACTTTTAGTTCTAATTTGGTTACAGCAGGACAAGAAACTTCTAAAGACATGGCCACTGCCTTCAGTAAGATGTACATTTTTTTTTAAAACTGTAATTTTCATCCTTGTAGCTGGTAAAAATAAGATGACAAGAACCTAGAAAATTCAACTGTGGCGAGACTGAATGACCATCTATTTGATTTTTACTGTACTAACTAGCTATATCAGGACTTGTTCCTGTGCAGTACTGGAAACACTTAGATTCCACTGCTACAAAGAGCCAAGACAGCTCTGCACCTTGTGATATCACCAAGGCCATCAGAAATGTCAGCAATAGTTTTGGAGAGAGCTCATGACGAAGCTTTAGACATTGCACCGGGGTCTAACCCAGTGTGTGTTTGGGGGGGGGGGGGGGGGGTACTACACCGCAGGGTGTGTGTAAGACAATCCACTGGGGTGCAGGAATATGTTTTCTACCATTAATAAATAAAATATTTTTTAAATAGTGTTTGTTTCATCTTTATCTCATCCTTTTTTAAAATTCTATTTTTGTATATGTTTTATAATGTACATAATATATTAGTACAATAGTATATGTATATAATTTATAAATAAATAAATATAAATCTATTAGGGGTGTGTGCTCAAAAATGTTTTACTGATAGAGGTGTGTGATCAAAAAACATTTGGAAACCCCTGGCCTAGCCCACTGGTACAGTAAATGGTATCAATGAATAAAAGTAGAGGATGTGCCATCATTACTCTTAAAATTCTTTTATCAGAAAAAACTGATTCTCCAAGGACATACGGCAAAACACAGGAATTGGAAAAAAGAAGTAAATTTGTAGGGTGTTTCCCCCCCCTTTCCACTTCCTTTTATTTTTCCATTTTTCTTCTTCCCCTCTGTTTTTCATTATATTTGGCACTTCTCCATCTATTAAGTTCTCCACTCCCATCTGGATTAGTTACATTTTTGTTTCAAAATGTTTTATGTTATAAAGCCAAAAGCTCTTAGCTCCTTTTATCTTTTTCTTCTCATTTTCCCTTTTTCTCATTTTGCTTAGTTCTGTCATCATCTCTCCATTCTCCCAGCATATCCCCTTTTTCTGTATCATTCTAGTTTTTTTGCCCTCCTCTTCGTAACCACAAGCCCCTTTTATCTGATTTGCAGACCCACCTTTGGGCCTTCC
Source organism: Aquila chrysaetos chrysaetos (assembly GCF_900496995.4). Classification (NCBI taxonomy): domain Eukaryota; kingdom Metazoa; phylum Chordata; class Aves; order Accipitriformes; family Accipitridae; genus Aquila; species Aquila chrysaetos. The sequence continues at coordinate 47,258,195 of NC_044030.1, forward strand.
CATTGCCTATTTCCTTCCCCCCCACCCCCAACCTTAATCTTTTTTCTTTTTACCCAGTGGGACTTTGTATTTTCTACATCCTCTCTTTCCTGTTATTTTCTTTTCCCGTAACAAGACGGAAGAGAAATACTTGGGAGTAAAGACATGCCTTTGTAGTGTTCTGCTTCCTCTAGCCTTCCGGCTACCCTTTCCCTTGGCAACAAACCTTCCCTTACGAAAGCAGGAATAGCTGACCATTTGCTGCAGCAAGTCCCTTCCTGTCATGCATTCTGAAATGCAGAATACGGCATGCAGTCAGTGGAGCCTCATCCGCTTCTGGCAGCCGGCTGGAAGATTTCTGGCAGGATGTACTGGCTTGTGAAGCACCGAGACTAGCGCAGGGACAGCTAGACAGCGTGCTACGGTGAAAAAAGGGAGCAGGTAAGAATCTGCAGCGAGAAATGGGCGTGTGTGCAGCCGAGAGCCATAGCTAAAGAACAAGACAATCTAAACTCAAGGAAAGACTTCCTCTACTCGCAGGTGGCATTTACACACCAGAGCGCATTACTTCAATTCCAGTATTGTTAACAGCAGCAATCATTACAATACAAAGCCTGGCAACGTGCGACTTTCTGTTCAAAAGCCTTTGAACTCTGAGACTATTTATTTAGTTGTTTCCCTGCTGCTACAATTTTCAGAAAGTAATTACCCTACATGTTTCAACATACACAATGGCATAAGAAATTATCAGTTACAGTGAAGCGTAAGCCAAAAAATATTAATGTATATACTAAGGCACTTAATGTTTTATTTTTCTTAGAAAAATTCGTAGAATTAAAAGAAAGGGTCACTACAGGAATTATCAATGTATTTGCACACCTTTGGTCAAAAATATCACATGAAAGTATTACAGTACATATCAGATACCTTAACTAACAAGTTAAAGATTAATATTTAAATTAGTCCTCAAAATATATGCTGATACATGGTTCTACTGCTTTAACTGTGTTAAAAAAATCTAGGTGCTTTGGAGAGAATGTTTTCCTTTTTTGACATACTTCCTTCCAACAATGTTTTTTCTGAATGATTCTATTGCAGAACCGTATCAGCACCCACATTCCATAAATGTCATCTCCTTTTCTAATGGTCTCAAAAGTAAATAAAAATATGTCTATAGAAGTATTGATCCATAATGTATAACGTGCTAAGTTGTGTATTTATACACTTCGGGTCTTCCTTCTTTATCAGATTATTTGAAAGCATGTGCACATGGTTTCAGTAATGCAGTTCCTTTGTGCACTCTTACTAGTGCTTCTCGAACAGGACATAGCAGAGGACAACTAATATGATTAAGGAGAGGGAGCACCTGCTTTACAAAGAAAAATGGAGTGAAATCTGCCAGGGGCAAGATGGGTAAGACACATAAGATGATGGCAGAACTGTTCACCAAGTCCTGCAAACACAAAATGGAGGACACTCATTTAGGAGTGAAATTTTTAGGAGATGGATTTAAAACAGGAAAAAGAAAATACTTCTTTTAGCGTGAGTAATTAAATTCTTGGATTTGTAGCCATGGAACAACAGTATCAAGAAGTTCAAAAGGGATAAACAAATTTGCATACAAAAGATAAACAGGTATTACAGGGCATAGGTTTAAATGTACCCTTTAACATTTCTAGTTCTGTAATTTAGGATGCCAGTGGAATATGAGAAGATCTGACAACTGAGAGTACCCAGGTCTGCAAGCTCTTCCTAAATAGCATCTCCAGCTACCACTGTTGCAGACAGAATAGTGGGACAGATGGACAACTTATCTGACACACTTGGGCACTTTTTAAGAGAATTTACTGCAAGGAAAGCATTTACTGTGCATTAGTTGCTAATTTGTTTGCATGTTCTGACCCATGTGTAAGTGAGATACAATTCAAGGAAAGAAGCATGAGTAATCCTGCATTTATTGTAAGGTCACAGGGTTATTGCAGAAAAACTGACATATAAGAAACTCATACGTTTGCTTCAGTAAAAACTTTATTGTGCACCCATATGCTGTTGCTCTACATGCAGTCTACATAGTGCAGAAAGCCGCAATAATATAAAATTTAGATGTGGAAACAGACATCTGTATGTTTCATGGAAACCTAACGGAGTGGATCAGCTCCCATCATCATAACCAAATTGCTTCTTTAATTAGACCTATGTAACAGGAAAACAACCCTATGAACTATAAAGAGGAAGCACAGAAAAGCACTGCAGCCAGTTAAATCATTCACTATGAATAAGAATCAAATCCTTGGCTACCATAAATGATCACACAATTAATTCCAAAGAAACTATACAATTATACAACAGCTATATATCTAACAGAGTCTTCTGTGCACTGACAGTGATATATGAAAATGTGTATATTTACAAATATTAATCAAATACTTAAACACACACCTATACCTTAATGATTCCTGGTTATTTATAAAATCCAATTGTTCACTGAAGTCACACAGTACTAATTACAATTCAGAACAAGTGATAAATTTTAAATAAAAGAACAACAAAATTACAGGTAAACACATACATTCTCATGGGTGGCCAAGTCCTCACATACCACACAGAAAGGGAGAGACAAATTGACTCAGAACAGCTGTTGAACACTGATGAAAAAATAATCAGAAATGAATCACAATACTTTGTTCACATATGAACACTCTTGTTCATATATGATTGGTTTTTTTTAGAGTAACTATTCCCCAAACATCCATATAAACAAATCTGTTCATGAAAATTTCTGTAGATAGCAAGCATAAATGTCACAGATCAGAGTGTCATGGACAAATACAATGTGCTTTTGTTATTCATGAACAATGCCTTATGTAAAATGCATCTCCTTACTGTTACTAAGTGAAAACCTAGCATAACAATAATGCATTGTAACAGCACGATCTGAAATTATTATGGCTTAGATTTAACATTTACCTTATCTGCATTATTCTGGAGATGCCTTCAGGACTGCACATTCAGATTTGCCAGTCCTCATGCTTTTATCACGCCTTATGATATTTCATGTCTCTGAAGAGCTTTACCTACTGACAAGTGAATCTCAACTTTCACTTAAAACAGAACCCACTAGCCTTTGTGACTACAGAGAAACACATAAAATACAGCCTACATATCCTCCTAACTTTTAGAATGACTTCAATTCCTTTTGTTTAGGAATCATAAATGACAGGTTATCTGTTACACACATGCTATGATGGGCAAACTGAGAGTGCTGGGTTCTACCACTACAGCAGAACAGGAATTCATACAATTTTTCAAGACTGTATTCTTTGTCTATCTTCCTGTTCTGGCTACAAGCATATGGTCTGTGTTACACCGGAGTGGCCACAAAACCTCTGACAAGTAGCAGCTTTTATTCAAACTTGTTGCTAACTATAACTGATATTACAATGCAAATGGAATTCTGGTAAGTAAACCATGCAATACTTTGCCCATCTTTGTACAGCATGCTACAAAAGAGTTGGCCAAATACTAAATAAAGTAGTAAACTATATATTTAGCACCATCACATGTCATCTTGGGTAGCAGAAAGGTCTGAAAACCACAATGCCTCTTGTCAGCACTTAGGTTTTATTACCCAAATCTTTTGTCAGTATGCTTCTAATGAATTAAAACGTCGCCATTAACATAACAAAATAGCACCATCCTGGGAAGACATTTCAAACCAGTGACCAGCACAGTTCTGTTCCAAGTACTGTGCAGTATCTAGCAAATGGACCTAGCAAACTTATTTTAATGAAGATCTGGGGCAAAATCACAGTGCAACATATGTAACTCCAAATCAGTAATGCTCTAACAAAGCTGCTGGTGATTTTGAGTCCACAATCTCCTTGCTCTCCTTAGGATGGCTTACAACTCTTTTACATTTAAAGTGTATTTAGACTGTGATCTTTAAAAGGAGGTGACTTGCCCAACCAAGGACCTTTGCAATGCTTAATGTGCTTGAGAAAGACTTGCAGTGCCGTCACATGTCTTTGAGGTACTAGATGAGTTACTGATCAGATTACTTAAAATGCTGTTCTAGCTTCAGTCTTATTTGGATACCTGGTGTAATTCTGTTTTAGAACAACACAGTAAATCCACTATTTACCTGACTCCAGAAGAAAACTTCGGGCAAAAACGTTTGTGGCTTTGTGGTTTTGAAAGAAAAAAAATGTCCCAGTATGAAAGCCTGACGCCATTCATACGGGTATACCCTATGCTCTAGGAGGAGACAAGGCACAGCTACCTACTTGAGATGTGCATAGCTTCTAGCATAATAGGAAGGTAAATTGACTATTTCATCTTCAGTAATATCTCTTCCATGTCTTCTCTTCAGTGCTGAAGGTTAGAAAACTATTTGCCCTCTGTAAGCAAAAAAAATTTGAAATGAAACATTAAAGTTACAACCATTTGTTTAATGCCTCATTTACCAACCACAAAACCTCTTCTAGGCAACAAAACCCTTTTGAGGTTTTCTATTTATTTTGAAATAGATTATCAGACTAAGATACCTTACTAATACCTCTAGGGAAAAGTTGATGCTGAGATACTTTTTTTAAGGTTGTCCCCTTCCTCGGTGGCAGAATAATCAGTTTTTAAGAACATTTCTTTTACACTATCCTCTTAATCCTCAAGCATTTTCCTTGCCATTTTATCAGAAATACACCAGAATTTTACTTCCTTTCACAGAAAGAGCGAGCAAGAGGTCTTACATGAAAAAAAAAAAAAAAAATTAAGGAAGAAAGTATACTATAGTATTTATTATCATCATACAATGGAATTTCTTCACAGGGAAACATTGTTTCTTTCTATGGCTGTTTTACAATTAGTATTCTCTCAACATAAATTGGTTAAGAAGTTCCATATGTTAGCATTCTAAGACTATTTCATGCTGAAATTTCAATCTGGTGCTACTTAAGCTCAATGGGTTTTCACACTAACTTTTAACAATTGGAAACAGTCAAATATTATGTGAACTGTTTAAGTGAAGGGGAGCAAGCCTGATGCACAGTTAGTAGCTCATGAACCCCCCTGCCCAATGACAATACAAACAACTTTTCATTTTTGTTTTACAAACACTATTCAAGTGAAGTAGAACAAGCTTTATTAACTAATTTTATTAAAACAACCCAAACTAACCCTATCTCCATTCAGTCTCCTCTGCTGCTTGCCAAGCACATAGGATAATAGTTGTGAATGCAACATTCCCACTTTTGAGAATGTTTAAGACATCTTTCAAGTATTTTTCCTCTTTTCAGGAGAACATACCTATACTTTACATCTAGCTTTTCAATCTTCCTTTTGTAGTAGGGTAGCAATATGTTCTCTGATGACACTGCCTGAGGTATAAATTTTGGTATTGCAGTCAGTCTCAGCAACAGCACATCAAACAGTGATGGTCTCAGGATTAAGAGATAAAGACCTTTTTCCATAGCAGACTTTTTGTTGCTTTCTGTTGCTGAAAAATAACCCATCAAAAGTAGGGAGCACTAAATTAAGATAATTCTTGTAACTCAATAGTCTCCGCTTCTGAGCTGGTGTACAGTGATGGCACAAAAATATGTGTAGTGGTAACCATCTAAAGGATTTGCGTGCCATAATTCACAAAACCACAGAATGGCTGAGGTTGAAAGGGACCCCTTGAGATCATCTAGTCCAACTCTTGTACTCAGAGCAGGGTCAGCTACAGCAGGTTCCTCAGGGCTGTGCTCAGCTGGGTTCTGAATATCTGTAAAGATGGCACCTCCACGGTTGGTTCCAGTGTTTGACCACCCTCACAATAAAAAAAAAAGTTGTCTTCTGGTATTCAGATCAGATTTCCTGTCTTTCAGTGTGTGCTCATTGCCTCTTGTCCTCTCAGTGGGCACTACTGGGGAAAGTCTAGCTCCCTCCACTCCCTCCTTCCATCAGATATTCACACACATGGTGAAAGATCCTCCAAACCTTTTCTTCTCCAGGCTGAACAGCCCCAGCTCTCTCAATCTCTCTTCCTATGACGGATGCTCCAGTCCTTCAGTCGTAGCAGTGGCCCTGCACTGGACTTGCTCCAGTACATCCGTATCTTCCTTACACTGGAGAGCCCAGAACTGGACTCAGCACTCCAGATGTGTCTCCGCTCACAGTGGTGAGTGGAGGGGAACGACCACCTCCCTTGACCTGCTGGCAAGTCTCTGCCTAATGCAGCCCAGGACACTGTTGGTTGTCTTTGCTCTAAGGTTGCATTGCTGGCTCATGGTTGGCTTTTTGTCCAGCAGGGTGCCCAACTCTTTTTCTGCAAAGCTGCTTTCAAGTGATCAGACCCCTACTTACACAGGATGCTTTTTCCGCTGGTTCAGAAATGCTATTTTTGTCATTTTTTTCTTTAATACATTAACAATGCCTACTGTATAGTGAGAAGAATTTGTATCTGTAGGACCTAGAATATTCCATAGTAAGAGGTACCAAGTAGCTGGTCCTGCTGCACAATGTCATCCAATTAAAAGAGCCCAAGAGTAAACATGCAAATTCTTTTTCACTAAAAAAAAGCTTGAAAAAGAAAAGCAAGTTTGAAATCAGTCAATAAGAGTAGGTAATTGAACATACACTAGAATTCTTTGCTGCCACAAGCAGACAGTAGAGAGGAGGGAGGTGTGGGGTTTTTTTTTAATGTACACATTAATGTGTGTAGGAATGTAAGACAGCAAAACATGTTCCAAAAGACCCCACCTTCAGAAGGTGATCTCATATTTTACATAAATGAAGTTCGTTTTAAAAGTTGATTTGCCAAGGTTTCCAGAACTGAAAAAGACATTTACTATCAAATATTTGTCTCAAAGAAAAAAAAAGAAGGAATCAGACCACGTGGTTCATAAAATGCTCTTTTCTTTTTCCCTAAAATACAGACATTGTCTTGTTAATGAATGCTGAATCAACTCTTATTTATCATGAGACAATTGCATTTATAACATAAAACAACAGCCCATTGTCAAATTCACCAAAATGATGATTTAAGGACAAGACAACCACCACATCAAATGTTTTCCTCCCAGCTGCAATAGTTCAGAGTTACTTTATGTCGGTAACAAGTTTGTTGCTATAATACGATTCTTAACACAAGCTAGGCTGTGCCTAAAACCAATTTTAATTCCTTCAACAAACAACTCATCTGAAAAATCTAGGTGTAAAATACAAATCAGAACAAACTGGCAATAATTAACCATGCATAAGTGGTCCCAAAGAGATCAGAACCCTTACTCACCAGTGTAATCCAGCACAGCTGCATCTGCTGAAGACAAAACTCTGTTAGTCAGGCCTTTTGTTCTGCTTCAACAAAACACAAACAAAAGCAGCAAAACCGCTATGCCACCTTTTCTGTCTTTTCAACTACAGGGTGCCATAATATTCCCTAGCACAATCTGATAGTTCTTGTGATGACAGTTGATCATTTGCCTGCCATGTGCAGTACTATCAGCCAGCCTGTATCACTTACCACTGCAATTCTGCATTCTTTATTTGTGAATTTCTCAAGAGGACACTCAAAACAGACTTCATTCATCACAAAGAAAGCACTTAAATACGTAATGGTAACAATTTCCATCTAAATCAGAGATAGTGGCTGGAAGGTAGTAAGAAGATTAAATCAAACTGTGTATACAGTATGATGTAATAAAGCTGAGTTACGTATCTATTTAAGCACACTTCCAATTGCAGAATCTTGGATTAGGATGAAAATCTTTAAGTCTAATATTATTGTGCCTGAATACTACTCTGAAGTTCAGAACACACTGAAGCATGCTTGATCACAAAGACAAACAAGAACCCAATTGCTGGAGAACAGATTCAAATTTCTTTCTATTCATTTACCAAACCAAAGAGCACAAGGCAAGAAGTCACTGATGATTTCAAAGAAAGCTAAATTTGAATTCATTACAAAAGAATGTTTATAAGTAGCTCTGCAGCAGAAAACCTGTATGCTGAACAGCAGAAAGAAGTAAGATAAGGCATGGGGATGGAAGGGTGATCAGAACAGTAGCTTAGCTGCTGATAAAGAAATGTGCCAACAATTCGTAACAATGGGTTACTGCTTTAGTTCTCAGATTTCATAGAGTAAATGGGGAGTTGCTTATTTTTTGATATCACAAGCAACTGTTGCTATTTCTTTTAAAAAAACAAAGGAAGAACAGCAAGTTTATGCAATATTGTTTACTGTTAATCAATACATCTTAATCAAAGTTTTCACAATACTTGAAACTACATTTAAGTATACAATAGTCTCAATCACAAAAAACAAGCAGAACAATTAAACTACATAAGGCCTTTAAATTAGAAGCACAGTGTGTATTGTTGGAATATTACTTTGTTTACAAATAGGCTACATATAATTAAGTTTATTTTTCATAGTTTTATTCACGCAAAATGCATTTAAGGGAAAGGCAACTTACAAAGTTTATTTTACTATGAGTTAATAGAAATATGTCAACATTCTTTTCTTGCCCCTCCCCCCACCCCATCCAGGCGTGAGTAATAAAATTTCCATACAATACTCAAAAAACCAACAAGCTTTTATACTAAACATCCAAAAGTAGAGCCTGATCAGATAACTGCAAACTTGCAAATTGTTTATTACATAGTTGGATGAACTTTCAGGTTCTGTTGATGAAATATTGCATCTCTACACAATCAATGCTTATAACTACGTTGTCCACAAAGCCTTCTAGGTTCTAAAAGTCTTACCGATTTCAAAGAAGTACTTAGTGGCCTAAGTAGTAATCATGTGAGTGATGTTTACGTTACAACAATGATAACTTGTGGCATTATTTTGGCAAGATTAGGACTGCTGAGAAGACGAGTGGGTAAATTTGTTTAACCTGAAAGGTAAGGGGCAACACAAGAACAAAAGAACTAAAGTAAACTAAGCACAAAAGATATGAAAAATATGGAAAAACAGATCTATTTTGACTCCATCCCCCTATAACAGGGCATGGGTCATTTCCAGTGACTGTCTATTCTTATTACATACATTAGTATTTGCTCAAATTTCATGGCTATTACATTTTTACAGAACAACTGCTTAGAAGTCTGGTTTTTAATTTACACCTGTGCAACAGAGTAAGTCACAGTACATTTTGAGATGTTTAAAAAATATTTATAAACTTGTTTTTGATATGCTAAAGCATTTGGCAACTTTTACAGCATTTGATTTTATATAATTAAAATTTCATACAGTACTCCTTGTGATTTTTTTTGTACATCTAAGAAAAGAAAAACCTCACACAAAGTAATATGAACTTCCAAGCTTGACTGCATGATCATGTAATTCCAGTTTATAATACTGGCATTAAAACCTTCATTAATTATGTTGACAAATCATTACCTGTACATTTAATGAAGGCAACCAGGATGATTTGAAAACACAACTTTCAGGTTTTATGTTATGTATTTATCAAGGTGCGCAGTTCTGCAGTGAAATGCAAAAGCATGTAAATATACAAAGAAAATTACAAGTTCACCAGTTCCTGTGACACAAACTGTTTTAACCTTTCAAGGTACTGTCCATAGAGTTCCACATCATTATGGCCCGCTCCTTCTACCCACAGTGGTTCTACAGGTCTCTGGCAACGCTCAAATAATGCTAGGCCATGTGAAAAGTCAATTACTTCATCTTCAGTCCCATGGATTATTAACACAGGAGATGTTATTTTAGAAATTTTGTCAATGCTGTAAGAAAAAGATTGTATCTATGAACACAGTGAGCTTTATTAAATCTTTTTGAAGGACCAGACTGTTAATTTCACTTTTTAATTACACATTGTAGTTTTAACAATTTAACTCTGAAGTTGTTTAAATCATTAGAAAATTAGATCTTATCAACACCCTGGAAGCCATTACAGTAGTGCATGTAGAGCCACACAGAAAGGAAAAAAAACTACTGGAAACTATTAGGATTGGATAACAGAGCAATCCATCTAAAAGTGGTATTCATTACCACATTCACTTAAAAAAAAAAAAATCAAAGTCACTGGACTGATGAAAATATTACCTCAGTTTTTCAGTAAAAAAAGTGCTTGTCAGAAGTGAAAGAATTTTAGCATTTAAAGTTTGACCATCTTTGAGGAAAAAAAGTCTTTGAAGTTAGATGCTCAAAATAGAATTCTTTGAGACAAGTGTACCAGTTTGTAAGGGCCAACTAGTGGCACAGTTCTGAAATACATGACAGAAATTTTCTTCAGTTAAGGTCTACTTAGTTTTCCAGCCTTTGCTACTTACAGAAATACGCAAAAGACTTTGTTCAGTTACCCAGATTAACAATTCACTGGACTAGAACTGCTTGTTAGAATTAGTGGAATTAGGGGTTACATATAGGAAAACTAATCACTTCTTTAATAGATTTCACATTAACATTCCAGACCCACTGAAATGATCAGAGATGTGAAAAACCTAGATTTACAAAGTTCTGTAAACTCCTTCAGATAAAATGTTCCTCCTTGTTATTATTCACTCTGATTTTTCTCCAACTGTTTTTTTAAACCTTTGAAAGAAATTTTAGAGAATTTGCCGTATTACTTGTTGCCCTTGTCTAAAACTTCTGTAATAGAGAAAAATGTATGTAGAATAAAAAAATCCTACAACTTACTTTGGGAATGCATCAAAGCAATAGGTCTTCTTCGTATCAGGAAAAGCTACTCGCATTCCTGAGGTCAGTGGAGAATGAAGAATTACAGCAGCACTTTCATACCTAGCAGCAAGATCCACAGATGGTACTGTTCCTATACTCTGGCCATATATAATCACATTTTCAGGGCGGATTCCGTACCTAGAAAATTAAAAATGTTAACAAAACTGGTATATAAAGAGAAACAGACAAAACTGCAACTACACAGCAAGGCAAAAAAAGGCATTTCTGAAGACAAAAATTTCCTGAAGAGTATAAACTATGAAACAGGAGCTGGTAGAAGAACAAGCAAGTATATTCTATAACACACCTGACTTAAAGGGACAATTATTTACTCTGTATTTGCAGTAATTTTTTTGCCTTAAGCCTGAATGATACTGAAGTATGTTTGGTTTTTTTTAAATATGGATTTGCGAATGCAGTTGTGACTTGTATACTAGCTGAAAGCCTTTACTGGTAGCTCTAGTGGACCTACAACAGAAAACTGATTAGAGCCTTCCTAGCTCTACGGTTATCAAGTAGAGCATAGTCAAATCTGCAAAAATTTGGTTGGCTTCACTCTTCTGATACCTGATAAAAACTGCAAGCTGGTAACATTGCTCAGCAATTTAGTGGGACCTAAAGCATGCCCACACAGACAGTGGTCTGAAGAGTATGCTATGCACTCTATGTAGTAGCTGAGATTCTTCTTTCTTATCATGGTTGGTTTGACATGCAAGCTAGCAAGGGGAATACCCAGCCTAACCCACAGCCCAACAAGCACTACAAAATTAAGTCAAAGTCTCCCTCCTAGTAAGCTGAAAACACTCATTTTTTTTTTCCTGTAATTAACTGAGGTAAACAAGAGAGTCATGAAACATCTAGTTAACACTTACACAAGTCAGATCTAACATATGTTTTTGCATTACTGTGGATACAATGAGCAGCTGGCTCCCAAGTAACAGTGGAAAAGCCTCTAAACAGAATGTTATGCTGGCAAGAACTATGCCCATGGCAGAAGTGAGCTGCTGATACACTGATCTATACCAACAAAGTACTCTTAGTACAGGTTCAGACTGGAAATTATATTTATCTGAGTACCTTTGTTTAACTTATGTGGGAAAGGAAGTACCTTAAATAGGAAGAGATACTGCATTGCATTACAAAAAAACAAACAAACAAAAAAATCAAACATTGTTCTTGTGTATTATCAGAAACTTGTTCAGCTTTCCAAGTTAGAGCAGACTCGCCTAACACCAATATGGAACAGCATGAGGCAAGTGTAATGTTTGCCAACTGACTATGACTATAATCCTAAAAGGACTGACAATCAACTATCTATAGTTGAAGTGAAGTGCAACCATTACCTCTTCAACAATAAATGAATGCACCTTTCCTGTCAAAGCTAGGTAACAACACCCATACCTACAAAGGAGTTACCAAATCAGTACATTTTGCATACCTCCAGTAAAGCCAGTGAAACAGAGGTAATGAAAAATTGTCCAGTACCTTATAAATATGGCTAAACAACTGTATAGGTCACTATATACTAAAATCAGTAAAGTCCAAAAGCCTCAAAATCAGGAACATTAGGAAAAAAGATGTTTCACATGTACCAAGACATTTAAATTACCAACCAACAAAACCCAAAAACTCACAAGTACTTTTCAATAAGCCAGAAAACATGTCCTGTGTGTAACATCCGTACATAATAAACAGTTAATTTAAAAAAAAAAAAATTAGGAAGATGGCAAGAAAAACAAAATCACATTTAAGTATTACTGAAATGTAAGTATCACTAGCAGACCTCATTAGACACCCCAATAAGCTTTCTAAATTGGGGCTAAAGTCCACTATACACAGCTAACATTGTCTATTTAACTATCCATCTATTTAAATTGTGTTCTGCTAGAGTGAAACATAAAAGCAGTAAAAGTATTAGCACAGATACATTCATAGAATCTATCTGTATCATCACTACTTAATTACTATCAGCATTTCCTAGAAAGAGTTTCTAGGATCATAATCAAATTAAGAGTTCTAAAACACTAAGACTCAATCATCAGCCTTGAACTACAGGCAAGCCCTCCACCTCACAACGGTTCTCGGAGAACAAAAAAATTCAAACATTCTGATTAACAAAGATTTTCTCAAAATTCCAACACACAAAAATACTATGAATTAAAGCTTTGAAACGGAAACAATTGTAAGGTCTTCATTATTTCTGTATCTCTTCTGAAACACCTGACAGCAGCCCAGCACCTATCCTTTTACAACTAATCTCCCAATTCAGAGTAAGTCAAATCCCATTTGTCCATTCTGAAAGTACAGTATGGCCTTCTATCCCTTTCATATAATTTGAACAAAGTTTAAATTAATACCTGACACTTTGCATCATTAGTATGGCATGGAGTTTGCAGAGCAAATTATGACATAACATAGTTTTCAAATAAAAAACCTAGCAAATTATCACATTCACATTTCCTCAGGTATTGAGTTTTACAAGATGCAGGCCATTGCACAGAAATTTAAAGCAAAACTTAGAAGTACATTTTGGAGCATATATTCTCCTCTTTCTCATTATTCTTCCCGCTATTTTTTAATCCAAATCCTTCAGCCTAAAGATAGCTAAAGATTGGCTACAAAAAGTAATCCAAGAAAAGCATTTACTATATTTGGATTAAAGTAATCCTTTCTCCACCACAGCCAAACAGATTGCCTTCACAGCACTCACCAGAAACTATTTGTTTTGCAGTATGGAAGCTGAAATAGTGAGGCCAATCACCAGAAGTGGTGATTCAAAGCAGACTTTGAATATTCTGGCTTGGACAAACAAACAAACAAAAAAAGGCAAAAAACAAAACCCCAAAACAAGAAGCTTGCAAACCAAAGAACAGCATCTGCTGTGTCTGTCTCCAGTCTCCCCTCTCCTCTTTATCAGGCTTCTGAGAAGTTTCGGAAAAAGGAAGAGCCCAACTGTCCTTCAGTGCCTCTCTCCCAGAAGTATCACCTCCCAATCTATAACGGAAGAATTCTTGAAAAGATAACTGTTGGTAAGTTCCATAGTCATAAAATTTGTCTACTCCTCCTTTTGACAGTCCTGTAAACTCCAGGTAAAAGCCAAGAAGTTTGGTAGAAAATCATTAGTTGACTACACACCTGGTCTCCCAAATGAGGAAGTGTCAGATCGAGAAAAAGTGGCAGTAATATTGTTCTCTTAATTAGTCCCTTAAAATTACAGGCCATCCTGAGGAAAGGGAATGTGACAGTTAGAGCCATGTGCGGTAAGTAGCTGTTCTGGTGACAAGAGCTCAAAGACATGCTGTAAAAACTGTTGATAGCTTTGAAAGCTCATTATGTTGATTATAGGAGTAATGTAAACACTACTGTCTACACAAGTGATCTTAGATAACTTGTATCAGAATACACAGGCCTTCAGTTTGTTGGTCCTGGTAATGGGGGAGGTTTATGTGTTTTGGTTTTGTTTTAAGCCATAATCACCAGAAGGGACCTTGGCACAAAATCTTAAAAGTAGCTGTGCATAGATGTACCTTCTCAGAGAAAGCACTCTTCCTCAGGGACAAGTTATTCTGGACTGAATCTGGCATGAAATTTAGATAGATACTTTCCGCAGTTCAAAGGCTGCCCACAACGTTTTTCACCTTCCCACAGTAACTGAGATTTCAATTCTTTTAACACCCGATTCATCCTTTATGTTCATGCACCTAAGGGCTACATGCCTGGAAAGCACATGGAACTTGAAGAGCAGTTTTTACTTAGAACTAAACATATGTCTGTTGATGTGGAAGCATCCACACAGAGTGGCTGAGCACTCACGAACTTCTGCCCTATCACCACGCTAAAGGTACAGGTTAATGTCACTACAAAGCTAAGCTATTACAGAACAGGAGAGAACCACTTTCCTGTTTGCATCTTCAGTGACATGTTGCCCTTCATTGGGCTTCACCAACTAGTTTAGGAAACTAAACTAATCTCTTCTGGGAGAAGGGGAGCAACTACTTTTCTGCTCCTTTGTGCTGGCTGTCTTCAGGGCCAGGCAAGAAATGACATGCCACTGGTGGGTTAAAGGAAGGAGCAAGCCAATAAATTGTTGTAACTGTAGCATCAGCCCACTCCCTAGAATCAGGGCCCAAGCTAACACAGGGTGATTAGCAAAGCCAGTATGCTCTTCTGTGAGCCTACATATGCTCATCAGATGATAGCTGGTCTCTTGTCAGAGACGCAACCCTGAACACTCCTGCCTGATCTTTTCAGCTTCTGGCAGGAAAAGATGAACTGCTAAACAGCAATGAAATATTTTTTTCCCTTTGTGACAAACTTTTACAATGTGCTGTAGCACAAACTCTTTCACTGTTTCCTTTATATTTCTGTCTCTGTAACAAGACCTTTACTAAACACTTATCTTAGTGGCAGTCCACCTCTTTTCCGCCCCTCCCTCCTTTTTTTTCTTGTTATAGAATCATAGAACAGTCTGGGTTGGAAGATGATCTAGTCCAGCCCCCTGCCACAGGCAGGGACCTCTTTCACTCACCAGGTTGCTCAGAGCCCTGTCTGACCTTACCTTGAACACTTTAATTGGATGTACATCACTTACATTGGATATTCATCATATTATATACTTTCATTGGATATACATCACATTACCATGACATGCAATATGCAAACTACAAAATGCATGTCTGGCTGTAACGAGTGGGTTTTGGTTTGGGTTTTTTTTTTAAGCTTCAGTTCCCTTTAACAATAAAATACCAGCTGAAATTACCATACTATACTTCCAGGCTCTTACGAGTACCTGCCATTTTGCCCTTGATATACCTAAGGGAGAGAGAAAGCAATTTATCTTTTTAGTTCTGAACTACTGCTTTTAATCTAGAAGACTTGCTCACTTTACAATAATAAAATAAAGTATCAGTAACATAAACCTTATAAGGGTACATTTTCAATAGTATCTCTCAGGCTCACACTAAGGAAGAGGTGCAATAGATGCTCTAGTGAGGCTGCTGTTTGTGAAGCTGTTGTAACACATGCATTTAACTAACTGACAGCAGTGCTTGAGGCACATGGAACAAGGGGGAACATCCTGAGGGAATTTTCAATGCACATTTCAGAACCTTTTGTCACCATGCACATAACACATGAAATTACAGCTGCAAATTGCAGAACATGAAGGGCATGAACATCCTCCACACCTTTAACTATCAACATTCCAGGCCATGAATAAAATTCATAAGCGTACAGCTCTTCCTCAACTCAGATGCACACTCCCCTTCTTGTGTATACAACATGTCTCATTGCTAGATGTATTGGCTTTGTGTGGCAAGGTTTTGGGGGGGTGGGAGGGGTGGGTTACAGGGGTGGCTTCTGTGAGAAGCTGCCAGAAGCTTCCCCTGTGTCCGACAGAGCCAATGCCAGCCGGCTCTAAGACGGACCTGCCGCCGGCCAAGGCCGAGCCCATCAGCGATAGTGGTAGCACCTCTGTGATAACATATCTAAGAAGGAAAAAAACTTGCAGGGCACACAGAAACTGCAGCTGGAGAGAGGAGTGAGAAGATGTGAGAGAAACAGCCCTGCAGACCCCCAGGTCAGTGAAGAAGGAGGGGGAGGAGGTGCTCCAGGTGCTGGAGCAGAGATTCCCCTGCAGCCCGTGGGGAAGACCATGGTGAGGCAGGCTGTCCCCCTGCAGCCCATGGAGGTCCACGGTGGAGCAGATATCCACCTGCAGCCCGGGGAGGACCCCACGCCAGAGCAGGTGGGTTCCCGAAGGAGGCTGTGACCCTGTGGGAAGCCCGTGCTGGAGCAGGCTCATGGCAGGACCTGTGGATCTGTGGAGAGAGGAGCCCACGCTTGAGCAGGGGAAGAGTGTGATGAGTCCTGCCTCTGAGGAGGATGTAACAGCAGAGATAATGTGTGATGAACTGAGCGTAACCCCCATTCCCTGTCCCCATGCGCCACTGCGGGGGTTAGGTAGAGAATCCAGGAGTGAAGCTGCGCCCGGGAAGAAGGGAGGGGTGGAGTGAAGGTGTTCTGAGATTTGGTTTTATTTCTCATTACCCTACTCTGGTTGATTGGCAATAAATTGAGTTAATTTTCCAAAGCTGAGTCTGTTTTGCCCATGACAGTGACTGGTGAGTGATCTCTCCTGTCCTTATCTCAACCCACAAGCCCTTTGTTATATTTTCTCTCCTCTGTCCAGCTGAGGAGGGGGGAGTGAAAGAACAGCTTTGATGGGCACCTGGCGTCCAGCCAGGGTCAACCCGCCACGCTAGAATAAAAGGGAACTATGTTTTATGAGAGACAAGCCCATTGACCACAAATGTCGTAATCAACGAACTGCACCTCCTCTGCCTCTCATGATGGTTTAGCATTTTCTAAACCTTACAATGCTACTGGTACATTTGTTTTATTGGCAAGATTTCTCTTCATGATAAATTGAGCTACTTTTCCCCACCAATTTAAGTAAAAGCTCAATTTCTCTCCAAATATTCAAAGTTAAGGCACCTCATCTTCTAGCACCACCCCCCCAACTTTTGAATGAAAACACCCCCCTAATTTGTGAATTCTCAAAAGAACACTTTCAGCCAATATCCAAACAGATTTGATATTATTCCTATATTTGGCTGTTCAAATTATGGACATGCAGTCCACTTTGACATACCAGGCTGATGGTGAGATCTACCCTTCAATTTTTCAATTATTATACAGTCCATGATAAGCAACAGTGAAAAGGCTCTTTGGCTTCTTAAAGGTGAATCTAGTCATGAGGCAACTCCAACAAGTCTTCAGGTTTCTGAATGAGCACCACTTGCCCTGCATTTGCCTGGGGCTGGTTAAACCTTTCCACCCTTGCTAGGGTGTCATCAAAGTCCTTCAAAGACCAGCCCAGCAGAAAATAGGCGTATCCCAAAATGACTACTGGCATTTCAACACTTTGTAGCTATGACAGACAGAAAAAAGAATGTCCTCACTTGCAGCTTTTATGTAGTCCCATGCACATGAATATGCAATAATGTGCAACTTTCCCAAACATGATGGCAGCGCATCACCTTGCCTTCTTCCACAGTCAGCATCCACATGGACAGCTACTGCTTCCTGTTAAAATACTCAAAGCAGGTAAAGAATAGGGACATAATTCAGAATCTGCATCTGCTGTTTACCTCTTCTCATCTGCTGCCAAATCAGCTTTCTGTATTCATTTACATGAATGGTAACATTCACACATCCTTACAACAACCACTTTGAAGAAAGTGGTGTTGGACCAACCTCACCATCACCCTCAGTACCAGTTCCAGACTGCTTCACCCTAGGTGTCCAGTCCCCACTGGACAGTTGTGCCAATTTGCAGATGACCATCTGGATTGTCGTTCCAAGATATAAAACTTAACACACTAACACATCTCTACCACAAGCAGCTGTGTTGACTGTAGAATGAAGTCCACATAGGCATTTCAATTACCCCAGAAACACCTTTTAATGCTGGGTTCTGTGATACTGTTTCTCAGAACAAGGAATGCAGGGAGCTGTGGGTGGCTGTGATCAACCTCCAACACAGGTAATTTCTCCATTCTTCTTTGTCCCATCACAAACTGTGAGGCACAGTTTAAAAGTCTAGGATCCCTTTCTTCTCTCCTTCCATCAACATGCATTTCAAAGGAGTTAGAGCTATACTTACATCTATCCTGCAAACAATCCACTGAATGAATTTGTTTTTGCAGAACACTTACACTATAAAATGTTAATGATGGTGCCGGTGTAACAGACGGAACAGGCTATGCTAGAAAAGTGAATCAATGCTGCAGCAACTGCTCAAAGGCTCCATTTTGGTCCAGATATTCATCAAGTATTTAAACACAGCTTAACACTGTCTCAGAGCTCAAGAGAATACCATGGACTGGTAACCAAAGTATGTGAGCCAGTATATCCAGAGTCACGTACTCAACTTCTCCCTGCTACATTCAACATTCTGATACAAGGGCAAGACCAGGTCTGCCAATTGGAAAGCTGCTGAAAGTACCACAGTGGAAACTAGTAATACCAACCACTTTTTAAGCAACGGAAAAAATTCAGTTCACGTTTGTGAAATCCACAATTCGGGCAGACCAATCCAAGCTCTACAGAATTATGTATTTCTAAAGGAGCTTTTGACACAAAAAAATAAATGCAGACAGCAAATGGAACTGAGCTGAGGTCATTCCTGAATGGAAGAGGGAAAAGCAGATAGATGTAGTATGTATTTAGAGTTCCCCCCAACAATGTCTGTTCAGCAAAGGGCATGTTCAGATATGATATTATAATGAACAATCCTATTTGACTAGGGAAGATAAACTATGCATTGTTCAAGAATGGAGGTGAGAATTCAAGTTGCGGTCACATTTTCTTTTAAGTTTTCAATCAGAAATTCATCAGGGGGAGGAAGAGACAATAATTACAAATTAGTTCATAAAACTGAGATAAACAAATGATTAAGTTTCACCATCTAGTTCTCTTCCATTTTCTGGTACATTTAAAGAACTCAGGCTGTCTTCCACATTGTTCACAAACCATGTTATGTTTTTGGTCAATGTTACTGGGTATTTCACCAAATGGCTAACTTCCAGATCACCAATCAACTACAAACCACAGTCACCAGTGCACCTGTTGCAGCTCTTGGCTTACAGAACGGATGTCTAGTTATATCTCAGCTTTCCACTGTAATCAGAAGAAATGCCAAAACCTAATCTAACAACATGGTACACATGGTTTTGGATATGTGAGGCTGAATACCTGTCCCCTGCAGTTGTATGAGGTTTATGATAATAAGCATTCCCCCTATTTTAGTATGAATAAAGTATGCTTCTTTAAAAAGAAGTATCACACCTTTGTTATAACGTAAAAAAATTGCAAGACAATGTGTATTTAAAACACTGAAAAAATGATAATCCACTCCAAAGAAATAGGAAAATAGTTAATATTACATGGATCAAGTTCTAAATTCACTGCAACAACTACCAGGCTCCAGGAGTTAAAGAGTCTTTACACATGGCCTTACACTAAGTCACATCCCTGATATTATATCATTAAACAGTATGCTCAAGTTGCAATGATCAAACCATAACATGCTGCTCTATATTAAATTCAGTTTTTCACAGATTTTTGGTGCAAAATACACAATGTGATGGGAGTTTTTTTGGTGAACATCTATTCTTATGATCACAAAGTATTTCAAAAAATAATCCTTTTGTAGTTTGGGTACTTGTAACACAAGAATATTGCTCTAAATGGAACGAACCACAGCGAAAAATGCTTCCAAATTTAACAAACGGGTATTCAATACTGTGTTTACTTGGTGCCTAGGATTCTTACCTGTATCAGAGAATGCCTCCAGAGTCTTTCATCTTACTATTTTATCTCCCTAAAACCAGAGGCTTAGAACACAGAAATTGTTGAAACAACATCCTTCCAATTTGTTTTTTTTAATCTTGTCCAGTTTTAATCTATTTGAGATAACACCACCGGTTCAAATTCCTAGTTTTTGTTCCCATCATAATGTATTTACACAGATCAATTACAACCTTTCCCACACATCATATTTTGCAAAGATAAAAACATCTTCTTGTTTTATATAGAAAGCTATCTTTGGAAATGCTGTAGCTGCTGGTCTGAATTCTGAAACAAAGGTGGTCTGAACACCACACAGAAGTCCAAACAGTCTCACCATGTTCTCTTATAGCAGCTTTTCCATTGTCCCTCCCTACAAAAAAAGTAGTTGATGAAATTATCTGAAAAAACAACCTGCATTTTCTCACCCACATCACACCAGTGGCTCAGTTACTGGGGAATCAATTATTATAGGTTCTTCCTATCTTCTGAGATATCCAGCTGAGAAGATTCCAAAATCTGACAATAAGGATTATCTTCTAATCATTCAAGACTGAAACATACCTTATTAAATTTCACCCCATTTCAAATTTTCTAGTATATCAGGACTAGATACTGATCTTGCTCAATACTGACAATGCCTTCAGCATAATGCACCACCAATCAGCTTGGATATGAATCAATTAATCCTAAAATACAGCATTTCTGTTTAAACTACCAATGCAGATTAAGTACAACCATTTGAAAAGCACGCTGTAAAAGAAAATTGGCAACTAATGTCTTACCTTGTCCTAAGAGCCACCCAAGCAGCATCAATGTCAGCATACAGATTCTTCTCTGTTGGCTTCCCAGAACTTGCACCATATCCAGAATAATCATATGAGAATATGTTGCAATTAATCCGTGAACCCAGTCCTATGTAAAAGCTACTCATCTGACCCAGGTCAACAGCATTTCCATGTGAGAAGAGCAAAGTATACTTGGCGTTAGGTGAGCAACGCACAAACATACAGGCAATCCTGTTACCTTTACTTGTTCTAGTCATGAAGCACTCAATGGCATCTTTTTCTCTAGAAGAATATTGCCAGTCTGCTCTCTCTGAGAGATGTAAAGTCCAGCGACTACCACTCTCATCGCACATCAGTGTGTACGTGGGATCAGGAGGTAGGAATGCCAGTTTGGAGGCAATTTTCCCTGGGCATGGTGGACAACAGAACAGGCAACACAGTTCACTAAAGGAAAGATTATTCATCTTCTAGTCTGAAACAGGAAGAGAGAATGGTATCAGTTTCTAGTTACAATCTTACACAAAAAATCAAAAAGAAACTCATGGAAAACACAAACATAACCTCTCCAGAAAATAATACATAATTTTAGTGGAAACATTTAACAAATGTAGATTTAAATATATACATGTGAATTTCTATATAATAGCTTATTTGATATTATTAGCTACTTTAGAATGAGCATATTATTAAAAAAAAGCGATGACTCTAAAGCTCTGCCAGATATTAAAACTAAAATATGATTACCCAGGAGAGAACAAGTATGAGTTTGAGTTTCTTCGGAGGAAATGAAGTCCCTCATCTTAAGCCACTAAAAGAAGTGTACATGTTAAAAAGAACGATTAAAATATGTTGCAGCATTTGCAGGATACCAAGGCTATGCAAACCTCTGCAGCCAAAAATCACTACAGCGTTTCCGAAATATGGAGAATATGTATTGCAGTCATGAGTTATGCGCTCCTGCAAGCGGTTTCAGCAGTATGAAAGGTGCATGAGGGTCAAAACTTAGAAGGCAAACCAAGATGCTTCTGCTGGCTTAGCAAACACTGTAGACCATCTGTACGCTAAAATCCAGCCACAAATTCTTCCTTGCTCCACATACTGGCTGAGCACATAAATCCACATAAATGTTTTGAAACCCTTCAAAGAAATTATTAGCTAAGGTTTCCTGTATTGCACATAGGAATTGGGATTATATTCGTGATATGACTATTTTTATTCTGTGCTTTAACAAAACCATCCCAAACCAAATGCTCCATCACAGATATTTGGCAAATCAATATAATCTATACTACCAATTCAAAGCATTGGTTAACAGAGTGGGGGAGAAAAAAAAAAGTAAACACACATACACCTAAAGCAAGCTAGGTAAAGATATAGTTGCCCTGAAAAGCAGGCATTGTGTCATCTTAATTTACAGCAGCAAGAAGGAAGGGGGAAAAAAAATCCTTTGCTGTGACAATACTTTTTCTCAGAGGTAGGAAGAGTGATGAAATCTACCACGAGCCCTGCTAGAAACCAGCACACCTAAGATAAGCATGTATACTACTTCCCTTGTGTTGAGGCATCTCACATTTCACCTCAACTTAAACAACTTCTCCATCCCAAATCTACCTACAGGTCTCAAGCTCAGTTCCTGCCAGGTCACTGCGAACAGTAACACTCTTACAGTTTCATGTACCAGCTTTGACTGCTAGATCCAAGTTTACAAATGGGAACAAAACAAGCTGGTTTCTGATGTCCACAGTCCCATGTTATTTCAGAAATACTTGGGTAATCCAACAATAAAATCTTACTGCTAACTATAATACCTGGTGATATTTAGATCATATTTCAAAGTTTGTCCTCTAACTTGTAACAAGCATAGTTTTCATGCCTGTATAACTCTCTCTTCAAAAAAGCTTCAAGGACACTGCTGTAAGAACTGTTGAATATACATCACAGAACAGCTATCTGTATTTTGGATGCGTGAATGGTCTCTTCCCTGTGGTAGAGTATGAATGCATACTGAATATAATGTTACACAGAGTATACTTGCAGAGTAGCAAACACAAGCACAGCAAGACAGTCCGATAAACAGCATGAGCATTCTTGGAATAATACTCCTTTTTATAGGGCGCAAAACCCCATTTTTTTTGCCAAGGCTGCTACAGCCAAGTGCTTTCACCCTGAGACTCTGGTTTTCTTCAGAATAGAGAGAAATCACAGGCTCTTAGATATGGGTGACCAACACTACCAATTTAGAGGAGATGGCAGGAAGGGTGTACTGGTCACTTCCCATAAAAAGGTAGATTGTCTCTTAAATGAAGATCCACAATAAATGACCATATTTCTGCCAGCGAAGGTAGATTGTCTCTTAAATGAAGATCCACAATAAATGACCATATTTCTGCCAGCGAACGAAACAACAACCTCATGTATTTATGTAATCAGCACAAGTAGTCACTCCAATATGGAGTAGCTCATCTGCTCCCTGTCAGGTGAGGTTATTTGGCCATTAATTTTAATTTTAACCTGCAAGTAGGACAAGAAGTGGAAGACCTCTATGGAAGAGGTCTTAGCGATGGGCAAAAGGCTTGGGCTGCTTTATGCACAGGGAAAACTCAATACTTTTTTTCCCTTCTTTAATTCTTTTACAGCTTGCTTTGTTCACATTCACAGCCCAGAGAAACTGCTGTGATGTCTCAACAGGCTTTTTTTGCAAGAAGTGCTTATGACCCAGCATTCAACCACACTTCTGTCAGACACTATTAAACCTATCTTTTCTGAGTCAGTTTTCCCACCTTTTCAGTAAAGCTGAAGGCCAAAGCTAGATGCCACAACTTATTCGGGGGAAAGGGGGAATATTATTTTATGTGGAAAAATTTAGAAGAATACATACCTCCAAAAGTGAGGTATAAATAGCCTGTTCTGCCCAGGAACAGCAGATTGCACTCTATTCCAGCTTATGACAATAACTACAGAATTTCTTACTTGCTTCTCACTCCACTTATCAGAAAGAATTAAAACAAGAGTTTACATTATTTATAACTATAAACAGCCCAGCAACACTACAAATATGATCTCACTCAGAAAATATTTGCTATTTGTCAAAGTCATTTCAGAAGACTGGAAGCTGGCCTGTGGAATTCACACACAGGGCAGTACTGGAGTAACCACAGTTAATCAGCTGAGGTGGTAGTGTGCCTCAAGATAGCTTAAATGTGCTAAAAATGGGCTGTTGCCACATATGGCAAATAACTTATGCTGAAGACCATGGCTAAAGTATTATTTCTCCCCTATACTAGACTGTAATTAGACTTCATATAATGCTCATTTAATCCAATGGAAACTGTCTACTGAAACTAAAGATTCTGATTCCACAGTTGTTCTCCATCTAAATCACAGCTAGCAACAACTCCTTCCTTTAAAACGAATACTTTCTTCACTCAGAAGACCCAAGCAAAACAGCAGCTCCCTAGCATCACTAACTGAACAAATCTGACAAAACACCTACTGAACTCCCTCAGGAGGATACCTTTAACTAAATGCAAACAATGTTTCCATTATACTGGAACTGGTTTGTCATTCATTGTATTCACATGAGTGTGTTCTTAAGCTCCGGATCTGGAATGGAACCAGGATGTGAGAGTGTCCCCAGGGTGTACAGAGTAATTCTGATATCACTGTTTAAAAGTTCAACTGAATTGGCATTTCAGCCTAGTAGTTATCCACCAGATGTCATAATTTAACTTCAACTAAACAGGCATTCTCTCTCCTCAAAAGGTATACTGCTCAGATACTTCAATGAGGGATTAAACTTAATGCTACCCCCCATTAGTGTTTTTTTTAGTGTCCTTAATGTTAGAAAACATGTAACATGATTTTCTAATGATTCATCCAGCCAGAAATTATTATGGTAAAAATGAAAAGAAAAGTCACAAAACCCCCTTCATTTAGCATCACCCACCCTTGGTAAAAGATTCAGAGATAAACAGCCTGAAGAGACCAATTATTTTATTAAGTCTAAAATATAATTTATGGAAAGTGAACAAGGTATCGCAAGTGAAGTTGCATTTAAAATAGTCACTCTAATAACAAATGGGCTTGATGTATGCTTTTTCTGGACTCTTACTGAAACTGGGGCAAAACCAACACTGACCACAAATTACCTTAAGCATACAGTTCCACAAGTACAGATGAATAACTTTAATGGGACTCATTTGCCTAAGATATGTTGTGAATACCTGAGTTATAGTCTAACACCTTCTGAGCATGTATGATGTAAATCTCTGTGCTCATTACAGTAGCATCATCAGACACAGAGATCAACACATCCCAACAACATGACTATTTCACCTTCTATTTGTCATTTCAGTACTGCTAAAAGAAGCCAGTGCTGTTCTGCAAACACAGCTCCTAATGCTGGTAAAATTACTAGCAAGAGAAAGAACATAATAAGAGAAATATTTGTCTCCTTTAAAATTATACTGCATTTTTCATATAAATTAAGTAGGAAAATTCTGTGGAAGAAACTGTGGAAAAAGTGCTAAACCTACTATTGCACCAAGAAAGGCTAAAAAATAAACCAGACCCAAGTGGCATCACCCACTCCTTCTGGGATAGCTTTTAAAAGGAAGGCCAGATCATTTTATCATATTTATCTCTTTAACTCTCTTATGAATAAAAAAGTAACATAGAAAGTGACAAATGTAAAACTGCCCACAGGCAGTAATTTCAATCCAGCCTTTGGCAATTACCCTTTTCATTAAGGCTGACAGAAGAGGGGGGGAAAGTCTATCTAGTCTGAAAGAACACCTCAAATATTTATCTTGCAATTCCTAGGATAACACAAATGTAGTTCTTCCGTGTAAGCAATTATTCCCGTCCTCCTCCCTCTGCAAATCATAACAACAGAGTGGCTCCTTTTATTCACATCTTTGAGCATTTCACTATGTATTAGCCTCAAAAGCCCAACACTTACAAACACTTATCTAGAAATCTTATATTTACATTAAATATAAATTATTCTAATTGTGTATTTAAATCAAATTACCTATTTCATAGGAACTAATCACAAGAACAAAGTCAAACTCGTAAATACAGCTGCTGGTTTGTAAATTTTAGTGGTGCTCTAACTGTAACAGGCAAGATATTCAAATTGTTGGGGTTTTTTTGGTGCGGTTGGTTAGGTGTTGTTTTTTTGTTTTGTTTTAAATCATTATTTTTCATTATATACTGCTGAAATAAGAACCTCTAAAGTAGTTTCCCTCACCTTTTTTCATTGAGCACAACGCAATGAAAACTCGAGTTCAAGCCACTACTGAAGCACTTGTCTTTATTTCAACATCTGCATTGTATTAAAAATGGAAGAGAAGGGTATGAACATCCTCCAACTACTTCAACAGTTAAAGCAACAAAATGTTTAGTGGGGGAAAAAAAAAATCATCAGTGTCTGATTAAGTATTATATAAAAGGTTTTAAACTAACAGAATTATTATGAAAGAATAAACAGTAGGTCCGGAAAAGAACACGGAGGAAGTCTGTTCAATAATGAAAAAGCCACACCAAGAAATACCGTGAAGGAACTCTTTAGGGTAGTTTTCAAAGAGCAAAGAAACCTACATAAAAACAGAGAAGCCCAGCGGGACCAAAACTTCATTTTGGTTAGTGCGATTTTTAAAGAAATAAACAGCTTTACCCGTGTCACGAGTTCTAGCAGTCTTATAAAGCTTAACTTGCAGATAGTGACCCGCTGCTGCTGGTTACTTTGTATACCTCAAAACCCAACGGTACGGCTGAAAAGAGAAAGGGAACACAGGGAACGCCAAGCGAAACATCTCGCCCTCCCTCCTCGGCCGAAGATCAAACCGACCCGCGAAAGGTCCCAGGCAGACAACTGCGGGATTAAGCCGGATTACACCATGTTTTGCACGCTCCCAGCAAGACTCGGCTCCACGGAGCTGCCCCGCTGAAGCCGCCTGCGCCCGGCCCGGCGCTGGAGACCCCTTGTCCCGCTTCGCGGCCGCGCCAGCCCGGTGCTTCACTGCACCGCTCAGCCGAGCTCTGACAGGCGGCGACGCTCTTGAAGCCGGCCTGCGTTCCGGTGGCACCGCCTGGGCTTCTGCAGTCCTCTGGTTTTTTTTCCTCGCTGCCTTCTGGGCAAATACTTTAAGCTTTTAAATTAGTAATATCCGAGAGCGATTTTAAGGCCGGCGCCACTCCCACCCCCCCGTCGCCAACAGCAGAAGCTGAAGAGGTACCTCAAATCAGGCTCGCGAGAATTAAGTGAGCTCTTCAGGTGTCCCCACCTGAAGAGGACTTCGCAGAAGTCCGTCAGCAACACCGGCGCGGAGGCGCCGTTTAGACCCGCTACGAGCCGGAGCTTCACACGCGTTTCCACAGCCGGAGCGCCAGCTTTTCCCGAACAAAGGCGTCCGCGGCCCGCCCGCAGCACCCCGGGCGGCGGGGCAGAGGCCCCCGAGCCCGCAGACGGGAGGCAGGCGGGCGGGGGGGGCCGCCGCCAACCCCCCCCCCCCCCCCGCCCTTGCCCGGTTCGGGTCGGAGAGCCGAACTGCCGCCTCCCTCGCCGAGGGAAAGCCGGTGCCTGCCGCGGCCCTCCCTCCCGCCCCACGCCGCAGCCCCGGAGCGGGGGGAGAAGGGCGGCGGGGGGGGCAGGTGCAGAGAAAACGGCCAGGCCTGCCGAGGGGTCAGCTCGCCGCCACAGCCGGCGGGGCGGATCCTCGACCCGCCACCCCGCCGCCGGCGCCCAGCCGGGGCCGCCCCGGCTGCTTCCCCACCACCCCCCCCCATCACCGCAACTCGCCCGCCCCGGCCCCGCCGCTGCCGCGGGGGGGGGGGGGGGGGGGGGGGGGGGAAGGGAGGGGAGCCCCTACCTGCACCGGGCGCTCCGCGCGGCGGCGGCGGCGGCGCGCGCGGCCCCGCGCTTCCCCAACTGCCGCCGCTCGAACGCCGGGCCGGCGGGGGAGGGGTGCCGGTTGTGCTGAGTAACGGCGCGGCGGCGGCGGGCGGCTGTCAGCGCCCCGGCCCCCGGTCGGCGCCCGCAGCTCCGCAGCCGCCCTCCGCGGCAGAGAACGCGCGGCCCCTGGAGAGCTGCTCTCCGCGCGGCCTACGGGAGGAGAAGCGGCGGCGGCCTCGCCTCGCCGAGCGACTGCATCGGATCGAGCGGCTGCCGGAGCGGCCGAAGGAACGGCGGGGCGGGGCGGGGCGGGACCGGCCGCAGGCCGCAGCGCACCAATGGGGGCGCAGTCCGCAGCGCCGCTCCGGCCACTGAGGCTCCGCCTGAACGCGGGTGGGCGGAGAGCAGGGAAGAGGCAGCGAACCGCCGTGGGCGGAGGGCGGATGCGGACGTCGGCTCCGGGCCAATGGCGAGGCGGCGTCGCCGGGGCAGGGGCGGGGGGGAGGAGACGGGCCGCGGAGCGGTTCCGGGGCAGGTGTCGCCGGCAGCGGCGGTTGCCCGGGGGATGAGCTCGGAGAAGGGGAACGTGTCGCGCACGCGGCCCCAGCGCTACCAGAACGCGCGCGCCTTCAGGAACGACAAGTACGACACCAGCGCCCGCCGCAAGGTGAGCGGCGGGGCGGACCCCGGCGGCGGGGCGGACCTTCCCCTCCCGGCAGAGAGCCGGGCCGGGCCGGGCCGGGCCGCGCAGGGCATGGTCGCTGCCCGGTGGCCGCGGGTGCGTCGCCGGCGGGCGGGGAGACGCGGCGGCGGAGGGGCTTTGGCGGCGTTTGGGGCCGAAAGCGTGAAGAGGAGGCCGTGCGGCCTGCTGGGCGCACGGACGCCTGGGAAGGGACGGCCTGTCCCTGGGCGGTCTTCTGCCGGGCGGTCTTGGAGAGCTGCGGGATCGCAAAGCCCTGCGGCAGTGGGAGCCGAGAAACCTCCTCGTTTTTAGACCGCTCTGGACAGCGCGGGTCTGTCCAAAAGGTTCCCGGCCGTGTCAAGGGAGCAATCCGTAACGAGCCGCTTCAGTCAGCTGTCACCCGGCCCGTCTTAGGTGGCTGCGTAAGCAAACACGCTGTGTGACACCCGAGTCGTATTTATGACACGAAGGGCCCTCGTTAAGCCAAAGAATTATTAAGAGGAAGACTGAAATAAAGCATTTACTTTTGTGCAGTAAGTAAACCTTCCCCGCACTGTTTTCCGTGTGCCTTCTTGAAAGGTGTTTGGTCTCCTCAAAGTTTGTGACTATGACTTCCTTCAGACATCTTCACGTTTTGAGAATTAATTTTGAACAACTCCCCCCGTCAGCCATATAAATACCAAGTTTTACTTTGCATACTTTTTAGACGACTTAAAAAAGACTCGTGTTTGCTTTAAGGCTTTAAAAAAAAAATCTTAGAGGGCCCTTCCGAGTAGTTACATGGAAAGGTGTCTTCAGCTGTTTTATCAATGCTTTTGCTACACACGTTATCATGGTTTGATATTTTCACACTTGTTACAAAAGACCATTGTTGTCCCTTTTTGTTTCTAAGCAAGGAAAAGGTAATGGTTTACCATATATTCTTGGAACGTGCTCTATACTTGTAGTTGTGGTAACATAATAGCAGTGCTGGAGAGCATGAAGACCAAGCAGCTTACCTGAGCAGTATCAACACAAAAGTGGGATGTTTTCTCTTACAAGCTAAAATGGAAGAGTTGAGTAAAACAAAACACAAGATGACCATTCTAGAAGAGGCTTATCTGGTGCTGTTGCTGTTAAGTCAATATCTCTTTAGCTGAACCTTAGTGGATTGTCAAAAAGAACTGAGAGGAGGAGAAGAAAGTAGTAAGTTAAAGAATGGCACCAAAGAGGAAGGTTTGGGGTTTTTTTGTGGGGGTTTTTGAGTTTGGTGGGTTTTTTGGGTTTTTTTTAAGATATTGTGGGACTGGTTCTGCAAGTTGAACAGGCTGCTTTCCTGGGGCTCTAGGCAGCGCTACTGTTATTTATTGTGTGAGTCACTGCATGATCCCTGATAGGAGAGTATTTTCCTGTCTGGCCTCTACACGTACAGACACACAAAAATATCCTAGAGAGTTGGTCTACCAGAAAAGTCTTCAAAGAGAAACTGACTTCAGTTTTGTAACTGTAACGTAGTCACTTTAATACTCATGTGGCTGTTTTTCTTCCCTTTTTAAATATTTTATATCATATAGAGCTGGCTACACAGTACCATGCACTCAAATAAATAATTTTTTTTTAAAAGCTTTTGAATGTAGCCAAGATTCACTGTGGGCATAAACTGTGATATGGGACCGTGTCTTTCTCCTTTCTGTTTCAAGCTAATGGTTTCTTTTCTCTCTGTGCCTGCCAGTTCATGGAGGTGGTTGAACACAGGAACAAGCTTGAAGAAGGTGCTTCCTATTACACGGTTAGATAATGCGCGGTAAAGGGAAAGGATGCATTTTTCTTTTGGCATATCGTCATGTACAAATTCTAGTGCTAAGGGATACACAGGTGTCTTTATAATGATGACTAGGCCTGATTCTGCTATTTGAGAAATTTGAAAAGAAGTTAGACTAACAAAGATTAAGTAGTGATTAACGTCATAGTTCAGATACAGACTATGCTCAGTGATGACAGTTTTGCATCTGTTCTGTGTAGTCCTGAATGATCAGATGTGCTACAGACGTTCAAGGTGTGATGGGGGGACTGAAGAAACAGCAGCAATTTGATCACAGGGACTGATACAGGAGTGGGGTATTCTTCCTTTCCACCTCTCAGGCTCAGGAGATCAGAAGACTGCACAGCACTGCTGAAAGAGGGTGGATCTCCTGTAAATCACTGCTAATTTTTTTTAGGTATTTGGCCTATCTTTGACTACTGTTACACACTGTCCAATGCAATATTATCTTGAAAGGCTGCAGAATGCTTTTTAGCTTAAAGTTTTTATCCTGCTGCCTTTGCACACTGCATTAGCAATGTTGAGTATTAACTACTGTAGCTTCGGGTTGTACTGCGGGTGGAGTTGAGGTGTTACTTGCAGTGTTATTGTTGCTTCTCAGTGAAGCAGCATCTGCAGAAGAAATTGATCTAATAGTCTTTTGACTTTTCCAATTGTTCTGTGTTTTTTTGAAAGGTTTTGTGCTCTCTGTCTGACAGGGACCTTAACATCCATTTTCCAATCTTAAAGACCATAGATCTGATTACTTGCAGAACATGCTGAAAGATCCATCTGTCTTTCCTCTAATGATCGGTCTTTACTAGAGCATTACTCTGGGATAGGCTAGTTGCGGCAAAATACACTGCCTCTTTACTGTATTTGGGTAACTGCCTACAACAGTGCTGGGAAAGCTTGCATCCTGGGATGAACTGAAGAAGGAAGAGCCGGACAGGGTAAGATGCACTGTGCTGTTAGTTATTGAATCTTGGAATTTGTTTATGGGTGCTTGCTTTACATAGTATATTCCAGAACAGCTGTTTGCGGCACTGAGCTGAGGAATATACATTATGTTATATGAATATATATTTTATGTAAAGTATATTACATAAGTCAACATGGAAACTGGAGTAGTTCTAGAGATGAAAGTAAATAACATTCAATGAGAACATTTAGGACTCCATTGTAATAAGACGGTAAACCACAAAGTGATTCATATTTACACCCAAATGACTGATCTGTTTCTCCATTTCTTTCCTCTCATTAGGTACGCCCCAGATGATAATCCACATTTCCCTAAATTTCAGAGGTTATTAACTCTGAACCTCAGCTTTACCATAGTGTTTATGTCAGCTGCTTCTTCAGCTGTCTGTATGGATGAATAACTTGTTTTGGTGGAGACACTGGTCAAGACTGTGCGAAGGCAGTAGGAACAGAACAGGTGAATACAGAGCTTAAATGCTGAGTCACGTGATTGTGACTTCAAGCTCAGGGGGGAGATGCAGATAAACCAGTAGCCAACTGGAATTGTCAGGTAACAGTATTGGAGTTTGGTTAGTTTCTGTTCTTGCTGCAACATAGAGTAGCTTGGTAGGCTAAAGTCTACTCTCTAGCCACCCCTGTTATTCTGGATTCAGAACTGCATTCAGGCCTGGGTTATAACCTTTCACATAGGGAGAAGAGGAGCAAGCATAACATCTGTTACGGACTCTAACCTAACCCCGGTGGAGGGGAGAGAGCGAACGTGTGTGTTCAGTTCTTTGTGGGGAAGAGGATGGGAGCTGACTGTCAGTTCTTCCAAGCGTGTACATTCTCTTGCCGGTTACTTGCATGTTTTCAAATCTACGGTCACTCATCTGAAAGAAGCTATACATCTTGATCTCCAGGAGGGCCATTTGGAATTGGGCTTAGAGAAAGTTTGTGATTTCATGTGTTTTAAAGTCCATAGCAATAAAACATGGCAGGGCCTTAAATGCTAGCTTAGGTAGCCATCCATACGTAACGAGAATGGATGTAAGGAATACTTCAAGGCTTTGGTTAAAATGTTAAATGTGCTTCTCTTTAGAAAGAGATGAGAAAATATCTGTGTAGAAAATGGAATTTGAAGTAATACTGATACAATATGTGAGCAAGTGAAGCTCTTTGGTGGACTTGATTTCAGGCTGTGAAATGTGTATTAGAACCCTGAAAAGCTGGTGTCTTGTATCACAGTTTCATGTTTGTTAGTCTGCACTGACCTACTCTTAACTGCTTTGTAGTCATGTGCTGGAGATCCTGTGGAATTTTGTTTTTCTGACAAGTGTAGTCATTCAGAAATGCTTCATTCAGCCTTGTTGATTGGAGGCAGTATCACCTGTGCTCCTGACAAGGAAGATTATGCATGGCATTGACATTGCATTAATTTACAGCAGAGTAGACCACTGATGTGTGCTTGGTAGTAGGAGTCTGCTTTCAGTAGAGTAAATCAAAATACCCATAGGTTCACACATAATTAGAAACTTCCAAACAGACAGTGAGGCTTCTTTGAAACCCCATCATTACATCTTACTTTTGAGTGCTTTAATGCTAGCTTAAGCTAGGGATTATTTTGTGTGCCAAGTTAGTAGGTGTAGGTGCATGTGTTTACTTTAATACATTCTGAACTGCTTTTGGCGGGTTGTTAAATGATTTAATATTGGGTTACGTGAGCGTACAGAGGATGCTGTTTCGTTAATGCAGTTGACCTGACTGTGTATATAATATGCACATGGAATATTTTGTGACTGTATACTTTAAGACTGTTTATGTATGTCTGTATTGCATAACTGTAATTTCTTTGGAGAATATATAGAGATACTGTAAGCACTGGATGAGTTGCACTTGTCCTTGGAGGGAAGAATGGCAAAAGAAAAGAGGAAAGAGCTATTGAATAAAACAGGGAAATGAGCATTAAAAAAAAAAATAGAGAGAGAAGCTGCTGTGACAGAAACAGAAACTAACCTGTCAGAATAGTTCTCACACCAAGAAATCAATTTCAGACCATAAGCAGTACCACCTTTTTGTGTATGAGAGCTAACTACCTGCATAAAAGCTGGGTAGAGAAGTTGGAAGGGAATAATGAAGTTGACAAGCCTTGTTCAGGTCTTTGTGTGGGTGGTTGGTTTTTTTGTACCCTTAAAGGAAAGCAAGCTATTAAGTGGGCAAAAGGAAGAAAATACAAATATGTGAAAGTTTAAACAATGTACAAAATATATTAAAAAATTAATATTAATAGGAGAAGTAAGCAGCAGAGGGATTTCTTTGATTTAACTAATAACTTGCCCATTCTGACTAGGAACTGAAATACCAGGAAAGTTTCTCTTCCAGTTTGTTAGCAGAACTTACTTTCACATGTTCTTTGGTGATTTCAAAAATCTGAAAAAAATGGCTTATCCAAATCTTTAATTAGGGGCAGCTTTCTTTGCTTCTTGAAGTCAGTGTTGCCTTTGAAAGTGATACGATACTCTTTTTTGGTCAAAGGAAATGTTGAATTTAGTGTATAGAATGACAGTAAATGATCAACCTGTTTTAGTGATAGTAACATTTAAATATTGGTCATTTTTTCTGAGCAAAATAAACTTAGAAGGCAAACACAAGTCAAGGTTAAACTCTGTAAATCTCCCTGCTTGCTTGCTTTACATCAATCCATCATTCTCTATTGACTTTCTAAATCAACAGCCTGGTAGGATTGTAGAGTCATAGTCTCTCTCATATTCACATGTGCTGAGCCAATGATTAACTGCACCACCCCATACTTGAAGTGCCAACATTGAGTAAAAAATACCGGAAATTGCTGAAGGGGAGGGAGAGACTGTGCTGTATGTGTGCCTGTTAGAAGGAGGAAATTAGAACTTAAAAGCTGTCATCTTTCTTCCAATTGTTACCTTCTGAGCAGATACCAGGTGGTTTCTTTGAGTTGCTGTATTAAGATTTATGGTCCTACAGGTGACTAGGTTGAAAAGTCCAGGCATCTTTATGCCTCGATCAGAATCTTAAGTTCCACATAAATGTGATCTCCATAGCTACAATCTAATTTGGTGTCAGAAGACTCTTAGGCAGCATTTTGGCCGATGTTCTTTATCTTTGCACTGGATATTTGAAGTGTCGCTGATCACACCAAGAAGATGAAGAGTTCAAAGGTGACTGTGTAGAAGTAATCTTAATACACAGACCAGCTCCGATAGAGATTCATTGCCTTTATGCGGGTAATGTGATTGTTGCCGTGCAATTGAATTACATCGACTTTATTTTACTTTACTTTAGAGCTTCTTGTGTGTTACTTATTTTCTAAATACCTTTTTCAGTGGTGAAACAATGTGTTAATATAGAGGGAGGACTAATCTTTGGGATGAGGACATCAGATAAGATGCAGGGCTTTGTTGTTCGAAGCAAAGGTGAAGAAGGCTGAGTAATATAGTCTTTATGCCACATGACTAGTCTCTTGGCCTTGCTATGAAGTGGTATTTTCATGCAAAGATCTATACTGTGAGTAACATGAAAAGGCATCTTTGGAATTTGGGATGGTCTGCGTTTTCGTTGGTCTGATAAAAAAAACAAAAAAAAGAAATTCATCACCGCATGATTGTTGTGTATTATGGAGCCAGATGATAAGCATATTGGGAGGGGGAAGAGCTTTATAAAGCTCCATTAATAATAATTATGCATATTTCCTTGTTCCATAGCAAACGTTTAGCAGAATCTGTAATAGGCTGCATGTTTGACAAACTTTGGATTTCCTTCAGATGAGAGGTGAAAGTAGTTCCTGTTTTGTTCTGCACTGTTTATGCCACATGCAGTCCTGAGCATGGCCTTTTGCATTCCAAGTATGTTATGCATTGCTGAGCCTGTCCCTGCATCACTTAGTAACAGGGCTTCTGTCCCCAGCCGTGATGTCAGGACATATTATTGGAAACGAGATAGTTTTCAGCGAGGAAGCTAACTCCCTTTGGAAAGACAAGCAGCTGTGTTCAGCTTAAACTATTGCAATCTTTTGATGTTTATTGGGTTGTCCCTTAGCAATACTAAAAATAGTTGATCACAATAAAGGACAACTGGGAATACAAATTTCAGCATTTTTGTCTTTCTCCCGCCCTGCATTACTAATTAATGCAAATCAGGAGAGTAAGATGGGGAACTGGGAAGTTCAGGCTAATTTGCAGGTTATTAGAAGTTTATTCAGGCTATACTAGTTGGAGCCTTACTTTGTGCTAGTCAAGCACTGAACAGAAGGCTTATCTTCAAATTGCATGAATTTTGAAAGAATGAACACGGTCAGTGCTGACAGCAGTTTGAATTGCCAGCCCTTTTACAGATATCTGCTGAGAATTTACCAATGATTTTCTCTCAGGAAGTCTTCACATTAGCCAAATGTTTGTGTTGGAAAATTTAACTCATAATGCATAGCTGACATGAGAACCACCACTTTCTGTATTCAATATCCAAGCATTGTGCAAAACATTGGTTGTTTGTTTGTTTCAACATGCCAAGTCTGTATTCTTTCATTTAAAAAAAAAATTACTGTCTTTTAACTGAACCAGTCTAAAAGCACCACACCTTCAGTAAACCGCACCATGGGAAAACTCATACTGAATGGTTGAAGTTTAGTGAAAATGGAAACAACGGAAGACAAGTCCCATAGTATAGTCTTACTCGTAAATAGCATTTCCTCTGCCACATATATTTTTTGGAGTAAAATACTGTATTTTTAAAGGTAGGCTTGTTCTTTTGTCTAGTGTATTGAAGTAGAACTTTGTGGAGTAGTAAGAATCTCTTGTGGCTCATAAAAACAGGAGATTACTTCAGAAGCTACTGTATGCATAGAATAACTTCAGTTTATTTATAAAAGTATAACATAAGCTCTAATCCCAATTACTGCAGAATCTGTTCCAATGAACTTTTAGGTATTGTGAGAAACAGATGTGTTTTAGACCATGTCAATCATGTAATTTTGGTATGGTAGCCATTTTTAAGCTGCCTGAAAAAAGGCACAGTAGAATTTTTTTTGGCTATGCATTTTTTTTTATTGTGAAATTTCTATTTTTAAAGCTCTGAATGAATATGCACAACCATATGATAGATAAAGTTACTGCTGGCATTTTTAGGTAGAGAAGAAATAAAAGTAGGTTGAATGTACAAGTGTATGTTGCTTGTTATTTGAGGTAACTGTGGTTTGCTACAACTTCCCATCTCAGAATAACTTCTCTTGTGCAAATAGTACTGGCCAGTTGACGTTTCGTATTCCTAAGCAAGCTAAACACAAAATGTTGTTGAAGATCTTAAGGTAAACTTTGCATTGTCTTGAAAATACGCCATAGTTAAAATGACCATTTTGAGGATTTTATCTTAGATACTTGGGAGCAAAAATGTATTACTTTTTCATAAAGGAAATTTACGATGAAAGAGACTTTGAATGGTTTGACTGCAAATAATGTGTGGATTCTACTTTACTGTGATCTGAGGAAAAATCCGGAGACTACTTAAAGTGTGTAGTATAATGGTAGCTTGAACAGTAAGAAATTAAATGTGAAGTCTTGCAAGTTGTCTTTTTTGGACAAAACCTGTGTATTTCAGGGCTCATTTCTACTTATCTGTTTTGTAAAATGTCTAGAGATAAAATAATAAAATATAATAAATAAGTACTAGTACTAACAATATTAAAATTATTATAATAAGAATGAAGACTACCTCGAAGTAAAAGACTACCTCAGCACTCTTTCCACTGAAGAAAATTACTAGCAATAGATGTATATGAAATGCTTATGTTAATATCAAACAAATATCTTTCTAAATACTGTATTAATCACATGATGGGTGGAAATGCTTTCTAAGCAGATTATACTCATAAAAGTAGCAAATCTTCAGTGTATACTTATTTTAATTTTTATTTATTTATCCAGAAAATAAATGCTAAGCTTCATGATGGAGTGTGTCAGCATTGCAAAGGTATCTTGGAGTGGCGGGTAAAATTCAGCAAGTACAAACTACTATCAAAACCTAAAAAATGGTGAGTAAGTACTGTGTGTTAATCATTGATAATGTAGTTTGTGAACTTTTTGGAAAATATTCTAGTTTTGGAAACTCACAAATAGTAGCTGCTGCTATATGACATCCTTCAAATGTGGAGTCTGCAACGGCAATATATATGCAATGTTAGTTTTCTAATTCATTAGTCTTTTATCTTAAACTTTTGAAAAGAAAACACAATGGTAAAGCAACTGCTTCTCTTTTCGCTGTTAAAATGTTTGAGTTGTGGACCTGTAAGTTTACAAAACTGTCAGTGTGTCCTCCTGAACAAAATGTCAAACGTGAACCAGTTGTAACGTGATTTTCTGCTATGAAAACCCATTGTTAGAGAAATGAGGAGAGGAAGGCTTTAATTTTGTGTCACATCAAAACTTATCAGCAACACTGCTGTCAGCATTACTGAGGCCTCAGTTCCTACAAAATGTTTGCAATACATGCATTTCCTTACCTCTTAGCATGTTCTCTCTTTTTGTATATTAAATGTTTAGCATTGTTTGCATACAGCTCTGTACTAGGTGGTTTTGGATAAGTACATAACAAAGGTGATAAATATCTTAAAAAATATTTATAGGTTTGTGATACGTTAATTTTCGGATGTGGATACTCTCTGCTTCCTTCTTACTTGCTCAAGCTGCAGAGGTCCTTACCTCTATGGCTGCAGACACAGCCAGTGTTTCAACAGTGAAATGTTGAATTCAGAGAACTACAGCTGGGCTGTGGTGTATGATATAGCCACCTTTGTCAGAGTAGTTTGTTCTGCATCTCTGGGTTGTTCTCAGTTACATACTTCTGAAATACTTATGAACTGCTTGAAGAGGTTATGTAAATGTATGTGT
This sequence comes from Aquila chrysaetos chrysaetos, assembly GCF_900496995.4. Taxonomy (NCBI): domain Eukaryota; kingdom Metazoa; phylum Chordata; class Aves; order Accipitriformes; family Accipitridae; genus Aquila; species Aquila chrysaetos. The sequence continues at coordinate 47,296,231 of NC_044030.1, forward strand.
GCAGTTCCCTGAATGACGGTGTATTTTATTTTGGTTTTCAGTAGGTTGAAAGGGAAGGAATGTTTGTTCATACTATATCCCCCACTTGTGAGAAGTTTTACTTTCTAATATGAAACCATATGCAACAAATATTTTGGTTTTAGTAAACAATTTAACCCTTTCATGTAAAAAAAAATAAATTTGATTAGGTAGAAGTCTTACTGGTTCTCAAAGTAAACATTCTGGGTTCTGTTCACCACAGGTGAAGTTGGGATTTGTCTTTTTTTAACTCTTTCTCAAATGACTGTGTGCATCCTGTTTAAAAGTAATGAGCTGTAACAAATCATGTGGTGGTGGATCTGGTTCTTTTGCTTCTTCTCTGCCTGCCCACAAAGGAAAAAAAGCAGGCAAAAAAGCTTGTAAATCAGAGGAGCACTGGAAATAGAAAAAGTGGCAGTGTGGGGCAGCTGCTTATGACAGAATATGTGATCTTTTTCATCATATTTTTGAACAAGTAAATTGGGCTGCAGACCGTTCTAACTCTACAGGTGGTGGTTTCTAGCCCAGCCTACAGCAGTAAAACAGCTGAGTGGGCTGCTGTTCTGAAGGGACATGACTATGAAGATTTTTAATGGGTGAAGCTTCCAGGCAAAGTAAACACATTATAGACATTAAAAATGTGACTATATGGAAAAAAAAGGAATTCTTCACGTCACAGACAATGGGAGTGGAGGACTTCTCTGTACCTGAACTTATTTCTAGTTTTTTAACATCTTCAAAATTATGATTGTTGGTACAACTACAAGTTATCCCTACTTAACTTTTATTTCAAGTACTTAATTATTACAAATTAAACTATTTAAAGAAAAAAAAAATCTCTCAACCTTGCATTGATAGTACCCCTGTTTGATGTGACATGGGTGGGAAGAGCTGTAGACTTTTTTTTAATACTAATGCAACTGAACATAGAAGAAAAAAAAAAAAAAACCACCAAAACTAAGTAGGTATTTCCAGTGACATCTAACTGTAGATTTTTCCTGGGGGAGAGGGAAGACCAGGAACACTAGACAGTTTAGACTTTGCTTTTGTCAAATGTGTCCTACAGGAATTTTTGTGATATTACAGCTTCTTAAGGAATTGGCTACGCATATCCTAATAATGAAAGCTCAGTGGAGCCTAGATGAAGAGAGTAGGGAGAAGGTGATAACGCTTCAGAATGGGATTTGAGAAAGCAAGTAAAGATTCTGTTTCGCTAGATGCTAGTTAGTGCATCTCTCCTTACAAGGCATGCAAAAACACCTGGTATTTTTCTTCAGCCTGTTTTAGCCAAGTCTGCAAATCCACTGTTCAGAACTGTATGTTAAATCTTTCCTGACAGACTTTTGAGTGCCTGAGGAACCAAGAAGGAATGACTTTTAGGACAGCTGCATTACGTGGGATATATAGTTCCGGTTCTGTTCTCCAGAAGTACAAGGCTTTAGAAATACCAGCCAAATGTTGAGCCATAGCATTTTATAAATGAATTAATCTACAGAGTTTTATCATATCTTGAAAAAGAATAGCCAGGAACCTCTACATAGTTAGGTTGGGTTTGTTCAGAATACAGTTCCATGCAGGTTTGAGTTCATAGAAAGCAAAGTCCAGCACTGGCTTTGTTTGTACTCTTGAGAAGTTCAAGAGGAAGACATTGTAGTGTTTGAATTGACAGGTTTTTATTTGTAAAGTGCATACACCTTTTTATACCATATTCTTATTTGCTTTTATCGTTAAACCAGAAGAAGAACTTACGTAGCTTTTAAAGTAAAACTATCTACTGAAATGAATGGAAAAGTTTCTTTTGTCACTTTAAATATAAAAATCCGTGAGTTTAAGTTTCTTCTTCGCTTCTTGTTTTAATAATTCTTCCTAAAAAACTTAAAGGAGAGGGAAGACAGGCAATGATTTTGATAGTGCTGCTTGTTAAAACACCAGTTGTTTCATATGAAACTGGCCTATAACATGTTGTTCCTCTTTTGAAGAGTATGTCTATATTGTCTTTGAACACAGAATGTTTAATAAGTGTCCACAAATATTTTTTTAATCATGTTTTCTTTCTCTTCACAGTGTGAAGTGTCTCCAGAAGACTGTAAAAGATCCTTACCATATTATTTGTCGACCATGTGCTGGTAAACTAGAAGTTTGTGCTAAATGTGGAAAAGAAGAAGAAATAGTAATTCCGTAAGTAGCTCGTAGGTTACATAGTTTCAGTACTGCACTGTTTCTTTCCCCTTTAATAGAGCTTGTTTGGAAACTGCCAAGAAGCTGTACTTTATGCCATATTCTGAATAATCCTGACAGAAATCAGTAGGAGTTATTACCCTTTCTTCTGCTGAAACTAGGGGTAAAATGCCTGGTGGTGTTAGTGGGGCTGGGCCAAAAAAAGTCTTACTTGGATAAGACGTTTTAATACTGAAGGATAAATTGCATATCTTCCTTACGAACAAAGCAGTTCAAAATGGATTTTGGTATAGAGCACCAATAAAATATGCATAAGTCAATTTACTGTTTGAATTTTGTCTGTCATTTGATGATTCAGTTACTAGTGAACAGAAAAACTAAACAAGGGCTGATATTGAGCAAAGTTACTGCAATATATTTAGCAGGCTTTTAGGTCTTTTACTCTTTTACTAGAGTTCTTTCTTTATCGAGCATCCTGCATTAATTTACTAGTTTGTGACAACTGGCCAGCAGTTGCTTAGTTGGTCAAACTGTTCTTTTTTTTTTTTTTTCTTCACAGACCCTTTTTCCTGTACTATGTTTTATATCTTTCCTATTCAACATGAAATTAACTTCAGGTTATTGTCCCTCTCCTCCTCCTCCCCACCTCCTACCCCCTTCCATCCCTGGTAGAATACTCTATCTTCCATTGCATTCTTGTTTAAAAAGCAAAATAAATTCCAAAAGTGGGTGGTGATAACATCCTCTTTCCTTCTGCAGGATTGATAAAGGACAAGACAGAACTGAGGGTGTGACTACTAAAAACGGCCAAGAGAGCAGTGGATTGGAGGATGAGCTGGATTTTGATACAAATGTCAGTAGTACAGGCAGTGGTGAAGATTCTGATGTGCTTGAAGAACGATTTAAAAGTATGAATTTTGAAAGGACAGCGATCTAAAAGGTTGAGTTTATATGAGAGACTACACGTATTTAAAAGTGGTGAACCAATGTTTGCCTTAAAATGCTCTGAAAACGTGTTTTGACACCTAAGGTCCTTGCATATAAATGTTGGCACTGTGTATTATGAAGCTTTTGTGGGGTTTTGTATAAATAAATATTTTTTTGTATTAAGAGCAGAATTTCTTGTGGAAAGATTCAGAAATTGAATCTTTAAGCATAGTTACTTCTTGCATACATGTAACAACTTCCTGTTTCTCTGGAGTAAAGCCCCTTTTTCTAATTGTTCCAAATTCAATGTTATGCGACTGTTGTATTGCCACTTGGAAAGCTACATGAAAGTCTAGAATGAATACAGAGTCTTGTCATAAAAAGGAAGAGCTAAACCAACAGTTTGCTGAAGGAAGAACTTGCAACTTCTGTCAGTGAGTTTACAAACAGGGTCGAAATACCAAATGTTAATTACCCTTATGCCTGTTATTTCTTTTCTGTGCGAAAAAAGAGGGCCTAAATGCCATCACCAGTACAGTTCATGAGCAGTTAATGCTTATTTACCATATAGAAGTACGCATTACAAATTTGTGACTTTGTTATTCCCAATGTTTTGAAAAGAAAAAAACTGAAGACTTTTTAGGTTCTCATAACAGGTGTCACTTTCTTTTCCTTTGACTGCAGACCTAGTGTAGTTTGCTCAGATGTGAAAACACTTGTGTAGTGTAGTGATGCTTATATAGTTACTCTCTTCCTACTTTCAGTTCTTTCTGGGGGTTATTTCAATGTAGATTTAAGCTCTGGGAAGAACTTAACTGAATTTGCAGTTAACTATCTTTTGTGGGGCTCAGGATGGTTTGATTTCTTCTGTACTGTATGCTACCTCTATAAATAAAGCTGAAGAAGTACTTCCTAGTAATTAAATGGTTTAACCTATGACAATATACTATGCTGTTTTTACTAACTGCATAACAGCTACACATCTGCTTTAGTGTTCTGCCTGATTTGCAGTAGTGGGCATTGAAAAATTTGATTCCCAAACTACCTTCTTCAAATGAATTGTGAGGGACTTCAGCTCTGGGATTATTACATACAGACACACCCCTACCCCCAGTGGGGGAAATACTGAAACTTTATCCTTTGGGTAGAGATAGCTACCCTGGGGCTGCTGTAGTTGACCTTAACTTTAAAGAAAATCTAGTTACCAGGATGCAGAGTACTAAGACATTCAGCTCTCAATAGCCTAGAAACTTCTGATTTAAAGGACAGCTTTAGTATCGACAGTAACAGGCAACAGCAAAATTCTTGTAATCAGTCATGGAACAGTGAGCTCTTACTGTTTTTTCTTAACTGTGTAGGTGCTTGTCACTACACATAAGGCCTTAAGAATGAGCTTTTTCTTTTACTATCATTTATTTAGATATGTCTTTCACTTTTGTATTGTACATTATAACACCCTTTCAACTTTTCTAAACTATTTCTAAGTTTGTATCTTAATATCTAAAACATGCTTTTGTAATGGTCTTTAAAGAACTAGTAATCTGCTTGTTGGTTTTTTTTTCTTTTTGTTTTTCCTTTTCTGTGCTGCCCTTGTGTTGTTGAATAATTTGATTCCCTAAGGTTATTTTAATTTTTCTGTCCCATCTACATCTTTTGCATAGGTAGATTTTTGCTAAGTATTTTGTGATAACCACTAGCAGTAAACTATTGAAAAACACTCTACTGGTCTTCTCTGTTCCCGTGATGCATTGTGACTTTTGTGGCTTTTCAGTGAGACAAAGTCTAAAGTTTACTGAGTGTTTGGGTGATATTCTTATTACATAGTTGTTTGCAGTCATAAAGGACTAGGACTGATGACCCAAACAACCCATCTTCTTTCTCCACCCACTCTATAAATACGTTGTTTGTAAGCTAAACCACTAGTCTTGTGATTAAACATACTGGTTTTTTCACTTAACTGCAACTAATACAAAAGAAGAAATTCAGAAGTTTAAAATTGTAGAAGGGAAATGGTTTGTCTTGGAAAAGTCAGTGAAGCTGCAAAGCACCAAGAGGTGCTTAGTGACAGAAAAGGAGGTTGTCTGCTGTGTTTAGAAGTGACTGGAAATTGGTCTGAAGGTCATGTTGGTGTTGACAGATAAGTCCTCCCAACAGAACAGCAGCGATATCTGACTTAGTGTGACATTGCCTGTTGTCCTGCCAGCTAGCGTTGATAAAGACAGAGTGAACAAGGAATATCCCCCCTACACACTGCAGAACACTGTGTCGGCGGGGTAGAGAGAGTTAATAAGTAATCTGGAGTTAGCTTCAGGAAGGGTCTCTGAAGGGGAAACCATGAGTGTCATCAAAAGTGAACTTGGCTTTTGAAAATTACATACGTATGGGAAATGTTCTTCCACTTGGAAAAATTAGGTAATGGCCTAGCCCTTTGCCCAAAGGTGAGAGGAAATCCTGAAATGATAGGAAAACATGTCATGGAACTGGCAGGAGCTGTATAATGAGAAAATCAGGGGAAGGGCTCTCTTCTCAAAAGTGGTGACACAAGCTGTCAGTGGTGGGCAAGAGCAGTGCCACACAGATGAGCAACGTGTAGCAACAAAACACAAATGTTAGTGAAAGTTCTCTGAAGTTAGCATCTTCATGTCACACAACTAATGCTCTGTTTGGAGTTCAGGTGGGCAGTTGATACTACAGTTGATGAAACTGCTGTGAGCGAGCACAGCTGCAGTGGTGGCTGGCTGGTGTTAGTCCAACCTCTCTGAAGACAGCTTTTGGTTCTGGCAAGCGTTCTGTCCTTTAGTCATAACTGCAGTTAAAACATACACTTCTGAAATGATTGCTGCAACTAAAACCATGTACGATGGTGGTTGTGAGTCAGCTTGCACAATTGCTAATTTGGAGTCTGGGCACATTTGCTATTACAGGAAAAAGGAATTTGTATTTTACTGAAGACACCTCTAACAGTAATAAAAGGAACAATTTTAGTTTTGTTTAATTTTGACTGAAGTTAGAACATATTTGGAATTACAGTAAGATACTATTTTTCTAAGACAGTTAAGTAATAGTTCTGAATTGTAAGGTGGGGTTTTTTTGTGAAGAACTTGTTGAACAGAGGATTATGCAGGGGCAGGACCCCTTTAATCATAGAATCATAGAATCATTTAGGTTGGAAAAGACCTTCAAGATCATCGAATCCAACCATCAACCATGCCCACTAAACCATGTCCTGAAGTACCCCATCCACTCACTTTTTGAATACCTCCAGGGATGGTGACTCAACCACTTCCCTGGGCAGCCCATTCCTCTGGGCAATGTTTGACAACCCTCTCAGTAAAAAAATTTTTCCTAATATCTAACCTAAATCTCCCTTGCCTCAACTTGAGGCCATTTCGTCTTGTCCTATCTCCAGCCACCTGACAGAAGAGACCAACACCCACCTCACTACAACCCCCCTTCAGGCAGTTGTAGAGAGCGATAAGGTCTCCCCTCAGCCTCCTCTTTTCTAGACTGAACAGCCCCAGTTCCCTCAGCCACTCCTCATCAGACTTGTGCTCCAGGCCCCTCACCAACTTGGTTGCCCTTCTCTGAACACGCTCCAGCACCTCAATGTCTTTCTTGTAGTGAGGGGCCCAAAACTGAACACAGTACTCGAGGTAAAACCCTCAAGTTTAAACCCTGCTCCTCAGTAAGTTCATACATAGATGAGAAAATAAAAAAGGAAGGAGATCAAAAGTCATCAAAGAGATTTCTGAGAAAATCTTTAGGGTAGTTGCATAAGAGGAACAATCTTCAGAGTTTTTAAAGAATAATGAATTTGTGTTTCTAAATTTCACAAGAGGGGAAATAATAGTACCACCATGCCTGCAGGGTATTGAGATGGAGTTTAAATGATCTACCTAGGATGACTGATCGGGGGTTTCAGGAATTTAACTGAACCTTGTGGGTACTTAATGAATACATTACTGAAGAAGAGAATGGTAGATGTTAATAATTAGTCATCCGAAGGATAAAGGTGTTGCAGTGATGCTGCTGACACAGTTGGATTCCTGTTAACTGATTGTCCTTAGGAGTGTTACCAATTCTCATTTAGTGTGACTCAACACTGACAGTAATTAATTAGATAATGGACTGTTGGTATGTGTAAGGCAGGCATGCAAGATGATTCTTACTTCACAAGGGGAAATGTTTATCATAGGCTTGAGCTGTCAGAACTTGTCATTGTTGACTTGTACAGGTTTCCAGAAAACTGAATTCCTATATATAAGGATTTCTTAGGACAATCTGGATTCATTGCAGTATGAGGAGAGTCCGGTATGGACACAGAGCTGCCTTCTAGCATAATTCCATAATGATCTTCTCTGTCAAAGTTTGCAGGCATCTGTGAGACATCCTATCATCAAATGTTTTGAAGTATCAGGCGGTACAAAAAACATTGCCCAATGATTTACTTATAGTTTTGCATGGGCTGGGCTCTTCCATTCTTGACTTAGCTACTGATTAATATGTATTCCTCTAAACTACTAAAATAATACCAGCCTCTGAAGGTTTACAGGACTACTGGTTAATTAGGAAAAGGGTGGCTTGTTTTCTCCCTATAATGGGCATGTAATTGGATGCTGAGATGCAAATCATAGCATTAGCAAGGAAAATAGAGGAAAATATAGCAGGTAATCAAATGTGAGCCACCTTGTAACCCTCTAGCCCTACAATTATATGTGTTTTCTTTGTTCAGGAGTTCTCACAAGTAAACAGATGCTGGTAGAAAATGCAGAACTACCCCTGCTTATAGGAAACATCAGGCTGACTTACAGAGTAAATGTAGAAGGGTTTGTAAGTAGCATGGAGAGACCTGCACACTGTCAGCATCTGATTTACTTTATTCTTCTGCCTACCTTTTATCTGAAAGCTATTAAAAAACAGAGCTGTATATGAAAAAGAAAGTATGTGCTCTGCATACATACATGCTCTCATCACATACAGTGCATGTATAAAGTAGGGTTCCTAAACCTCAAAACAGTTGAAAATACACTGGTATTTGAAGTGAGGTAGCTCTGTCTAGGGATTGCTAACACATTCTCAGACAAATCACCTGTAACAAACTAGAAATATTTGGCGTATTTCAGGTAGCAGACTTTCCAGTTGGAGCCTCTAAAATAGTTAAGGTGAAATCACATGGGAGTTATCTTTTTTTCTGCTGAAGTCGGTGAGAAAACAACTATTTGTAATAATAGGGATAGGACTCATAATTCAGTCATCAATAAGAAGCCTAAATTTGAGGATCTGAAAACAGAGGCTGAAGACCACATCCAACACATTAAGATTTGACCTGAATTTCAGGTATGTGTAGCATTTGTACTTGCATTTGCCTTTGATATAGCTTTAGAAACCCAAATTAAAAGGGTCTGGTGTAGTCTCCTAACTAAAAGTGCTTTGAAAGCAGTACCAAATATTTTAATATTTTTCTTAAAACTGCAACGTAGGAGACCATGTTTTTGTACAAAAAAAAATATGTGGATTATGCATGTTCCTGAATGGCAGCACTCAGTTGAAATCTCTCTTTTTAGGACAGCTTGCATTTCTGAGTCTGAAGTTTGTCACAGCTATGGTCCTTGCACTTGGCATGCTGTTTCCTAAATCCTGTGTGAGCAAGGGTGACATAATGTGTAAAAAAATTCTGTAAAGAGTATCCATAGTTTACATATTAGTATATGTAGCAGCAGTGAAACTTGTAGCATTTATTAAATCACTAATTGCAAGCTACATGTGTAACAGTTTGATTTTTTTTTTTTTTTTTTTCTCATAGACCTTACTCAGTCTCCTGACTATTTTATTCCTTTTAGGGTTATTTTCTATCTTTGTCCCACAGTGTGGTTCTGCATGATAGAAGTTGCTAGCTTGAATGAGAGCTGATACAGCCTCTGACTGACAGCAATAGTAGATCACTCTGGGTTATTCCCAGCAGCAGCAACCCAGTAGCAGTTCCCAGTTCTGACACCAGAACCATAAAACAAACTGCTTGCTTCAAAGTGGTGATGTTTGTGAGATGTATGTAAAATGAAATGAAGCTGCAGGTATTGAGGAAAAGGATAAAAGGGCCCTAGGGTATTTTTTATTATAGTAGAGAAATGCGGAATAACCCCAAACCTTCCATTTCCAAGGAAAAAGAAAACCCATAAAATCAGACTACATCTATTCCTTTAGGAACAGCAGATTTACTACTGCTTACATGACAGAGATTTTAAAAGTATTTCTCTGGGAATGGCTAATATCTCATGCTCAAATGATAATAACTCTTCAGTAGTGGCTCAGTCTTTCTTGTAATAAGTTAGTGATGGAACTTACCAGAACGGAACAAGCCTGTACCTGCATTATTTGGAGAAAAGACATCATATATTCTTTATGTTGTAAAATTGTAATCCTATGCTCTGAAAAGACCATGAGGAATTTGGCATAAATGTCTAGAAAGACTGATCCTGTTATGCCAAAATCTTCCTATTTTAGGAGAGTGTTACATGAAGGATTAAGCCATCTCAAAACTATGCATTGACTGGAACTTCAGAGCTATTGTTTTTACTGTGTTTCAGCAGAAAGTTTTCTACTCTTTCCAGTTTTTGTATTAGCTTGGGTCGCATTTGGGTGTAAGTAGTCCTGACATTATGATCTCTCTGCATCAAGAAAGAAGTTTTGGATCACCACATTCAACTAGTTCCTCCTTTCACATCCTCATGACTGAACTTCTCTCTAAGGTCTGTGGACATCAAATGAAGACGATGGCTGTCTGTGTTACTTCAGAAAATCACATTAGCGGCTGACTGGCTGCAACAAAAAAGGTACAATAGCACTCACCCAGCACACTGCAGAAATGCGTCCCCTTGGGCATTCTTGTCACCTGCCACTCCGTGCATGTGGCAGTCCAGACCCCTCTCTACTATAGAGGCTGGAATTGAAAGTGTGCATTGTTCATGCACATTGTTCCTGCTTGCCATTAATGAGAACAGAGTGTGCGGCTCAAAAGGGAGGGTAGTGTATATGCCTCTGGTCTTTAAATGGAGAGAAGGGTCTCTGCCAAATATCTGAAGGTGTCAGGCAGGGTGCCCAAGCCAGGTCTGTCCAAAATGCCATTTGGGGGGAGAAGAAAAAGCTTCTAACCAAAATAAACACGGCACTGAGCTTGTGAGTATGGAAATACAGAGGTTCACACAGCCTGCAACTGCCTCTCTTCGTCTTCACAGTCTCCAGCTGTCACTGTAATGTGCATGGAAATTAATCCCAATAGTAAAGCTACAACTTTACAATAATTAGCCTGACAACAAGTTAGTGTCTATTGCCCCCTTGTAATTTAAATGAAACTTGGTAATGGACAGTAACTATTCAGTAATGTACTTGTTCTCCTGGGGCCTAAACGGAAATTACCTAAAACGAATAATTTAGATTAAGAATCCTGTTCCTGGAACTGAAGCTAGACCTTCAGTGACAAAATACAGACTTATCACCACTTTACCTCTGTAATTTGATGGTCTTTTTGATGAGGGGTTTTTTTTCATATTAAAGCTATGTTTACCATTAGTTACATTATTGCGCATAGCTCTGTTCCACACAAAGCTACTGCTTTAACAAGACCGCCAAGTCGTGTTATTCTGCAACTGGGAATGCTGTACTTTTTCGTAAAGGTAAGTAGTGTTAAAGGAAACTTCATTTACTGATCTTGAGTAAACTATATCAGTGGCTAAATACCTCTTCCCTAACAGATGCAACATCAAGAGAGTCCACTGGACTTCATGTTTGACTTATTTTGACTGAGGGTTGGAGATTTTTTGTGTGTTTTGATTCATAGCAGTGCTTTGCTACTCCATTATAGAGAAGGGCCCCAGATCAGTGTAGCAGTTGCTGTTCCAGAGCATACTGCATAAATCAATTAGGGTAGATGCATGAGGTCACAGGAGCTAGAAGGTCAGCAAGAGACTAGCAGCAGAACCCAAAACTCTTATATCCTAGTCCAGTGCCTTACCCATCTGATTTTGCTGCCCACCATCTGACTTCTACACACAATGTACAAGTGAGAGATACAACCTCATATAGACTAAGAATCAAAAAAAAAAAAAAAAAGGACTCTAGTTCTTTTTTTCACTTAAAGAATGTGGAACAAAGAAAACAGTGTTGAAAAAAAACCTTGTGTCCAAAAATCGGCACATTTGCTTGCCAGTGACTTACGGCAAACGGCTGAGCAAAGATGCCAGCCTTTCTCGTGCTGCTTTGACTGACGTCCTCACGTTTCTCTCTCGAAAGAGCTCCCTTAGGACAGACACCAGGTGTCACTGTAACAAAGTGAAAAAGTTGGCTTGGACGTTGGCTTCATACTGCGTGGTGATGATGGCTTTAAAACCCACCAGCGATCTCAGGCCTCCAGGCTGGGTATCTCGAAGGTGTTCTGCTTTCACACCCCGGAGCTGGCTGGGCAGATTTTGTCTCACAGGGATGCTGCTCTCTCTGATCTGTCCAGCGAGCTGCGACCTGGTGATCTACACGTCCAGCAAGCTGCTCCGGAGAGGAGGCTGGGCTCAAGGGCGGACACCTGAGCTGGGAATTCTGCTTTTAACCTGGAGTCTGCTTTTAGGGAAAGCTTAAAAGGCTGTCCTTCCCAGCCTGGCCTCCACACCTGCAGCTGCAATACCAGAAGTAGGCAAATACTGAATTTTCAAAAGTCAGTGCTAACATGCTCATTCAGTACTCTGCCCCCCCGTCATGCAAATTAAAAAAACGCAACACTGCACAAACCAGGTATCAATCACACCAAAGAAATGATTACACATTGATACATTAAGCTCAGTTTGTGAATTTCCTCAGAAGTCTTGGAAAACTGGTGTAGAGTGGCTGAGAGAGAAAGAAGCCTGAAAATGAAAAATGTTGCCATCAAATGACGTTTCACCCAGAACACTTTTTTCAGCAGCAGCTTCTCAGGAGCACCTCTGAGCTGCTAGTTGACAGGGCCTCAAAGTAGGTGTGTGTCAGGGCCAACAAAATTTTTACTCTTCTCTTCAGTTAGCCGAGAACACGAGTGGATGAAAAAGAGTTAGTTTGGCTTCCTGTGTTGAATTCCACCTCAACAGGCACCCACTCATTTACCGTGGTGGGCCAGCCTTGGCTAACAGCCCACAGCCACTATCTTGCTCCCCTGCTCAGCAGCATGGGAGAAGGCAGAAGGAAGGCAAGGAGACTTGTGGATTGAGATAATGACAGCTTAACAGAGACAGTAAAATCTGCACACGCAAGCAAAGCAAAAAGAGGAAATCACTCACCACTTCCCATGGGCAGGCAGATGTTTAGCTGCTCCTTGGAGAGCAGGGCTTTGTCATGCGTGACAGTTACTTGAGAAGACAAATGCCATCAAACGTCGACACCATATGGTATGGGGTATCCCTTTGGACAATTTGGGTCGGCTGTCCTGGCTGTGTCCCCTCCCAGCCTTCTGCCCACCCCTGGCTTACTTCTTGATGGGGGGCAGAGTGTGAAAGAGAAAGAGCGTGTACTCTGTGTGAGCACACTGTCCAGCAACAGCCAAAACACGGGTGTGCTGTCAACACTATTTTGGTCACAAATGAAAAGCTCAGCACTGTATGGGCTGCTGTGGAGAAAGTCAACCCCGTCCCAGCCAGACCCAGTACATTTATATACTGAGTTTGCCTTCTGAATTGTCTCAGTGTTACAGCAGTCCCAGGTCTGAGTGCCAAAAACTTAAATTATTGTAAAATTGTCAATACAGACCTTTTTAGGCACAGACTGAACAAATTTGTAAGAAAATTTATGAGCATACACATTGAGATCCATATGCATCACTGATGAAATGTTAGCCTTTCACTAGAAGTTAGGTGCCGTATTCACTAAAGGGTAAAATGTATGATAAGCAACTCTTTTCTTGAAAGAAAGATCTTAACCTGTATTTAAAAAAAATCAATGTCTTCTTCATTAGTCAGGTATTTGAAGACTCTGGAAAAAAGTACCTATAAGGTGCTGGATGTTTAGGATTTGGATATTTGGAATAAAAGAGTGACATCTGAGTTTGTGGAGAGCAGGTGGTTTGTCTTTTCCTCTTTTGGAGGTTCCTGGATCACTTCACGTATGTGTGTGTTCTGGAGAAGTTCAAATATGAAGGTGGTCATGAGCAGGACAATTAGAATCATAAGTACTTGGGAATAGAAATCTGGAAACTACTTATTGGCCACTGCTGAAAACAGGGCTCCTTTTTTATTCCTTTCACAATTCATTTCTTACTCTGAGCGGTGGGCTCTGGCACTTAGCCACGTGCATAAGAGCATTCAAATCCACACCAGCATATTGTTTTAGTTAGTATTAAAGGTCTGCATAGTACTTCACAGAGCAGCAGTGCATAAGATTTTTGTTCTGGAAGTACTGAAGGGTTTTCTGAGAATTATGGAATTGTTTGTTTATCTTGGGTCAAACCCAGACTGTATAAAAATCAATAGGAGTTTTGCTACTAAATCCAGCGGTCTCTGGAGCTGGCATTTTTAAATTTCTATTGTCTAATGGTGATTTTGACTATGAAGCCTTATGCAGTTGTAGATACTTAGAACAAAACTTGCTTCTGCTGAGAAGACCTCATGGGCAGGTGGAGTCTCACTATAATGTGATGATTCACAAGGGTATTTGCTCACAAATGGTAACAACCTTGTTTATCCAAACTGGTCACACAGAAACTACTTTGAAAAGCTGTTATATCTGTATATATTTCTGATGTGAAGTTTTCTCGGTGGAAAGGGTATTGCTCTAGAGGAGGTCTCAACTCTCAAATGAGGTAGATTTTGAGGTAAAACTCTTCCCAACCCAACAAACTAATGTAATTCCTGTTCATCCCTGAAGCAAATTCTCTGACCCAAATGTCAGGGAAGTTGAGCTGAAGGACCCATCTTCCAATGGTGTAAGACTTGTGGATGAGGTGGCTACCAGCCATGCTTCTGTTTTTCTAGCCCTTTCCAGCTATGCTTTTGCTTTTCTAGCCCTTTCTTGGGGAGCGGCAGCACCAAAGATTTCCAACAGTGTGGACATCCCTCCTGTTGCTGACCAGACTTCCCTACACCCCTGTGTGCTATCCAAAGGCCACAGTCTACACAACTTTACATTGTCATGACAATCCCTAGGTCCCCTGTTAGGACACTCTCTATGGACAGAGGCTTGACTTTTTTTTTGCTTCTGAAGGTATTTTGTGCACTGAGAGCAAAATAGATGAAATTTAACAGCATCAGTTAAATCTTCCCTACATTCACCGATAATCTTTTGTTGTGATCTTAAACAATTTCTATGGTAACAGCAGAACAGTATTTCTATATTTATAACATCACAGTGGGGGTGGGCATCAGTGCTCTTCTCTATTGAAAGGTATTTACAGTTGAACTATTATAGGTAAAGTCTAAGACTTGCTTAAAACAAATGTTACGTTTTTTTATTGTTTGACTTTGTAGGGGAGATATAGCAGGCAAAAAGTTCATTTTTGTTCACAATTTAGCTCATGAATCACTTGCCTTGACTGCAGTAAATGTGGTGACTGCATTAGTTACACAGCAATGCTCAGCTGTCAAGAACTCTTCCTTTACTTAATGGAAATCATAAAAGTGTCAAAATCAGATGTCCAGTCCCAATCATAACTGATGATGTCATCATGTTAGTACCATGAATTATGATGCAAGCATTTATAATTAAAGACCAAATCAAAAGCATGAAATGAAAATTCACATGAAAGCTACAGCTTTCACAATGCAGTTCTGATTTAGTGCTAGTATTAATATCAAATGTACTAACAAAATTATTAATAATGAAATGATGTAAAAATAATATTGGTTATCACAGAATAAATCTAATAGTGTCCTATCAGATATTCTAAGTAGGCATATTCCTAGTGCTTTTTAAAATGGATAAGGCAGTGGCAAGGTCTCTATTAAATGTTGAAAGCAGATTTTTTTCAAGGAATATTTGAAATTGATCCACAGTGTTTCTTGTGTTGCAAATGGCACTGCAGTAAAGGGCACAGGCCATCACATAAGTAAACTGTATATGGAACAAAATGTTGTTACCTTAAGTGCATGAAGATAGAGCAAGTTGTGTTTTGTAAAGAGATGTAATATGAATTGAACGTAACATAGGAAAATCATTTCTCTCTGCAAGCTCTTGCTGGTTTACATAAAGTAACATGTAACAGGAGGACTTTGAATCATATAACAGACAGTTGTATTGGTCATTTGATGAATTTTAATAAAAATTTCTAATAAAAGATAATATGTCTCTCTACAGACCTGGACTTACATTTTTAGCCTTGTGTCATTTTGTGCAGCCAGACCCTGCCTATTGCCAACACAGTCTCGCATTAAATTGCTTGTCTAACATAGTTGATCAGACAGGAAATAGTAAAAGAAAACTGTGTTCCCCTGTCTAGATCGTTTCTTAGTTAAGTAAGAAAATACATAGCAAGGTAACAACGTTGTTTAGTAATAAGTGCGTGCCACATTTATAATGGCAAGGTACCCAAACGGCACATACATAGGCTGATGGTGTAACTACAATATGGAGTTACTGCTGCTTGCATGAGTTGGCTGAAACTTTCAGTGAAGATTTAATTTTTAGATAGGCATTTCCCAGTTAATTAAGCAGCTGTTGAAGAATTGGAGTTGAAGAATTTCCTAAGTTCAAGCAGAATAAAGGTGGAAGAAAAATCCTCTCCCAGAACTACCAGCTCTTTTCCTTCCTAATTAGGAGTGAGTTGATGAGAATTTAAGCAAGTGGGCAAGAAGACAGAAGGAAAGTCCTTCTTTTGGCTAGTAGATAAAAATTAACAAACAACAGAACTGTTTTCATTAACATTATCTTAATTTTAATTTTCAGATACTAACTTCCTTACTAGCAATTTTTTTTCTGATACGGAAGACAGCTACTAGAACATCACGTCAATACAGAAGGCCTAGAAAACATTCCATGCACCACAAACAACTTGATTTGAAAGTGTAAATAGTCATCTTGGCCTTGTGCAGACAATCAACTGGAATCTAACTTCACCTTCTGAAAAAAATCTATTTTTGTGCCAACTTAAAAAAAAAAAAAAGCCTTCACTTGGTCAGTTCATTTTCATTTGCTCCTGCTATCAGTTACTCTCTTTTAGGACTAGTGTTTGCAACATGCAGGAACACGCTAATTAATGCCGGTGGTGTTTCACATCTAATGCAGGCCCATTCCTTTGAACAGTTTTACTGAAGTGGGGCCAACCTGGAATGCAATAGAGTTTCAGTGGGGCAGGCCAGTTTCAAGAAATAAATTATGTATTCCCTCCCTGTTTCTGTCATAGAAGAAAGTAACCATGGTGACTGCAAAAGTTTAATTTCTGCACAGACTCTGAAATTGTCATCTCTCATAGCTTTACTCCCTCCCTCACCCTGCAAAAAGAATTACCTTGCCAAAATAACTCCACTGCTCCATAATGTGATGCTAATAGCAAAGCTTCTTATAATTCATCTTCACTTCAAACTTCAGTCATTGTATCATGCAGCAGATTATTTCTAATCTCATATCTACATGGCAATTCTGATGGCAAACTGGAAAAAAGCTGACCGAACAAGTCCAAAGGATGTTCTCTGCATGCAAGATGAGACTTTCAAAAGCACGCATATGACTGGGGAGCCCAGGGTGTGCTGGCTCCTCAACACATGAAGCTCACTGGTGCGCCCATTCAAGCTGTCCAGCTCACTTCTGAAACACGGGGTCGGCCGGTGCTCAGCAGGTTTGTACCTGACCCAAGAAGTGTTTCCAGGATCACCAGTGTTCTGGGAAGTTCAGCTTGGGAAGGCCAGGAGAGAGGTGATGCCCAGAGCGAGGCAGGACGCGGACAGTCGGTCCCTCACAGCCCAGCCTGATCGAGGCACAGCTCTGCTACCACCAACAACCACCCCCAGCAGCCTCTCCCCAGCAAGGGGAACCATCTCGCTTCATTTGGAGGTGCATACTGGGTTTGCTTGTCCAGTGAGGAATCATGCCTAACACTGACAATTAATCCCCTAAAAGTACTTTTTTTGTACTTCTGAGGTTTACAGTGTGCACATCAGTGTGGACTGTGCATGTTCACTCCACAAAAGATCACAGACTGATCTCCACATCTTTTGCCCCATTACAAACGTATAAAGACTGCTATATCTCATGTGTAGATGACCTTGATTACCTTTAATATATATGTCCATAAATGGTCCTTACAATAAAGGGACATCTGCTAGTGAAAAGCTCTGTCTACAGGAAGTGCACTCAGATACATCACTTCACGTGGCACTGTCTAACGAAATTAAAGCAGCAACCGTTCTACCTGGTTAGCTGGTCTACGATCATTATGACAGCTGAGATCAGCCTGTGGGAAAGTATCTTCCTTTTTTTTTCCTTGCTTCTATGAATTGCATACCTCTTGGAAGTGTAAAGAAGGACTTTTGCATAAAATTGCTTTTATACTCAACACCAAACATACTCCTATTTTTTCAGTTGCAATTGGCTGATCTGAAAATCTCTCTTATCTCAGAAAGCCTTGTCAGAAAGAAGAAACTGAATTATCAAGATTGTCATGACACCATTTTCCAAAATCATTTTGCAAAGAAGCCTCCTGGTCTTTAACAGCCTTTGCTATACAATTATTCTGAAAGATAAGGAAAAAACCTTGAGAACAAGGTTAGAACAGAGGTCCTATAGTGATTTTGTTGTATATCTGTACAACACATTTCGTCAAGCAGTTTCTGTACAGCCTTTTTTAAAAAGGACAAAAATTCACTCAACTATACTTCATTGAACAAAGTCTCAGCCAAGGAGGGAGCTTGCATTTTAAATATCTGCTGGACTGTGACTGCAAAATGGAAGTTGAGGCTGCCTGTTGCTGTAATCCAGATTTTATTTTAAAACTGGAATGGTTTGTCTCCCTAGGGCTGTGACTGGATTAACACCAGAGGTGGACAGAGTGCCATATTACTGCATTTTGGTGGAGGATGAGAAACAGAAGAAGGGTGCTGCTAGCTACAAGATCTTTTCCTGAAGGAGTGGTAGACCCCACACAATGCTTGCAGAAATACAGAGATTACCTGGACTGTTGATAAAAATTGTATTTTGTTGTTCTAAGTAACAGGAACACAATAAATTATCCTTCCTTCATTGTTGGCCAATGTAAACTGAATTTTGTAGCAGTGGAAGAAAGGACGGTGGGGAGGTCAGTGTGGTTTTGGAGGCCAGTTAGGATAAAGAAGGAGAAGAGTTCTTCTTGCTTCCCCATGATTGTTGCAAACACAGTGCTGGTTTTGGTGGGCAGGCAGCAAAAGCGGGTGAGGCTAGGTGACCACCTGCCCTTGCCTATGCCCAAGACTGGTGTGGAGTAAAACTGGAGATGCACGAACTGGGATAAAAATAAAGAATATAAACTGAGCTCATTCTTTTGGGAGTATGACAAACCCTACCAGCCCCAAGCTGAGGATAATCTCTTCAAACACTTGCTGCTGCCTGATGGTTCGCTGCTTGACTTTGACTAAGCTTTCCCCTGAAGCACTCATCACTGAGCTTTAACAGAATTTAAGTCACCAGGTGAGAGAGGCCATTTGTCTGAAAAGTAATTTCCTTGTTTTGGTTTATAATGTATATTGCTTTGGACGCGACGATGTTGTTTTATTCCTTGCAATTCACAAATACATTGTAATAAATGACATACATACTATTTATCATTTCCGTTGTATGTTACCTGTCAAAAGACATCTAAACAAATTCCTATAATTTAAAAAAATGTTAAAGTGCTTAACATTTTAAGTCCTCTAGCCTGTTCCAGTCCTTTTGTGTGGAAACCAAATATGAGTTTGACTGAAGTCTTGCTGTTCCATTTGAACAAAGCTGAAGTAATTTTTGAGAAGTATAATAATACCTTTTTCTAAGAAGTGGAAACTTTATTTTTTTACCACACTCCTTGAGCTACAAAGAAAAAATTTGTGTTAAAAAAAAAATAAAAAAATTACACTAGTCTTTGAATTAATGAGAGTATTTTTTTCTCTACTAAACATGCATGGCTGGTTAATGAGAATATACTTAAAGGGATGAGTCAGAGAAAAAAGATGTGAACACAGAAAACATGTGCTAGATTCTAGTTGCACACTCTTCATGTTTCCATTCTACCTAATGTTTCACCAAATTCTTCTGAATCTAGGGTGTGGGAGATTTCGGGGGGGGACGTTTTTGGTGGGACAGAGGGCTTTTATTCTTTCCCTTTCTGTGGAACCTCTTGACCATCAAATAAGCTCCAAATTAGACAAAGCTGTATTTTTTCTGAGGTTGGATCTGGACTTGTTTGAAATTCTTTTAAGTCACAGCCTTACTGCAGCCGAAAACTATGCATGGCTTAACATGCTTTATTAATGAAATGGAAACACTAGCCTCTCTTACAGCACCAAGACCTGTTAGTGACTTTGTTCTGTTTGCCTTGCAGCCACGCATGTCAAAAGACTGACTGATGCAGAGCAAGAAGTTATAGTTTTTGTAAGGTTTGTTTGCTTGGTATAGTTGCTTAGAAACAGGAGAACTAAGGCAATGACATCCAGTCTGCAACTATCAGAAGGAACCAGGTAACGGCCACCTAATGGGTAACACCCTTCTGGCAAACCAATAAGACCTGTCTGGAAGGGCCACAATGGACTGGGTTTAATCTACAAATGAGGAAATAATTCTTTGGCCAAACCAGTCAACTTTGTTTCTCTTTTCTTTCATCAAAGAGATCTTGAGCCTGGCCATCCTGGCCTCAGAGACCTAAAGCCAACCAAGACTGTGAACATCAGAGCCAGAAAAGGAGCATCAGACATCTGGTATGGTATACGTGAGGCCTGACTAATACATTTGATTAATGAATGATTTTTAGCTGCTAACAGATTGCCTAGTCGTTGAACATAAATAAAAACATGTTGGAAGTTTTGAGGTTTGCCTGCTCCCATCACAGCCATCCACAGACACCTAATAATAACAGTTGCAACACCACCAAAATACAAATTACACAACAGGTGGTTAACCGCTATATCAGCCCGTTGTTTATGTCCTTACAATGGTCTTTATGCTTTAATACACCAGGGACCCAAGATAAATATTACCACAGGGAATATCTGAGGAACAAACGTCCCTCCCACAAATATTGTTTTTTGCAGCTTGCTTTAGCTGCCCTTACATGTTTATTTTCCAGTGTTATGCATGCTAGTATTCAAATCCTTCACAGAACTAACAGACTATTAAACACTATCATGATTACAATGGTTACATTGTTATTACAATTTAACCTTGCAGATGACACTAAAAATGCTGGTATCAGAAGTGCTGGTAATCAGTCCAATTGGTCTAACTGTAGCTTTTTCTGAATAATAAGACTGTACTTACAGCTTGGTCTTGTACAGCAAACCTTCTGATTTATTAGGACTAACCTTTTCTGACAGTGCTTCCGAAAACTGAAGAAGGTCAAAAGTTACTTTATGACTGGCTGGAGGCTGCTGATGTGTGGTGGCTCGTCACTCTGGCCCCTGTCAGGGACATCACCACAGACCCCATCACCACCGACCCCATCACCACCATCACAGCACAGCCTTCAGCAAAGACCCCAGGCTCTGCTGCGCCCCTGCTGCAACCAGCAGCCTGTCCCTTTGTGATGCCTCAGTTCTCTGTGCCCTGGGAGCTGGTGCAGCATTATGCTTAAAATTTTGTTTATGGGAGAGAGGAATCATATGTTATTTACAAGTAAAGCCAGAAAAAAAGGATCTAATTACAGATAATGAAAGAATAATATGGCAGTTGAATTACTTCTGTATGAAAAGTCTCAGTAATAATAAAATTAAAGTTGAAACACACACATTCTGTAGTTCCTATCCCCTTTTTCCTGGTGTTATGCTTACCTTCCCATTGTTCCCCTGCATCTTAAAGTCAGTGGCTTTGGACTCCTAGAAAGGACAATACCAGAAGTTGTCGGCCTCCTGGGTGTTTTGGGAGGAAAATCATGTTGATGCTGCAGGTTGCTCGTTTCTTCTTTCTCTCCCCAGCACCCACTTGAGGCCATTTGTATACATTTGCTAACATGATTTTTTTTTTCACATCTTCCTCTTCAGTGGTCTGTAGCATCACGCTACATCCAAATTTACTATATATGGTGCCCACTGCATATGTTAGTTGCCATTTATTTGTTCTCTTTGTTACCTCTAAAACCAGTTCTGGCCAGCTCTGGGTCTGCATTTCTTTAACTCATCACAGGAGAGTTGTTTATAGCTGCAGGGTCTCTCTCCAGTGCCAAGCCTGTGCCCAACCTCTCATCACCCCATGCCTGTACTCCTCTGTGCCGTATCGTGCATCTCTGCTTCTTCAGACCTCTGCTGCTGCACCAGACTTGGTCTTCTCTGTGTTACATCACTATGTCAGAGGTGTAAATATCTCATTCTGCATAGAATAACTGCTTGTTAGTGCTATCTATCTAAGAACATGGTTGTACTACACACAAGTAAAACAGATTGATCATCAGCACCCGGTCAGTTAGAGAAATTGCTTTCACAGCTAAGCCAAGTAAAACAAAGCTGCAGGTCAAAACTAGTTTAGACAGCACAAGCCCGACGAGGCTCAGCCCTGAGGCCTTGCAAATTCAGTGCAAAGCATAAGGCCTGTAACTAGCAATGGCAATACTGTGTTGCAGGGCTACACGGTGTGACAACTCTGCGACCTTGTTAGCTGCTCTGAGCCACTGTGGAAAGACCCCATTTCTGCCATTTCTACCCTAAACAAGCCAAATGCCAATTGCTGTAAGAGCATTCCTATTCCTAAAACTCTGGACAGGGGAGAGGTGCCACTTCTCAAAGGTATTTCCTAGAATCTGAAAAAAAAGACTTTTTGCGTGATCTCCAAGCGGCAGGAGTAGTATACAGATATCTGGACACATGAGCTCTGGATCAAGGAAGAGAAACAGAATCTGACATGATGGTATGGATGGATCTTTGACATGTATGGCTTTATGATGGCAAGTGTAAAACATGCATTGTGAATGGCCACACAGCACTGTCCCTTTAAAAAAAAACCCACAACCAAACAAAACCAAAAACCAAAATCCAAAATGTATATTATTTGAATTCTCAGCCTTGCCCTGTGCAAAATTTTCAGTGTCATTCCAAATTAAGTTTATATAAAGCTTATGAATTAAGAGATTTTGCCTGTTTTACCTCAAGTCATGCTCAGTAAAGAAACGTTCTAGGAAAAATAGCCCTTTTCAGATGACTGTCTTTTTCAACTCCTGTACGTCTAGTGAACTCCATGTGATGGGGCAACTCCTGTCCTGTGCATATAGATAAACAAATAAAAATACCAAGTGGTTCAATGATTATATTCACGTTTGTATGTTCAGCAATAAAGTAGAAAATGCAACCCTCTTTTGTGTTAAAATAAAATGAGGGAGAATAATGTCAGAAATGTCACGCTGACAAATTACCTGTATTCAATGGTCTTACTCAGTTCTGGGAAATTAGTACTACCTAACCAATTGCTATATCACTTCAAACACTGCAGAAAGCGTGAAGCACGCATTTATTTCCTAGACAAACTTAGCTGAGACAGTAGGAATTTAGTTGATTGTTTGTTTCACAGAAAGTTCTTGGTGGAGGACAAATGCATGCACATATATTTTCCAGTTTGAGTTTACGTAGTGATAATGTTTAATGTTCTGCATAGCTGTTCCCCTTCCTCATGCTTTTAATTGAAAATTGGTGTGGTTTTACAGGAAAAATGAACAAACAAAAAATAATTCTTTAGAAACAGATTGTGTTCTTCTTTCCTTCCAGGAACAGAAAACTGCATGGCTAAGTGTTTTGGAGATTACATTCTTTTGGAGTTACAATCACTGGTCCAGCCTTTAAAAAGGGCTCAAGCATGTCTAAAATGAATAGCACATTTTTTCCATATAAGGGAAGGTGATCATCAGCTCAGAGACCCTGGACTTGAAGCACAAAAACTTTGCCTTAATCAGAGGACTTGTAGGTGGGATCTCATAGGAGGCAGCTCTGAAGGTGAAAGGACCCCAGCAAAGCTGGTTGGCTTTTAGGGATAGCATTGTCCAAGTGCAAGAATGGTCCATCCTCAGGAAAACAAGGAGACATATCTGGAGGCCAGCTTGGCAAAGCAAGAAAGTTATGGCACAGCTCCAACACGAAAAGGCAGTGTACAGGAGGGCAGAAGGACTGGATACAAAGGAGGAATCAAGAAACACTGCCCAGGCATGTAGAGACAGTGTCATGGAAGCCAAAATGGAGCTGAGATTTACAAGGAATGTGAAGGGCAGCAAGAACTTCTACTGCTACATTATTCACAAAAGGCTGGCCAAGGAAAATGTGGGCACATTGCAGGATGGGGTGGGTGATTTTTGGAACAGGCTGCCCAGAGAAGTGGTTGAGTCACCATCCCTGGAGGTATTCAAAAAGCGCGTAGACAAGGCACTTCAGAACATGGTTTAGTGGGCATGGTTGATGGTTGGACTCGATGATCTTGAAGGTCTTTTCCAACCTAAATGATTCTATGATTCTATGGTTTAGTGACAGCAGACACAGATAAGACCGGTCATCACCACCTTCTTTGTCATCAGCAGCAACGTCTGCCAGGCCTCTGCACTTAGTGATGGGGCTCAAGGAGAGGAGCTACCAGCTAGGGATGATGGCTGAGTCAAGGATCACGCAGGAGCACTCAACCCATGCATGTTCCTAGGACCTGTGAGGATGCACCCCAGGGTGCTGAGGGAGGTAGCTGATGCCCTTGTGCAGCTGCTCTCCATCAGGTCTCAAAGGTTGTGGAGATCAGGCAGGTCCCAGTGAGAGACTAAAAGAATTAATGTCTCAAACATTATGGCACGGTGAGCCCTGCATAACAATGGGGGGATCCGCAGGTGAGAAGCCGGTCAGCAGCAACAGGACGGGAGGAGGGCATGCCGTGCCAGAGGATGCACGGTGCCGGGTGTGGGCGCGCTGAGCAGGGCAGCTCACCATGTATGGCCGGAGGTCAGAGAACATTTATTTGAGGAAGGGGCTCAGGGCCACCTGAGGGACCCTTTGCGACCATGACCCCCCAGTGGTGCCTGTGCAGAAAATTAAGAGTTACATAAGTCCTTAGGGGCAGTGCACAGAAAACCAAGAGGGCCGTGATTGACGTGAGAAAAAGTGGGAACTGGGCTATAAAACATGCCAACAGGAGGAGCCCTGCTTGCATCTGTCACATCCCAATTTCTCAGGATGATGACTCAGGTTCGCCAATTCCTAGGTCAGGATTAAGGTGAAACGACACCAGGGATCCTTTAACTCACAAAACTCAACTTTTATTCGCTCACAACAAGAATTGGCATGAAACTACATCAATAACCTGTGTAACACATGCTAACCATATGTCACCAAACATATATTACAAGCCTTGCTTATTTGGGGATCAGTTGGGGATCAATTGCCATTGAGTCACGAGGTTCAGAGCAGACCCCCTTGCTTTCTAGACTCCTTCTCAAAGAGGAGCCCAGGGCAGCTGGATCCACTCCTAGTCCCAGACTTGGTCAGCAGTTGATGTCTGAAGGGATGAGGTGTAGGGATTATGGGAAAAATGAATGACAGAGAGAAAAGAGAAAGATTTCACCAGTCCTGGGTCCAGCGTTGGTCCTGCCAGCCGAGGGGTCTGGTTCCAGAGGGTGCGCACAGGTGAGGCTTCAGTTTGTGTCCTTTTATCATCTCCTTGCCTTTCCTTCAGGGAGGCACTTGAACTCATTAGGCTAATTAGGTGTCATGTGCTGTTTGTGCTTTCAGAACCTCCAGGAAATGGGTCAGTGGGCTCGGGGGTTGTTTGGGGAGTAACTTCTCCCTCCCTGCAGGCATGATCATTGTTTGATCTTTGGCCATGGTGGGCTGCTCCACTCAGCATATCAGAACAGGGAACTGCGCACCCTCCACAACCTCCGTGCCTTGTTCCTGACCGACCTCTCACCTGAGGTTCGGTTCCTTGCTATGCAGGGTTTGTTGTTATGCAGAGTTTGCCATTATGCAGAACTTGCCCCACCGCAATGTTTGAGACACTAACTCTTTCACTCTCTCACACCACCCCGTGGCTCAAACATTTGACTGGTCTGAGTTGTAGAGATCTTCCTCCTCCACGGTAGTAATCTTCATGTATCAGACAGAAGGAGAGAAAGAGAAGGAGTAGAGGAAAGCAAGTGCATAGTCATACATCTCACAATTGCAAGGCCAAGCATTAAGCATTAAGAACAAAAATCTGCATAACAACATGAGTCCAATGTTAACAAGCTATTTTCCCCACCCCGTGAGTCCCATGGACATTAGGAAAGAGGTCAGCAATGATCCTCTGTTACACCAGTCTCTTGGTTGCATTGCTTGGAAAAGTTCTCCAGTCTTGTCTGTAATCTTTCTCATCTTGGCTCAGGCTTCTTCAGTTGAAGTGGAGGCATTATGGATGGTGATACAACATTCCCCCTCAGTTAGATTCAACATCCCACATAACCCATGTTCTTTTAACAACAATGTATCCAATGCTAATCTGCTTCGAAGGATCATTTTCGACACTTGTTGAACTTGGGTGTTAAGTTCTCCAAATGCATAATGTGTCCAGTTGGATAAAACATGCATTTGCCACATTATATTTTCCAGGACAAATTGGTGTCTCCTAAGAAAAAAAAAAATCCATATGCTTCGAGATTCCCAATAATGTTTTTCCCCAGTAAAATTACAAGCACTACTTGGGTTTCACCCATTTTTCCATTCCCAACATTCACTTTTCCATAAATCATGAGATTCAAGGTTTCTTCGTCAGTGTAGAAGACAAATCTTTGAATTGTCAGAGGGCAGTTTGGTTTACATAAAGTATTACCAGAGACAAGACTCCTTTTCACAAGATTGGTGATGTTTAGATTAATGAGGCCAAACTGAATTCCTTCGTCGACAGATTTGGTAATGCTATACAAACACCTTGATTGGTGTCATTCCAGAGGTGCATAAAACCTTGAATCAAATTCCAAGCTAAATCTGGCAAATCTTTTCCCTATAATAACAGACAAAAATTGCAAATAACAATAAACTGATACAACAAATAACAATTAATATAGTCAGGACTAACGTGGGTCCCTCGCAGTCTTTCTCTGTTTCTCTTTGGTTCTACAAAGTACAAATATAAAGCAGTTCACAGATTAAAACGAGGGTATTATCCATCACCTGTGGATTCGGTGGTCTTTACCATGTGCATCGGTTGCTATCCATGCATACAAGTTCAAAGGGGTTTTCAGTGTCATAGCTACTTTCCCTACAGTAGGTAGATCTACCAGATCAGGTTGTCTGGGTTAGTGGAAACTGAGGGAGTAAAACCCGATAGGTCGGGTTGGACCCTCTGGTCTGCATTGCCACATATGTATGGACAGTCCATGAAATGCAAAACCCCACTTGATGTGGAGTGGATCTGTCAGGTGTATTGGCCCTAAGACCGCACAGATTAACAGCTTCAGAGCTTCCTCGTGAATGGGGGTCCTGTCCCAAGCAGCTCTTTTGCGTGTTAAGTCATAGAGGGGGTGGGCTATGATAGAGAAATTGGGAATATATTTCCTCCAGAATACTAGCAAACCTATGGCATGTTGTAGTTCCCTCTTATTTCCAGGCTTTTTAACCCATTCGAGGGTAGTTAAGGTTTCGGGGGGAATGCACACTGTTCCTCCCCTCCACCAGATACCCAGGAACTTTGCTTCGCAAGGTGGGAGTTGTATCTTTTCACCTGGAATTTGGAGTCCTAATTCTTCTAGGTGAGTAATTATCTCTGCTTGGGTCTGTCCCACTGCTTTGATATCAGGGCCACCAATCAATACATCATCAATACACTGGTATACCTTAACCCCTTCTGCAGGAGTGAGTTTGGTGAGCTCTTGAGCCAATGCATAATGAGCCATTGTTGGTGAGTGCCGGTATCCCTGGGGGAGACATGTAAAAGTGAATTGCACGCCTTCCCATGTAAAAGCAAAGCAGTCTCAGTCTGCTTCCTGCAAAGGAACCATAGAGAACATATCTTTTACATCGATAGCTGCTAAAACTTAATGGGCTTGTTCTTGTGTGGTCGCAATTAGCTCAGCTATGTTAGGCACCACAGCTGTCAAGGGGCCTGTGTTGGCATTCAGACGCCAACAGTCAATGGTCAATCGCCACTTTCCGTTGGGTTTGTGGACTGGCCACACTGGGGAATTACAAGGTGAGTGTGTGGGGACAACTATCCCTTGCTCCCATAATTCAGCTGTCACTGAAGTGATCCCTTCTCTCGCCCCTGAGGGGAGCAGGTGAGGTTTGACATCATTAACAATATTAGAAAGGGGTAGTTCAGGTGCAGGCTGTAATAGTTGTACAGACACGGTGGGGAGACCAAACACCCACTCTCTTCCTCTCGAGTCTATCCAGGCTCATCCTTGCAGCAAATCTAGTTCCAAAATGTTAGTTGGTAGTGGTCCCAAAATCATTATAGTTTCTGTCGCAGTCTCATCTCCTGGCAACCAGCACTTAACTCGAGCAGTTGCCTGGGGCTGAGAGGTTCCAAATACATCAGTTACCTGTATCTGTTCGTTGTCAGCAACTATGCCTTTGTGGTCGGCAACATCTTGTCGAAGTGCTGACATTTGAGCCCTGGTACCTACTAAGAAGGTGACGGGGGTTTTAAGGGGACCAAGGGGGAAAGTAACCATTAAATCCCCTTGGTTGTTTTCTGTGAGCCTCCTTATATAGACCCACCCACCATCCCCCAGCTCACTTACTGGGGACAGCGCATCTCGTTTCCCAACTTCAGGTCAATTACATCTCCCTCTGGGTCTGAGGGAGTGTTTTTCTGCAGGCTTGCTTTAGGTTCTGCCCTAGTAATATCTCGAGTAGGTGGTCCTTCTTTTGCGGGTATTTCCCACTTTCCCTTCCATGCACGGACAAGCTTCTCCAGTGCCATGGTGGGCATCCCCTCCATTAAATCTCAGGGAATTCCCCTCTCAATTCTTTCAGCCCATAATAAATTCCTCCTGACTCCCCGATTTCTCAGGCAGGGTGGTTGTTCTCTTGGTTCTATTCTCTGTACCACTGTCCGTTGTTCACCAGTTCCTCCAATTACTCCCATTCTCCTTCCATCATTAATTAATTCCTGGGCGACCTCCCCCAGGTTAGGGCTCTGCCTGTTCTCAGCCTGGCAGGATTTCCTGCTTGCGGAATCAGGGCGTCCCTTAATCAGTCTTGCAACTGAATCGCATATAATTTTAGGGAGACTGGCAAGCCCCTTACAAGCGGGGTCATTCAGTTGGGATCGGCTACCAACAGCATCAGGGATGATTCCCTCTGGATTAATCATCTATGATGCATAAGTTGGGTACAGGTGGTTTTTTGGATGCTTTCAGTTAAGTGATCAATATTGGGGGTATCAATACTGATCGGATCTCCTCTTTCTAGACGGTTTAAACCTCCTGCCCAATAAGTTGCCCTTTGGATCAGTGACCAGGGTTCTCTAGGGTCATCTACTGTGAGAAAAACCCCCGGCTCCCAATATCCTTAGGCTTTGTCCTCCAATAGCATGATTCGGCCACCCCTGTCAGCGACATCCTCCAGACGTATTCAGTCTCATTCTCCTTCGCTAAGAGGCTAAACTTTTCCTGGAACTTAGACAAGTCCACGGCTGAGTACGGTATCTGTTTTACCACAGTCTCTTCATCTTCCTCTCCAGCATCTGTTATCTCAGTTTTTATCAAAGGGCATAATACTGCTTTACCTTCCTTAAGAGGTAAGGTTTTCCAACACTCTTCCAAACCTTTTAAAGGGTAAAGTTGTTTGGGGTTTTGGGACTTTTGTTCATCTCTCTTTGCTAGGGACAGAAAACCAGACTCGCTTTTGGAATCAGAGTCGCTAGCTCGGCTCCAGTCCTTAAGCGCCTCACACAGAATTTTCTCCCTATCTAGTAAGTCACACAGGTCGGTACAAAGTTCGTGATTCGCCTTGTGTTCCACATCTAACAGGGTCTCTGCTCTTTCCCTTCCAGCCATTTCTGCCACCAATTGATTTTGCAGCTCCATCACCAAGTCTTGGAGAGATTTTATGCTTTCTTTCTCAGCAGATTTGCTTACACTCCTATGTTTTTGAGCTGCCCTTAGAGCGGCTCCCAACACTCCACATACCATTGCCTTTCCTTTTCCCAGTCTCCGTTTTTGCTCTTTTGCTAATACCATAATGCTTTCTGCCACTGATTTAGGATCATGCCAAATATTGTGAGCCCATATCATCCCCAGTGGGGTTGGACACACTTTATATTCATCCAGTTTTTCAGAAAGGGGAAAGCAGTCAAGGTCTGGCATTTCCCAGGCAGCCATGGCTTGCCAGTGCTTGGACTTCTCCCAGCCAATAGCAAAGTCACTTCCCAACTCTCCCTGCCCGTAAATCAGATGGATCATCAGTATTCCCGTTAGATCCTCCTTGACTCAGGGAATCCTGTCCATGACGCCAGTTAAAATGTCACATCCCAATTTCTCAGGACAAAAACTCAGATTTGCCAGTTCCTAGGTCAGGATTAAGGTGAAACGACACCAGGGATCCTTTAACTCACAAAACTCAACTTTTATTCACTCACAACAAGAATTGGCATGAAACTACATCAATAACCTGTGTAACATATGCTAATCATATGTCACCACACATATACTACAAGCCTTGCTTATTTGGGGATCAGTTCAGGGAAGACAATAAGGAGATCCCTCCTGCTGAGTCATGAGGTCCAGAGCAGACCCCCTTGCTTTCTAGACTCCTTCTCAAAGAGGAGCCCAGGGCAGCTGGATCCACTCCTAGTCCCAGACTTGGTCAGCAGTTGATGTCTGAAGGGATGAGGTGTAGGGATTATGGGAAAAATGAATGACAGAGAGAAAAGAGAAAGATTTCACCAGTCCTGGGTCCAGCGTTGGTCCTGCCAGCCGAGGGGTCTGGTTCCAGAGGGTGCGCACAGGTGAGGCTTCAGTTTGTGTCCTTTTATCATCTCCTTGCCTTTCCTTCAGGGGGGCACTTGAACTCATTAGGCTAATTAGGTGTCATGTGCTGTTTGTGCTTTCAGAACCTCCAGGAAATGGGTCAGTGGGCTCGGGGGTTGTTTGGGGAGTAACTTCTCCCTCCCTGCAGGTAAGACCGTTCTTTGACCTTTGGCCACGCACAGTGAGCTGCCCTGCTCAGCCTGTCAGAAGAGGGAACTGCGCACCCTCCAGCACTGCATGGCCTCCCTTTGGTTCCTTGTTATGCAGGGTTTGTTGTTATGCAGAGTTTGCCATTATGCAGAACTTGCCCCACCGCAATGTTTGAGACATTAACTTTTTCAGTCTCTCACAGTGCCCATCACCCATCACTGGAGGATTACCAGGACTGTCAGAGTCATTGACTGTTAACTTTATTGCGGGATTCAATGGTGGTGATATCTCTCTCTTTCCTTGTTTTCCTCTCTTTTTTCTTCTCTTGCTCATCCGTACCTTTGTAGACGTTTCAATAGAAACCACGCTGCCTACTATTATGCCTTCCAGTTTTAGGTTGCTCCTGCCATAAACAAAATATTTAACTGATTGTTTGGTGTCGCTGCACCTTAATTTAGCCCAAGGCAATTCTGAATTTACCACGACCCCTCCCTGGTGTGTCCAGTATGGGTTGTGACATTTTTGGCACAGTCGGCAGGATTCCTTCAGTGTCACTGAAGTGATCATGGGGACCGGGACTTTACTGTGGCCCCTCTCTGGGAGGAGTCATACACAAAGGGAGATAGTCCTCAGAGAACTAATAAAGGGATCTGATCCCTGTAATTATGTGTTCATTATAGCCCCCTTGGGAGGTCTGACCATAGATTGTACACCTCTCCTGGAGATATTAGAGGGCTACAATGCCCAGCCCTCTCCCCCTAGTATGAGCTGGGCCCATAAAAATTAGCATGATGTGCAAGCTGTAGCGGACAGAATTCTCATTTTGGCTAAAGAATGAAGGTTGAAGCAGGGAAAAGGGAAGGCATTGGTTTGTGTGGTTTTAGGAGCCGCTGTGGTGGCACTGTAGTCAAGTGTTTGAGTTAATGCCTAACTAACTGTGGTGGTACTGCTTAATTTAGGGTTAAACAGGATGCACTGTCCTTAAAGGAAGACCATTACTCAACAGTTTCACTATCTAGGCCTGGTTACTTTGTATAAATGATGCAGGCTTTACCAGAGATTAGACCCTTGAAGAAGGAACTAAAGGCTGATAAAAAGGAAACATCCTGCCCCAAAAGGCACCAAAGGCTGGATGGCTGCCAAAGAAGTATGAATTGGGGGAAAGGTAAAGAGGGCAGGGGGAGATCGTGACGTCCGACTCAATTTAAGACCTAAAAGTCTTACCCACACACATACTCCTTTAGCATGCGCTGTAGAATACAAGAACATTGTGCTTCAAATTCAGAGCAGAGAAAACCTTAGCCCAATAGAGATGGTGGCAGATAAGCAACTACCAGAGATGGTGGCAGATAAGCAACTACCAATAATGATTTTGGGGAAGGACTTTGGAAACTAGGTGGGTGAATCTAAAAGTGTATAAATTGCTTGCTTGTTTAACTGTAGGGTGTGCTAGCTTTGTGGAATTACCACCTAGCACCCTCCTTTGCACAAATATGAAGTAAATAATGTCTCTCCTGTGTGAGTGACTATTTGCCCGTTGCACACCAGGTGGCGAATCCATTTTTCGGACAACAGCAGCACAATGGGACAAAGGTGTAGCCCAACAAGGAGAAGGGGAGATGATAAAATCCCTTCAAGATTAAGTGAAGGCTTTGGAGGAGCAGTTGGAATATGAGACAAGGAGCCTCTCTGATCAGTTCGCCACCGAGCAAGTGACTAACGAGAGACTACATACTGCCTTGACAGAGGCTTTGGAGCTGGAAGGGCTATTAAGGGAGCAATGAAACCCGCTCCCTGATTGGTGTAGAAAATGTGGATGCAGACTGATGCAGGAAAGGAATCAAAATCATACACTTTTGAAGACCTAGGACATATAAGGGAAGTATTTTCTCTTGGGAGGGGGGAACCCATGGTGCAACCTTTGATTAAGACTGAGACTGTGTATGGTGGTCAAGGAGGAGCCCAACAAGTTACCACCCATATTGTCCACTATTCCCCCACTGATTTGGCTAAAATTCAGCAAAAATATTCCTGGGGGCCCTGAGAAATAGAAACTGAGTATGTGTGGAGAGTATCCCTTACTGGGGGCAACTGCATCCTGCTAAGCATGGACAAGGCAAGAGCATATTGGAGATCAGGGGTTTTTCTAACTATGAATGATGATAGAGAGCCCTGGTCCCTGACCCAAAGAGCAGCATATTGGGTGTGTGGACTGGATCCTATGGAAAGGGGAGACCCTTTCTCAATTAAAGTACCTACGGCAGGTCACATTTTAGAGAGCGTACAAAAAGCCGCATGTCTCCAGTTGATGCATGATCAATTCCTGGTTCTGCAACAGCCCTCCCCCATGCAATATGTGGCAGACTCCAAAAGGCTGCATCCTCTTATAAGGGGACTGCTCAATGCCTTGAAATTTTACGGGGTGCAGTTACAAGATCGCTTAAGAGCACCCAACCCTGAAGAAGGGGAGGCCCCTCCGGAGATGACATGGGGAGAAGTAGCACAGGAGTTGATTAGTTATGAGAGATGGATGGGGTTCACCGGTCAGGTAGAGACAAAATCCAAAGTGGACCTTAGGAGGGTGGAAGGGAATGGAGAAACAAAAGCTAGATCTGCATACAATTTTTGACCCCCTCCTCTGACGAGGCCAACATGGCCTCCCGATAATAGAAGATATACACTGTGGACAGAGGGTATCTCAAAGGGAATCCCCATGGAGGTGATGGATGGCTTGCCAACTCCCAACCTGGAAGGTCTGGTAAAGCCTGGGACAAAAGAAAAGCGGCCCTATCTCCCTCAAACTTTGTAGACCTTTCTCCCTTATCCCAGGAAGCCAGAAACATAACCCTGTATGCTCCTTAGGAGGCTGAATTGATTGATTTGGAAATCCCCAAGTCAGGAAAACCCCTCCACCATCCCCAGCAAGTGAGCTGGGGGACGGCCAGTGGGTCCATTTGAGAAGGCTCACAGAAAGCGATAAAGGGGACCTGTTAATTAACTTTCCCCTCTGCCCCTTTTCTTAAAGTCACATTTTTGGTAGATACTGGGTCTCAAATGTCAGCACTTTGACAGGATGTTGCCAACCACAAAGGCATAGCTGTCGACCAGAAACAGATTGGGTAACTGATGTATTTGGAAACTCTCAGCCGCAGCCAACGGCTTGAGTTTAGTGCTTGTTGCCTGGAGACAAGACTGTAACAGAGGTCATTATGATACTGGGGACCTTACCAACAAACATTCTGGGGCTCGACTTATTGAAAGGGAGAGCATGGACAGACTCGAAGAGGAGGGAATGGAAGTTCAGACTCCCTAAGACTTCAATGAGGCTTTTGCAGTTGGTACCTGCACTCCCACCTTCAAAAATAGTCAATGTGAAACCTTATGCCTTGCCATTAGGGGCGAGAGACGGGATTTCCCCTGTAATAACTGAGCTATGGGAATAGGGAATAATTGTCCCAACCCACTCCCCTCATAATTCTCCAGTGTGGCCAGTCTGCAAACCAAATGGAAAATGGTGGTTAACAATCGACTATCAGTGCTTGAATGCTAATACAGGTCCCTTTTAGCAGCTGTGGTGCCTAACATGGCTGAGCTGATTGGAACAATACAAGAACAAGCCCACCAGATCCTAGTGACAATTGATGTGAAAGACATGTTTTTTATGGTCCCCTTGCAGGAAGCGGATAGGGATCACTTTGCTTTTAGCTGGGAAGGGATACATTTAACTTTACATGTCTTCCTCAGGGATATTGCCACTCACTAACCATTGCCTACTATGCACTGGCATGGGAGCTAGCCTGGATTACCCCAGAGGATGGAGTTAAGGTATACCAACATATTGATGATATACCAATTGGCGGCCCTGATACCACTGTAGTAGGACAGATCCAAATGAAAATAATTACTCACCTGGAGAGTTTAGAGCTCCAGATTCTGGCAGAGATGGTACAGCTCCTGTCTTCAGAAGTCAGGTTCCTGGGCATCTGGTGGAGGGGTGGGACAGTGTGCATTCCCCCTGAAACCTTGACCACCCTTGAACTAGTGAAAATGCCTGCAAATAAGAAAGAACTCCAACATGCCTTAGGCCTGTTGGTGTTTTGGTGGAAACACATCCCCGACTTCTCTATCATAGCCTGACCCCTGTATGATCTAATATGCAAAAGGGTCTCTTGGGATTGGACCCTGGTCCATGAAGAAGCCTTAAAATTGCTAATTTTTTTGAAGCTGGGGTATATCAGGCCTTGGGGCCAATTCACCCAACAGACCCACTCTGCATTGAACGGGGTTTTGCAATCCATGGGCTATCAGTACATATGTGGCAGCGCGGACCCGAAGGCCTGACTTGGCCTATCGGATTCTATTCACATAGCTTTAAAGATGCAGAGAAACAATACACAGTTTGGGAAAAGGGCCTCTTTGTGGTCAACATAGATTTGCAAGAGGTGGAAAAAGTTATACAGCAACAACCAATTATCCTGAGAGAGCCTTTTAAGGTTTAAAAACAATATTGGTGGGAACCCTACCCCCTATAGGAGTCGCACAGCAAGAAACTGTAAGGAAATGGTATGTGCAGCTAGATCATTATTGTCACACACGCCAAATAGAGGGAGCACCTAAACCACTCCAAATACAATAACCGCCTGACAACCAATTAACTCAAGAACTTCCTTCCTTGTATATAAAATCTGCCCCTCCATTTGAATCTCATCTAAAAAAAATGTGTAGTTCACCAATGCATCTTCTAAAAGAGAGGGAAAGATCTGGAAGTACCAAGCGGTAGCCCTGCATGTTGATTCAGTGGACTGAATCGTAACAGTAGGTGAGGGAAGTGCCCAGGTAGGGGAGTTGATAGCAGTTTGGAGTGCGATAAAAAGGGAAGCTGAGAACAGAGAACCAGTCCTCATTTATACAGATTCGTATGCTGTGTTTAAAGGCTGCATTGAGTGACTCCCCTTCTGGGCATAGAGTGAGTGGGAGGTTAACCAGGTACCTGTGTGGCAAAGAGAAAAATGGGAGGAGATTTTGAATATTGCTAAACAGGGAACTTTCTTGGTGGGATGGGTAGCTGCACACCAAGGGGGAAATCACCCAGCACACATCTGGAGTAATCAGGTAGACTCACTAACTCACTTAGCTAGCATGGTGGCAGGAGCTGAAGAGGAAAAATGGAGACACCTCTTAGAATGTTTACATGTGAAGTGTGGTCATTCAGGGGTTAGACATCTTTTCAAAGAAGCCACTGGCAGAGGTTGGCCTGTTACTTGGGAACTGTGTAATATGATCATTGCTGCTTGTAGTCAGTGCCAGACCCAGCTAGAAAGACATCCTTTAAAAGAACCCCCTCTCCACCTACGAGACAGGAAGGGACTCTGGGACACTTGGCAAATTGATTATATAGGACCCTTCAAGAAGTCAAGATGGGAAGCAATATATTCTTGTCGGGTTGGAAGTGGTATTGGGACTTATCCAAGTGGTGGCTGTTGCAAGGGCAACTGCAGAAAACATGGTGAAAGGATTGAAGCTATGGTTTAGTTATCTGCCCAAACCCCAGTTGATCCAATCAGACAACAGTAGCCACTTTCCTGCCGGGGTGGTAGTAAAGCAGGAATGGGCAAAGGATGAAGGAATACAATGGGTATTACACACCCCCTACTACCTTCAAGCTAATGGGATAGTGGAGAGGACAAATGGGTTGCTAAAGCATATCCTTAGGCCCCATGATTCCAGATGGACTGCACGGCTCCCTGATGCCTTAGCGAAGGTGAACAGTCGCTGGGCAGTAAATGGATGTCCCAGGCTCACCGCTTTTTGCCCCACCCCCCTGCTACTCCCGGGGAAGAGGGAAACAAAGGATTCGGTAAAACCACCCCACTATCTGGGACAACCTGTTTGGTAGACTTACTTACCAACGGTAGGGGAAGTACCCTTAATCCTACAAATTCTGCTGAATGCCTTCATGCCTGGATAGCCACCAATGCCCATGGAAGAGATCACCAAATCAATACTAGATGGATTGTGCTACCTTTTAAAAACCTGCTTCGTCCTTGTTCTGTGTATCTGCAGGTCATCACAGGAGCCTTCATGAACCCTATGTTTATATTGTTAGCCTTAGTGATTGTTTGCCTCATTTGTATAGTTTTCTTTATTGTTTTTGTATGTTATAACCATGCACAATGCTTTGGAAAACGCTTTTCCTCGCCCTCGCCATCCTTGGTAAGGGAAGAGGAAACAAGTCTCCAAATCTTGCCTGGGAACTAATGCAGGGTTTTCTGTGTATCTGGAACCATACTAACCAAGGAATCTGTGTCCCAATCTCCTTCAGGAGAAGGTATTGGCTTTTCTATGATTAACCTTAACCTCTACAAGCCGTTGGAAAGAATACTGCATATGGCCATTAATAATTGTATCACCAATTGTACTTGGGGCAGGGTGAAAGCTCCATTTGAGAGTCAAATTAACAATGCTTTTTATTTCAATGGGGTCTGGAGGGTGAACTGAGATGCATTTTATCAAATTCCCCAATAAATTGGACTGACCTTTGGAATAAAACATGCAATAGATGGAATATGAGTAGTCTGGTATTTCCTCTTCCAGCAAATTGGAGTGGTCTTTGGAACAACATATGTAAGAGATGGAATGAGAATAATCCAGTACTACCTATGTTGGAGGCCCCATTTAAATTGCCAATATCTCCTTCTCCTATTGATGAACATACATAACCTGTCAGGAAAGTGGTGAGGCTGGACTCACTGTATGAATCCCCACAGAATATCGTGTACCCAAATCCCCTGTTGGCCTCCACCTCCTGAAACGGAACCTTTTGAACACCGTTATACAGTTAAGTGGTCCCCTATGTGGTATATACAGATTCCATATCACCCAGGCCAAGAATATGGTAAAATTAATAGAACCAGATATGAGTGGACCTGGTCTATCAAACGTGTAATATATGGAGTCACTGATCCCAATAAACCCGTTGATGAGAAATATGTTGAGACTCCCTGCCCGGGAAACTCCCTGTTAATGAACTGTACCACAATCCTGAATTGTACCACGGGCACAGGAAATCCCACTAAAACATGGTATATTCCTGAACTCCAAACCCTCATATGAGATATGTGTACTTGCTGGGGATACCCTTCCCGGGCTTCCGAAATTCAGACAAGGTGTGTAACAGAACCTGGAGAATGGGAAGAACTGCAATTAGGTGCGGTATTCCCATAAGCCATGGTCCAGAACACCAAAGGATGTGGGATGGTGAACTACAGGGTACCTGGGTACCCAGAGATGATACTTATCAATGTTGTACAGCACAGTAACCTGCCCCACAAGGGACATTATGGGGGTGCTCTAAAGGAAAATTATATTCCCATCTTAACATAAGACAACATACCAGATTATGGTGTGGAGTGGGAGTTCCTACAATATGCCCTTCCAAGGTGTTCCAATTCTCAATGTCCCTGCAACACAGAAGGGTCAAGAAAGTGAGGGACCTAAGGCACAACCTGAATTGGCAGTGGATAGAGTCCAAATCCCCTACTAATATACCTGGGGCATGACAACATGTCTAATGTTAGAAAATATATTTACCCTGTATGTGACCTTCAAACGACACCAATTTCTCTTAGAAAACCTGACCTGGCAAGTACATGTCTTAAGCAATTGGACCAATTATGCCTTCAGGGAAAGGAATATACAAATCCAACAGGTGTCTAAAATGGCTTTACAAAATAGACTTGCTTTAGATATGTTATTGTTAAAAGAGCAAGGAGTACGTGGAATGTTAAATCTTACCAACGGAGAATGTTGCATCACCACACATAACACAACTACCACCATAGAGGAAGCATGGAAGAAGATGAAAGAGCTGTCGGAGCAGACCAGAAAGCTTTTCTGAGCAATGCAGTCGAAAGACTGGTTTGATGGCTGGACCCTGAGCTCTTGGTTACAAACCATCCTACGATCCCTGGGACTCATGGGAAGGGGGGCATGGTTAATAAAATTAGGACTAACACTGGTTATTGGTTTCATGTTTTGATTGGCATAGCTATTACACACTGTGTGATTACCTGTGTCATCTCTTCTCTTTCTTGTCTCTTCTCTCCTTCTGTCCAGTATGCATGAATCATGATGGCCAAAGATCTTGAAGCATCACAGTAACCCTATAGCATTGTTTAAAGTTTTCTACTGTTGTACTGTTCAAAGTTTTATACTGTTCTGTACTGTTTGAAGTTTTGTAGTGTTTGAAGTTTTGTACATGTTGTCTCCCTCAGTCACCACCCTGGACGAAGATTATAT
Organism: Aquila chrysaetos chrysaetos; assembly: GCF_900496995.4. Taxonomy (NCBI): domain Eukaryota; kingdom Metazoa; phylum Chordata; class Aves; order Accipitriformes; family Accipitridae; genus Aquila; species Aquila chrysaetos. Next base: position 47,334,863 of record NC_044030.1, read on the forward strand.
AGACAGTGTTTGAGCCACGGCATGGTGTGAGGGACTAAAAGAATTAATGTCTCAAACATTATGGCACGGTGAGCCCTGCATAACAATGGGGGGATCCGCAGGTGAGAAGCCGGTCAGCAGCAACAGGACGGGAGGAGGGCATGCCGTGCCAGAGGATGCGCAGTGCCGGGTGTGGGCGCGCTGAGCGGGGCAGCTCGCCATGTATGGCCGGAGGTCAGAGAACATTTATTTGAGGAAGGGGCTCACAGCCACCCGAGGGACACTTTGCGACCACAACCCCCCAGTGGTGCCTGTGCAGAAAATTGAGAGTTACATAAGTCCTTAGGGGCAGTGCACAGAAAACCAAGAGGGGCGTGATTGACGTGAGAAAAGGTGGGAACTGGGCTATAAAAGATGCTGACACAAGGATTCCTGCACACTCCCAGAGGATTACCATGACTGTCAGTGTCATTGACCATTAACTTCATTGCAGGATCCAAGGGTGGTGATATTTCTCTCTCTTTCCTTTTCTTGTTTTCCTCTCTTTTTTCTTCTCTTTCTCATCCATACCTTTGTAGACGTTTCAGTAGAAACCATGCCACCTACTATTACGCCTTCCAGGTTTAGGTGCTTCTGCCATAAATAAAACATTTAACTGATAGTTTGGTGTCACTTCACCTTAATTTAGCCCAAGGGAATTTTGAACTCACCACAACCCCTCCCTGGTCTGTCCAGTATGGGTTGTGACAGTCTGCAACAACTGGAGAAAGGCAAATGTCACACCTGCCTTCAAAAAAGGGAAAAGCCACCCTGAGGAACCACAGGCCAGCTGGCCCCCCATCAGTCTCGGGTAGAAGCAAGGAGTGAGACCTCCTGAAGCCCACGTCTGGGCACAGCAGGGAGAAGACAGCAACGAGGAGCAGTCAGCAAGGATTTACCAAGGGTAAATTGTGCCTGACCCACCTGACTGCCTTCTGCGACAAAATCATGGGGACAAGAGGAGAGCAGCGGATGCCACCACCTATCTCCGCTCTAGCCAGGCTTTTGGCACTGTCTCCCCCAATATCCTGGGCTGTGACATTGCAGTCTGGGAGGGAGGACACATTGACGAGTGAGGACCTGGTTGGGTAGTGGGCTCACAGGGTGGTAGTTGATGGGCTGGATGCTGACTGGAGGCTGATGTGAGCAGGACACGGCACAGAGAGCCAGGGGACGGCAGGGACTGTCCCCTCTACTCAGCACCTGCCAGCCCCCACCTAGGTACTGCCTCCAGTTTGTGTCCCTAACCCAGGAATGATGCTGACAAACTTGTGAGAAGTGAGGGGAGGCCACTGAGATGATGGGGCTGGAGCTTTTACCCTGCAAGGAGAGGCTGTGGGACCAGGGCTGGCCCAGCGGAGAAGCCAGGGCTCAGGGAGGTTGGTCCGTCTCCAGCCTGTGGGGAGGTTCACACCCCAGCTGGGTGAAGCCCTGATAAAATCTCATCTCACTGCTGTCCCTGCTTTGAGCAGGCAGTTGGACATTCCTGAGGTCCCTTCCAACCTGAATTTCCTAAGATCCCATCATCTTAACAGGTTGTCTGCAGCTTCCATGTTCTGAGAAATGCCCTGTCCCATGGTTAAGATTTTAACTACCATGTTAATGCAAAAGTCCCAGTCATGATGTTGTCTGAAAAGCAGATTTGTCACCTTGTGTGCAACAGGCCAACAGTCACTCACACCCAAGAGACATTATTTACTTCATATTTGTGCAAAGGGGGGTGCTAGATGGTAATTCCACAAAGCTAGCATACCCTACAGTTAAACAAGCAAGCAATTTATACACTTTTAGATTCACCCACTTAGTTTCCAAAGTCCTTCCCCAAAATCATTATTGGTAGTCGCTTATCTGCCACCATCTCTATTGGGCTAAGGTTTTCTCTGCTCTGAATTTGAAGCTGACATTTGAGACCCAGTATCTACCAAAAATGTGACTTTAAGAAAAGGGGCAGAGGGGAAAGTTAATTAACAGGTCCCCTTTATCGCTTTCTGTGAGCCTTCTCAAATGGACCCACTGGCCGTCCCCCAGCTCACTTGCTGGGGATGGTGGAGGGGTTTTCCTGACTTGGGGATTTCCAAATCAATCAATTCAGCCTCCTAAGGAGCATACAGGGTTATGTTTCTGGCTTCCTGGGATAAGGGAGAAAGGTCTACAAAGTTTGAGGGAGATAGGGCCGCTTTTCTTTTGTCCCAGGCTTTACCAGACCTTCCAGGTTGGGAGTTGGCAAGCCATCCATCACCTCCATGGGGATTCCCTTTGAGATACCCTCTGTCCACAGTGTATATCTTCTATTATCGGGAGGCCATGTTGGCCTCGTCAGAGGAGGGGGTCAAAAATTGTATGCAGATCTAGCTTTTGTTTCTCCATTCCCTTCCACCCTCCTAAGGTCCACTTTGGATTTTGTCTCTACCTGACCGGTGAACCCCATCCATCTCTCATAACTAATCAACTCCTGTGCTACTTCTCCCCATGTCATCTCCGGAGGGGCCTCCCCTTCTTCAGGGTTGGGTGCTCTTAAGCGATCTTGTAACTGCACCCCGTAAAATTTCAAGGCATTGAGCAGTCCCCTTATAAGAGGATGCAGCCTTTTGGAGTCTGCCACATATTGCATGGGGGAGGGCTGTTGCAGAACCAGGAATTGATCATGCATCAACTGGAGACATGCGGCTTTTTGTACGCTCTCTAAAATGTGACCTGCCGTAGGTACTTTAATTGAGAAAGGGTCTCCCCTTTCCATAGGATCCAGTCCACACACCCAATATGCTGCTCTTTGGGTCAGGGACCAGGGCTCTCTATCATCATTCATAGTTAGAAAAACCCCTGATCTCCAATATGCTCTTGCCTTGTCCATGCTTAGCAGGATGCAGTTGCCCCCAGTAAGGGATACTCTCCACACATACTCAGTTTCTATTTCTCAGGGCCCCCAGGAATATTTTTGCTGAATTTTAGCCAAATCAGTGGGGGAATAGTGGACAATATGGGTGGTAACTTGTTGGGCTCCTCCTTGACCACCATACACAGTCTCAGTCTTAATCAAAGGTTGCACCATGGGTTCCCCCCTCCCAAGAGAAAATACTTCCCTTATATGTCCTAGGTCTTCAAAAGTGTATGATTTTGATTCCTTTCCTGCATCAGTCTGCATCCACATTTTCTACACCAATCAGGGAGCGGGTTTCATTGCTCCCTTAATAGCCCTTCCAGCTCCAAAGCCTCTGTCAAGGCAGTATGTAGTCTCTCGTTAGTCACTTGCTCGGTGGCGAACTGATCAGAGAGGCTCCTTGTCTCATATTCCAACTGCTCCTCCAAAGCCTTCACTTAATCTTGAAGGGATTTTATCATCTCCCCTTCTCCTTGTTGGGCTACACCTTTGTCCCATTGTGCTGCTGTTGTCCGAAAAATGGATTCGCCACCTGGTGTGCAACGGGCAAATAGTCACTCACACAGGAGAGACATTATTTACTTCATATTTGCGCAAAGGAGGGTGCTAGGTGGTAATTCCACAAAGCTAGCACACCCTACAGTTAAACAAGCAAGCAATTTATACACTTTTAGATTCACCCACCTAGTTTCCAAAGTCCTTCCCCAAAATCATTATTGGTAGTTGCTTATCTGCCACCATCTCTATTGGGCTAAGGTTTTCTCTGCTCTGAATTTGAAGCACAATGTTCTTGTATTCTACAGCGCATGCTAAAGGAGTATGTGTGTGGGTAAGACTTTTAGGTCTTAAATTGAGTCGGACGTCACGATCTCCCCCTGCCCTCTTTACCTTTCCCCCAATTCATACTTCTTTGGCAGCCATCCAGCCTTTGGTGCCTTTTGGGGCAGGATGTTTCCTTTTTATCAGCCTTTAGTTCCTTCTTCAAGGGTCTAATCTCTGGTAAAGCCTGCATCATTTATACAAAGTAACCAGGCCTAGATAGTGAAACTGTTGAGTAATGGTCTTCCTTTAAGGACAGTGCATCCTGTTTAACCCTAAATTAAGCAGTACCACCACAGTTAGTTAGGCATTAACTCAAACACTTGACTACAATGAGACTGCACTCTTTCCCACAGGAGCAGAAGTACCCAGTCCTGCAAGTAAGAGTTGCCTACTTTTTCACCATTCTTCTGTATGTCCTCTGTTTTCATCTTCAGTTTCAATGACCAACACAGCAGTTAAAAAATATCTGAGAAAAAAGTCAGGTATCCATGTTCAGCTTGGAATTGGCAAAAGACATGGTTGATGTTTTGATTGAAAGGAGCACAGGCACAGGTCAGCCAAAGCAAAGAGCAATGCTAAAGGCATCATCCTACATCTGAGGGGGCCAGGCATAATAACTTCAAGGCTGGTGCAGCAGACTGAGCTGCTTATTTCAGGAAAAGCTAGACTGCCTGCTGAGTATTTACAAAACTGGGCTATCATTGCAACAACAGCTGGGGCAGATTTTGACATTGGGCTTACACTGCAGATGTGCTGTGCACAACTGTTCCTCAGGAGTTATGAGCCTTAGACCACTCTGGAGATCCTGGTAGTTGGAGCAGAATGGGAATCTACTCAGCAGAAGCACCATGGGATGAGACTGTCTCTACTGATTAACATGGGCACAGCCACTACATTTATAAAGGGGATTTCAACTCCATTCTGTCCATTATCTACTTTCTCAGCCCCTTCCCCATTTCTCATTCAAGCATCTGGTTAGTGTGATGTATAAATAAGAATAAACCATGAAAGAGTTTGTTATGGACTGATAACCACTGCTACCTATTGAAAGAAGGGCATTGCTGCCTTGAACCCAAAAGCTATTAACTGCAAAGCCAGACCCCTGAGCAGCTCTTCAGACCACAACCTCTGTTTGAACTGCCTGAATCTGAAATGATGGATTTGTGCATATCCAGAAAATTGAAATCTTTTGGGAGCTTTGGTAACGTTTCCTTAGGGGATTATTTATATGTCCTTGTGAGGACTATTTATTTAAATCTGACTAGTTAATCTCAGCTTTTATTCAGTCATCATTGTCATGGGGACACACACTGCTGGTCAAACAAAATGCCTTTATGTCCACTCTGCATCTGTTTGTTTATTATGTTAGCAGCTGTAACTATTTTTCGTTTTGGCTGTTAAACAAATAAAAGTAGGACCTGGTTATGTGTCTTTGGCCCCTGAACAAACCAGAAGGATAAAACAGATGGAAAGCCCATCGCACATCTGCAGCCACAGCACTGTGCCTCTGAGGGCAGCAGCATAAAACAGACTCAGTGCAGTCTCTGAATGCATGATCTGGAAGTATGCTGCCCTTTTCATCCTTACAAGTCTTATCTGCTTTCATCTAGCCTCTTAGTGCTTTAGTAAACAACACACTTAGAAAAAAATAGTGAAATATGTTTTCTTCCATCACACAGAAGTCATTTATTTAATAAAGCTTTAGGAAAACACATATTGCCTACGAACAAAAGCTAAGATGAATAAATACACCATGCACATAGGCAGTACTGAGCTGCCATGGTAATTTTACAGTTCATGAATCTATTTCTTCACCACAGGACCAGTAGCAATGAAAGCTCTCCTAGTCTGCCCTTTACTGTAGCCTCTCAAGTGCTGACAGTATATGGCATCCATAATCATGGAGGCTGAAGCCAAAAACCCCTTCCTACACCATGCTTCCTTCAGGGAGTAACACATGCTATTAAAAGCCTAGAATTACAGACTCTCTGTATCCTGATACCATGTTTTGGAAGCATTCAGATCTCTGTTACTGTTCCCTTTGTAAAAATTAAAGCAAATAAAAAATGTGTGAGTTTTGATAGAAATGTTTACATTTGGAAACCTGTAGAAAGCAAGCAGTAATAATAGCTGGGACACCTAACTACAGTTTTAGTGTTGCACAAATAGAAAAAAAACCCTAAATCATACCTGATCCTTAACAGGAATCAGTCTGCTTTCAAACCTGCTGGTGCATGGAAAGAATATATTTGTATCTGTATTTTACTTCATCCATAAACTAAGAGACCTTTCTCATCTGACCTACGAGATACCCATAAATACATTTAGGCTAGAAATCAGAAGAAAAATCCTTTCCATTAGAGAAATGATGGTCTGGAACAGCTGCCACCTCACAAGAGTCAGGACAGAAATCCTGGCTAGCTTTAAGATGCAAATTGATATTGCATTGAGTTATGGGACTTTGTGAGGTGTTATCAGATGGCTGATCTCAGTGGCTGAGGAGGTCCTTCCTGCTGCTATATTACCATAAATATAATAAATCTTTAAATGGTTATAGAATTTAGCCTGGGATGACATTAACTGTAGATATATTAGGAAGAAGCTTACTGTTTCCAGTTTAAAATAAGTACAAAGCTACCCTAGGATGTAACAGACAATGGGAAGTATCTGTCTTTGAGCACTTAACCGCGATTTTTCATTGACTGTGCAGTATGACAAGGTTCCTAACTTTATGAGTTAATCCCTCTGTCTGTTCCTTAATAATGACATGAATTGTGCTACTTCAAACACAGTGCAATAATCTAAATGTGCCTTGGTGGGACCAGTGATTGAAAGGGTCATAACTTTCATGTATCGAGTCCTACTGGCTTAAACAGTTACCAACATATGCCTAAGCCAGCCCTGCAAACACACAGCAGAGTCAGCTCAGCTTTTCAAAGTAATTCAGCAGGTGAACAGCTCAAAAACAGTGGTGTAGAAGAGACTGGTTCATTCATATGGGCTCTGATGCAAGGAGGCAAGCCCTTCATTTGGTGAAATATCAATGTTGACCCCCATTTTGTGCCTTCTTTGCAGCAAGAGTCCTGGAGCTCTTCTGCCTGCAATCCTCAGTACAGCTGACACTAATGAAAAGAGCAGGTTCTGGAGCTGTCTCTCTTGAAGTCATGTTCTTTGATTGAAGCAATCAATAATATTAAAAATGGGAAGGAGAGAATTCTAAGCCATTGGGATTAACTAGTCATGGATCCATTGAAATGGCGACTGCCTGAGCACCAGCGCACACTGCACTGAGATGATTTCATGCCAGTACCAAATGCTTTTATTGCCTTATAGCGTCTCTCCTCGATTGTATTTGTTGCTGCAGGAGAAAGATTCTCAGTAAAACTCTTAATCCGAGGAATTTACATTGTGCAGAAATAAATGAGGAGTTCTACTGAAGTAAACACAAATTGAGCTATATGTTTACTTCTGCTGTGAAATGCTTACTCTTATTAGAGGTTAGATGGTTGGAAAGTATGAAGCAATGCTAACTTCTTGTAACTCCCAAGACTAGATAGAAGATCACCTGACTCTTTTTTTTATTCAACAGAAAGGTTCTTTTACTTTTTGCTGCTTTTTATACTTTTATATGCAGGCAGTGTTACGTAGGCTGATGAAATACTTGCATAATGTATGAATGCTTAGGGTTCATATTATGCAGAATGTCTCTTTTGCTACTTTCTACTGAGTTTCCCTGGATACAATGAATGATCATTCTATGGAATAGTCAATATGTACCATCCTAGTAGCAGCACTAGCCACTCTCATTTCCATATAGTTACAGACAGTAAAAGGCAAAATGCTTTCCCATTACTTCTTTATATTGAATAAAAACTGCAACATCATGATTCAATAAAACACATTGGTTTGTTAAGGAAGACAAAGATCCAAAAGGAAAGAACTAAAATGATATTTTAGATTCTTGAATATATGTGCATCCTTTGGTGTTCAGTGAGTCTTCAGGATGATTGATTGGAAATACAAGGCCTCATTTTCAACTAGTGGGAGTCAGCTCAGCTCCATTAAGCACCGATCTATGAGGCAAGGTGGCCTGTGAGTGTCAGTCTAGTATATATGCAACACTGAGGGTCGTTGGAAAGAAAATTCAGTATAGCCATGAAAATTATCTCTTTTTATGAATTGATATATGAGAAGGACTAACATTCCCCATTATTAAGAACTGAAATTAAAATTTTATTATACCTCCCAAATAGCTAGCTAAATAAAAAACACACCGAAAATGATGTTAGTGTGAAGTAGAAGAATGGTATGGAAACACACATGACATACTCAGTAATTCTAGGGAGATTTCCTAATGCAAAAAGCAGTCCCTAATCTTTCAAGCACTGTCCTTCAAATATAAAATCAGTCAGTTGCTCAAATATCTAGCTATGCATCTGGCATGGTTTAACCCCAGCCAGCAACTAAGCACCACACAGCTGCTCACTCACTTACCCCCCCACCCAGTGGGATGGGGAGAGAATCGGAAAAAAAGTAAAACTTGTGGGTTAAGATAAGAACAGCTTAGTAGAACAGAAAGGAAGAAGCTAATAATGATAGTAATAACAACAATAAAATGACAATAATAATAATAAAAGGATTGGAATATACAAAACAAGTGATGCACAATGCAGTTGCTCACCACCTGCTGACCAATGCCCAGTTTGTTCCCAAGCAGCGATCCCTCCCTGCCCAACTCCCCCCAGTTTATATACTGGCCATGGCGTCCCATGGTATGGAATACCCCTTTGGCCAGTTTGGGTCAGCTGCCCTGGCTGTGACCCCTCCCAACTTCTTGTGCCTCTCCAGCCTTCTTGCTGGCTGGGCATGAGAAGCTGAAAAATCCTTCACTTAGTCTAAACACTACTTAGCAACAACTGAACACATCCATGTTTTATCAACATTCTTCTCATACTGAACCCAAACCAGAACGCCATACAAGCTACTAGGAAGCAAATTAACTCCATCCCAGCCGAAACTAGGACAGCATCTATTGAAGTGAGATGGAACTTCTAGTGGGAAATGAAGCATTTAGCTTGGATGTGAAAGAAGTGAATAGCTTTTTCTCTTCTCCCTTCCCTTCTTGCCCTCAAGTTACTGAAAACCCAGATTCTTAATCTAAATTTCATCCAACCACAGAGTGTTGTAATTAAGGCCTGGAAATGGCTTAGGGAACAGGCATGTGATCTGAAGCCAGATTTTGACATGGAAGAAACTGCTGTAGCTTTTGAGTCCAAGGGAACAGTGATTATGAAAGAGCAACTTATTAGCTGAAAGAACTAGCTGAAAGAACAAATAATTGCGAAGCCCACTCCATTATAAGGGGCAGGGTGACCTTAGTTTTGTCTCCCTACACAGTCCTTGAACTCACTTGCTGAGGTAAAACTAAACTTTTAAGTTTTTACGTAGAAACCTCATAAGTCCTTTAACAAAATACTTTAGTGACAGGAGTCACAGGGCTAGTATAGTAAGCTGTTTCACATCCTCCATACTGAAACCACCTCTCTGTAACTTTTTATACTTCAGTTGGCAGTCTGTTAAGCAGAAAGCTATTAAAACTCTCTCTTTTTTGGAGGCGAAAGCAAGCACTCAGTGGAGATTGGGCAGGGACAAGAAAAAGAATTGTTGCTAAGTGAAAACGATAATTTCAGAAGTTTAAATCAGAAAATAGGGAAAAAAACAGGCCCAAAAGCACTAATTAAACTTGCATGTGCAAGCTTGGCTACACCCCCTGTGAAACTGTATATTTTGTTAGCAGACACACTTTCACTGTGAAAGTATATAATGCGTTATCACTCTTAAAAAACCTCAAGACTGTATTTAATCTGGTGCATCTGAGCATGATTTAAAGGAATGAGTTATGAAAAGAGTGGGTGGCTGCATGTGGGAAGTGAATGAAAGTATTCGTTGGTGAGGAGTTAACGAATACTGGTGGGTGTTGCTATTTTTGTTTAAGGCATGTGAACTGAGGTTGCTGTTAGTGTTAACATAATCTTCAGCTAATCAGTTGCTTAATCTTTAACCATTACAGATTATTGGGAAAGGTATCTATCTGCTCAATCTCGAAACTAGTTCAATTAAGTTGCCTAGAAAGTGAAGTACAAGGTGGCTTTTCTGGTTAACTTCTTCACTGTACAAGGTTATTTCACAATATAAACATTCCTTATGAATCTTCTCTCTGGAGAAATAAATGGGTCCCTATTAGTAATAAAAGAAAGGTTTAATACACAAAAAATCTTGTATTTCCACTCTATTTTACTGCCAAAAGTACAAAAAAATGTAACACCCAGTTTTGTTTTGTGATTAAAAACATCCTCAACTGACCACTTCTTTTGTAGTTTGCCTGTGGCAAAGTTGCCTGGCTTTTTCGGTTCCAACTTCACTGTTTAGCTGTGCAGTGAATGATGCAAATTAGGCTCCCCATGCAGGTCAGCCTTCATTAAAGGTGAATACATTTTAAAAAATCAATTGTGCAGTTACATAGCTAAGGTAAAATCAGGAGGTATAACAGTAATCATTTCAAAATCACTACCCATTATTTCAGATCAGCCAGCTCCAGCATGCTTCAAGATTCCCAAATGTACATAGGACCTAACTTCTGCAACAATAGAGCATATTTTGAGGTCAGAGTCTGCGGAGGATCACCACTTGTATGGAGTGATCAACAGGGGTAGCTGAGAGGCTCATGAAACTCTCCAGTCAGAAACTTGCTTGGATATTTTACATTTCTGCATGATTCCTTTGGTGTGACACACCAGATCTGGCATTACTGGAGCACAGTAATTCCTGTTTAAAGCGCTCTAAGGTTTGCTAGCACATGGCTCTGGAATAGTCCAAACACAGCTAACTTCTTTAGTCTCTCATTGTCCCCTGGCACACTGGCTATGCTGTGCAAATGCCTCTGAAACATACTATGTGTTGCCTAGAAAACCAGAATTTACCACACATCTCTTGATGCCAGACCACTAACTAGTTATCAGTAGTTACTTGGGATTCTCCCTGGATATTGGCAATCCACTTCCACATGGTGAAGACGGTTCTCCTTCTCGTGAACAATTGCTGCAATACCGGAGTCCAGTTACATTACAGTTTTGAAATCTCTCTGACTTTATCCTGGAATCCATCTACCCAGAGTCTCCACTGAAGAATGATACACATACATGACCTGCGATGTCATGTATGTGCCCTTGGGAGGCTTCTTGGGAGGCATATAGTTGCTGCAAGAACAGCTATGAGCTCTTTGTCTCACTCTCTTGCTTTATAGCAGCTCATGTTTTACCTAAATCTCTCAAAAAAAACAGTTAAAAAGCAAAAAGTAGAGTGAAGTATTTTCTCTAACATCCATTTTGAGAATAAAACTAGAAATTAGTGCTGATACTGTGGGAGTTACAGAACTTCTCCTGGGAATGTATGGGAGTTTCTTTTCTTCTCCCTCAGCCCAGCAGGTCCTTCTGCCTTGGGAGCTGCAGGGTAGGGACACATCAAAACTAGTGTGGCTGTAGAGTCAAAGAGTAGAAGTCCTCATTTTCAAATGACACAGAGCAGAAACAGTACTTTTGGCTGGTACTTGCCTGTTATTCCAGACATTCATTTCTCTTGCACTGACAAGGCAGTACGACAAAGCTGCTCTTCCCCCAGACGATGAAGGACTCACTGAGAATCCGTTGTAGGTGCCTTGGCTGTTTTCTGCAGCTCTTGACTGTGTGGAAAACTGAGAAACAGGAGCCCACTTGATTTGCATAAACTAACTGCCTTTTAAAAAGGCTTAGATCTTTTTCTCTTTGTTGTAGCTAATCCAAAAAACTACAAAAATACAGCAGTTTAACACTTAAAGTGAATGAGTGTGATTTACCAGGGACCAAGATTCTCAAAGGAGACAAGCCACTTTGCCTGCTCTGTCTTTCTGTCACAGTGTACTATTTAAAGCGTTGTACTTGCATATCAAAAGGGCCTATGAGTCACGACAGTACTTCTGAATCACAAAAACAATCTTGCTTGTGCCATGGATGAAAAAATAGCTTAGCTGTGAATGCTAGCCGGCAGCAGATAATTAGATGCATGTTGTGTATGTAAGTAGGTGTCCAAAACTCAACTTTACACTCCCAAGCAGAAGCCTGCTACTTGCTAGTTGCAACTGGCATGAGGGACAGTTGTAAATGTTGATAACACCTGGTCTAAACACAGGTGGCTCGTCCTGAATGCTCCAATTGATGAAGGGACATGAGACCACTTAAGAGGCTGATTACACATCCTGCTTCTGCACACAGACTATTCAGGCTGGGAAAGCCAGGGCCTGGAAAAGAGCAGGTGAAGATCCTGACTGAAGGAAACATCCTGGAAGTGGGGGAAGATCCTGGAGATCAGAGAGCTGAGTGGAGGTGAGTGCGGGGGGATGCCCAGCATCCTTAGCCAGTGACACCTAAGGAGGTAACTGCCAGCAGCAGCACAGCAGGAGCCTACATGACTTTCTGCCCAACCGTACTGGATCGGCAGTGACCTCCTTGCTGGGGACAGAGGTTGACAGCTTGGGAGCCTAATGCTGGGGGAAGTGAGGGAGTGAGTGCGTGAAGAAGTCTTAATCCCATTGGCTCTTAAACAAACCCCAGTACCCAGATCCTTGATGGGTTGTCATTCAATCTGCCTTATCTGTGACAGCTTGACAGGTTGCTTCATATGTTTTTTAACTGATTCTGAAAGCATTTCAGAGCTGACATTTACTAATGTGTGCCAGCTGATGCACGCAGATGCTTTGGAGTGGAGATCCCACTGCCCTTTTCCACAAGCATTGAAAGAAGTGTTGAAAAAAAAAAAGCACACAAAGCAATTACCCCAGTGGTTTTGATTGCTTTTTTCCTTTTTGGAAACAAGAATTTTCTGCTATAGTGAAGTGATAAAATAAAAAAAAAAAAAAAAAAGAAAGCAATTCTGTTTTCAAAATATTGAAAATTCAGAAAAAAATTCACACTGAATGTTTAGCAAATCTATTTTATCAGATAAAACACAAGACAGGATACCATACACAGTCTGCTGTTGACCACCCCACCAACTCATATGAGAAAGCAGACAGATCTCTAGGCATACTATAAATGTGGAAGTACATTATGGTGTGTCTACTGGAACTGTGCAGACACCACTGCCTGGCTCTACACTATGTTTACCAGCCATTTGGAAGAAAATACAAAATTGTCATTGGTAAAATTTGCAAAAGACATGGAGGTAGGGAGAGTAGTAAATAATAGAGAATCCAGTTCCGGGATCTGGACAGCTTAACTGCCTTGTCTCAAACAAATAGTACATATTTCAACAAAAAAGAATATAAGGTGTATGCTTAGGAATAAAGAATGTAGGGTGTATTTATTCAGCAGCTAACTGTGCCATAGGATTGACTGTGATCGATAATCACGCAAATATGACTTCTCAGTGCAGCAGCACAAGCAAAATGGCAAATAAGCTGGTTTCAGATGTATAAATAGGGATATTACATAACCTCTGCATTTGGCATTAGTGCGATTGCTTCTGGCATATCACGTCCAGTTCTCAATGTCCATGAAAGACAATAAAATTAGACAGGATCCAGAAAAGAGCCATAAGGAACATTTAAGGATGGGAAAACAAGCTATACATTGGAAGACAAAAAGCACAACCTATTTAGATTGTAAAAGGGAGAGTGAAGCATTCTGCTTGATCTCAATGAAATGCAGCTTTCATAAGGGGTTTTTCAACTCAGTATAAAAATATTGTGTCTGGAAATCCAAGGTAAACAAATTCAAATTATAAATAAGGTGCCTTTCTTCCTTTTTTCCAGGAAAGATCATTATCAATAAAAATAATTTAGCATATCTTAATAAAGGCCATAATGAATTCTCCATTACCGGCAAATTATGTATCAACAACTTCCTAGACATATACTCAAATATGTATAACCTCAGGCATTGCCAATGGTGCATATTACATAGATGATCAGACTACAGGATCACAGTTGTGCCTTCTTTATATAAATTTAGCTGTGTGTATGGTTGAAGGGAACAGCCATGGAACACAACCAAGTTTAACAACCTCAAGTATAGTGTTTAAGCTTAAAATCTGAAAGAAAAAGGAAATCTCTAACTATCACTAATGCGAAAAATTGAAAAGCACATTAAAAAAAAATAGGGAATTCTACTTAAAGTTTTAAGGAAGTCTGAAGAAAATACTGTACAAACCATAGCAATCCTCGAATGCTGCAAGACAACAAACACATCTGAAAACAAACCTGAATCTGATAGTATTCATAAGCAGCAGAAAGACTGCAGCATAAATAGGAGTCACATAAAAAACAGAATGCAAAAAGAGCTGTTAGTTACGATGCTAGTCAATAAATTAAGATGAAGAAATAAGGAATGACAAGCATGATGAAACAATGTTGTTGGACAACACTTGCCTAAAAAGGAGAACCGATCCAATGCCTCTTACCATTAATACATGGCCTCTACATGTCTCCATGTCAGGGTTTTCTGCTTTGTGGCAGTATGCTGTCTGTGTATGTGTTCATAATGCTCCAGTCAGTATAGTTTCTGCACAGCTTTTGCAGGTGCATTTCCAGCAGAACAAGTTTGCGTTGGCATTGGTTGGGGAGAAGCCCTATGCTTTTGTGAATTCTGCCAGGATTCCCTTCTGGAGGTGTCAATAACAGCATGGGGTGTGTGACTGTGTTTCCCAGATGTCAACTTCAGATTCAAGAGAAATAGCACACTATAAAATTGTGAACACTGTTGTTACCTTTGGAAAAAATAAAAGACTGGTAACTTCAGAAGCAGGCAGATACTTAGAATCACAGAATGGTTTGGGTTTTTTGGACCTTTAAAGCTCATCTAGTCCAACCCCCCTGCCATGGGCAGGGACATCTTCCACTAGATCAGGTTGCTCAAAGCCCCGTCCAACCTGACCTTGAACACTTCCAGGGATGGGACATCCACAACTTCTCTGGTCAACCTGTCCCAGTGTCTTATCATCCTTCCAGTAAATAATTTCTTTCTTATGTCCAGTAGCAATCCACCCTCTTTCAGTTTAACTGTTACCCCTTGTCCTGTCACTAAAGACCCTGGTAAAAGTCTTTCTCTGTCTTTCTTGAAGAAATAATTATATAAGGTATGTAAAAGAAAGAATATATATTGAAAGGCCACAATAAAGTCCCCTTGGAGCCTTCCCTTCTCCAGGCTGAACATCCCCAACACTCTCAGCCTTTCTTCATGGGAGAGGTGTTCCAGCCCTCTGATCATTTTCATGGCCCTCCTCTGCACCCGCTCAAGCAGGTCAATGTCTTTCTTGTGCTGGGGACTCCAGAACTGGATGCAGTACTCCAGGTGGGGTCTCATGAGAGCAGAGTAGAGGGGGAGAATGACTTCTCTCAACCTGCTGGCCACAATTATTTTTATGGACCCCAGCATACAACTGGCTTTCAGGGCTGCAAGTGCACATTGCTGATTCCTGTCTAATTTTTCATCTACTAGTATCTCCAAGTCCTTCTCTGCAGGGCTGCTCTCAATCCATTCATCACCCAGCCTCTACTGACACTGGTGATTGCCCTGACCCAGGTGCAGGACCTTGCACTTGGCTTTGTTGAACTTCATGAGGGTCATATTGGCTCACTCCTCAAACCTGTCCCTCTGGCCAGCATGCCTTCCCTCAAGCATATCCACTGCACCACTCAGCTTGGTGCCATCCGCAAACTTGCTGAGGATGCACTCAATCCCGCTGTTTATGTCATTAATAAAGATATTGAAGAGTACTGGTCCCAATACAGACCCCTGAGGGACACCACTTGTTACACTCTATTTGGACATTGAGGCATTGACTGTAATTCTTTGGATACAGTCATCCAGCCAGTTCCTTATCCATCCAATAGTCCATCCATCAAACACGTATCTCTCTAATTTAGTGACAAGGATGTTGTGTGGGACGCTGTCCTTAATGGCTTAAGGATCTCACCTTACTTACTGGTGTGATTCAAAGGGATAAGGGTTTGATTTGATGCTATCTGTTGTGGTTCTAGGATTACATACCCACATTGAGTTTACCAGCAAGAGAGCTCATGCTAGTTGCTGGTCTTTCGTACGCACCATGTGCCCACACCTAATACGTGATTCCCAGATGAATATGTCTATAGCTGATAAGTGAAACCAGATTTCTGTAGAAACATCTGTTGTGGTTTAACCAGACTGCCTAGTCTTTACTAACAGAAACCTGTGCATGTGTAAAGAGCAAACTACTGAAGAACCTTGCAGACACATTGCAGGTGGGGACCTCTATGTGGCTTCCTGCGTACACTGCCATCATGGGTTCCCTCCAACCAAGAGGGAAACCATGCCAAGCACACAAGTGGTGCACACAAGTGGACACTGCATGACTCTAAATGCAGACACAAGACAAATCTGCCCCCCACCCCACACCCCGCCCCCACCCCCAAAATCCTGTCAAGGAAATTTGCATGTCCAGCACAGTAAATTGCTAACATAAACACATTTATTGGATGCCAATATGGCACACACATGTAGTACTTTGAAGTTATAAGAGGGCTTGAGAATCAGCAAGCAAGATAAAACAGTAATTTTATGAGAAAGATTTGCACTACTGAAAACCCTCTGGAAAACACAAGCAAAACATAGACAAAAACTAGGACTAAGGAAACAGATATAGGAAAGACTAAGGCCCATCAACATCTGTTCTTCTGCAGTCTTAGGAAATCATGTTTTTTGACACGTCCATGTGGTCCCCACAGAGTACACTGACCAGTACTGTAGGACTTCTTAGGCAGTAGGCAGCATTCCATAAAAGCCTGTTAGGAAAGGGGTGAGGTTGTGAAGTGTTTGGGAAACAATGAATATTTTGATCAACCTTTACGTGACAAAATGCCACTTTTTCCCACTCATTGTATGTATTTGCCTTTTGGGGGGGTAAGGGGGCTTTTATCAACTTCTCAGATTGAACCTGGGTAAATAATACTGACATGCACATCTACATAATAGTTATCATTGATAAGTTCCTTCCTTTCTTCCTCCCCTTCCTCCTTCCCTCCTTCCCTCTCCCTCTTTTTCTCTAAGAGGAACTATTGGGAAGTTGGAAATGTGGTGTACCTCAAATAAGAGACTGCCATTTTTAGATGGCTTAGAAACCCTGGTTTGGATGGAAAGAGGAAACTTTCTGTCAACAGGTCATAGAAATAAATTCCTTTTAAATTCCAGAGCTTGTAATACATGAAACTATGTATCTGTGAATAAAAAAGTTAGTTAATTTAGTTTACACACATCACTATTACTACTGGAATTCAGTAAGTGTTTGAAATTTTTTTTAATGCTCACAGTATATATATATGTTTTAATATCTTCTGGAATAAAGTGATGAAATAATAATACTGTGATATCAGTTTTATATTTCTAATAGACTTCCTCCAACCTGATCACAAAACCTTTCACAATGATTTTACTACCTGTCTGAACACCAGCACACATGAAGAAGTCCTTCGTACAGTTTAGAAATGCAACTGCTGGTTAACACATTGCAATTATTAAGCTTTTTTTACAGGAGTAGGTTTGGATGCATGCATTATTAATTATGTTTGTAAGTTTGGTTACTCATCATGGTTCAGAGTTCACAAATCACTGGAGAAGAAAATTAATTCCAGCATAAGTGGAAGCACATTGGACAACTGAGCTCATCAGGATTATCAGTCACCACTGCCAGGCAAGGCTAGAGAAGGAAAAAGCAGTCACTTGCTCCTCTTTAAAGCAGGAGAAGTGTTCATGTGTGGACAGCATTACAGAGGAAATCAATAGTAACTTCAATTCCTTGTGACTACTTTTGTCTACATGTCTTAATGGTTTTATCTTCTGCTAGTAATGCAAAGTTAGATAAATGTCTAATCACTGATAATATTTTGAAGTATATTATTTGGTTCTACGGATTTTGAGCATGAAAATGAGACTAGCAAGCCAGTTTTTTAAAATGGTTAAGTAGAGTGGTTTATGATGATGCCATGACTAGGTATCAGCTGATCCCATTCTATTACATGTGTTGCATTCACCATGTAATGTAATTTCACAGCTAGTTTTCTCAGTGAAAGGGCTCAGGCAACTACACCAAGTCCTGGTCCAGTTGTTCCCCATAAACCTCTGTTAACAACAGCAGACACCCAAGTTCTGTTCTATTCTCTCCAAGCACGATCAGAGTTGAAGTCTAGCAAGCGTATTGATTCATCCTGTGTGTCTTGTGGAAACTGAAAACAAGTTTGCCAACAAAATCTTTTGGCATGTTTCACCCATTCATGCTTGCACTTCTAGTGAGAGATGAGTTTTTCTGATACTTGTGTAGTATTACCTGGATCTTCTTAAGAACTTCTCTGGCTTAGTTACTACAATTCCTGTTAGGGACAAGCCTTGGCAGGAAAACAGAAAATCTTTATCAGTGTTAAAACTAACATCAGCCAATCTGCGCTTCAGGTAATTACATATCAGTGAACAAGAACGTATTATGTTTAAATTTTAACGATGGGATATTTTATGACAGTACCATGCCAGTACTGGCCCCTTTTGGAGGTGGAAAGCGTCAGAAGGTAACTCCACCTTCCCTTGGAGGTGTCTGAGCCTTGCCTCCCCAAGCCTGTGTAGACTTGGGAATCAAAGGCTGAACGCTCTGTCTGGGACCTGCAGAGTGAATACCCATGATGGTAAATTAAATGGAGCTTGTATGTATGGTCACTGCTTCTTAGTCTTTTTGGATGGGGTAATTTTCAGATTTAGATGGAGTTGGAAAAATAAAGTATTGTAAACAGATGTTGATGATATAAATGCCTCAGGGAAAATGAGGTTCTTGAAGTAGCCTGTGCTGCATTAACCCTAGCTCTCAACTTAATTTCACACTTGAGAGTAGATATTATCATACTTCACTTTCTTTTCTGAATAATCCCAAGTATTTGGTGCATACTCAGGCCTTTCTTTCACAGACAAAAATCACTCAATAGCGGATAAATATTTTTTCTCTCCATTGACGTAGTTGCTATGTTACAAATTATATACAAGGTACATTTTGACCATAAAATGCAATAAGAACATTCACTTCTATATCAGAAAAATAATTATTGTACTCTGATGCTCAGGCTCCACAGGGACTTACCTCAGCAGAGTCCTGACAATAGAAGCTTCTGTTTGGTGGCATGTACCCCATCAACTATTTTTTGAAAGCACGGGGGAGAAACAAATTCCTTTTTCTTGTATTTCTCAGATGTTGCAGGATCAGCTTAGGTGCTCTGAAACTTTGAAACAAGGCATTGAATACTTTCTTTGTATAGTGTACCAAGTGAAAAAAGATCAGAAAGTGACAGCATTAATGAGAATGAAGACACTCTAATCCTGCTAAAATCTGTCCCTGTGCTCCCAGAAGTACACTGACTGATATTCTTCTAGTCCTGAAGTTGTTTGGCTTCAGGACTCAGCCTAAAGACTAATTTCTGTAATTGACTGGGAGACAATGATTTACAAGACAAAGAGAGTCTGAAAAGCTACTGAATGTGAGACAGACTTTTTTTTTTTTAACAGCAGTAGATCAAAGTACAGTGATTATGTACTTTAATGTAAATGTGTTAATACAGGTACGATGATTTCAAGCAGTTTCTAAAGCTATGATTTATTTTAAAATGCTATTCAAACAAAACATTACGTAATTTATAAGAAGCTAAATCTCTATCTCCAGACCCTCAACCATTTGGCAAAAAAGAGAAAGTTAGTTCATTCACTCTTTAAGTTAATTAGTATGTAACAGTCACAACAGAGCATTACATTTCTATCCAAGGAGGTAAAGTGCCTAGCCCAGCATATCCCAGCAAAATTAAATGTACATCAGTGCAATCCTCTTATAATATCTGGGAAGAAGGACTCCATTTTTCATAGCTGGCCAAGGTCTCATCTTGAGCCATGACAATATCTAGAGCATGCATGTGTAACTGGTGCAAACTGATAACCAAAAAAAGTCTGGGAGGAGGGAAGGGAGTTAACCATTCTTCCACCAGCCCTTTTCAGGGGCTCCCATGATCTCCCACATGACAGCTGGAAAAAGCAGAAGAGACCTCTAGTTCTTTTAACAGTGAAATTATACAGCTTCACAGTGTTTGGAACCCACTTATGGCAATAAATTTATCATTAACAGTGTTTCTTATTGAGATTTCTCCCTTGAAGTGCTAAAGGAAGAAACTGTCAGAAGGAAGAAACTGTGGTTTTGATTTTCTTCTCATGTATAAATACTGGCTGGATTAAATCTCACTAAAATCACTGGACTAAGTATCACCCTTTATGTAAGGTACCTGGAGGAAATCCCTGAGATTTTTAATGGAAAACCAGGGCTGAAGCAGTCTCAGATTCTCAGGAGCAGCCCACATCCCCATCAAATGCAACAAAAAGGTTTCTCAGGCACAGTGAGCTCTGCTGAATATTACTTTGGACAGTGGTGTACGTGTGTCTGTGTAGCAGCCAGCACAAGAGCTCAGGATTTGAAGCCAGAATCTGTGTGTAGTCTGATTTAAGTGAAGCACACAGGTACCGAGGGCAGCATGCTGGAAAGGACAGCCTACAGTGGGACCCAGCTACCTTGGTGTCGTGGTTTAAGCCCAGCCAGTAACAAACCACCATGAGGCTGCTTGCTTAGTCCTTCCCCCGGGTGGGATAGAGAGCAGAAAATACAAAGAAAAGCTCGTGGGTCAACACAAAGACAGGGAGGGATCACTCACCACTTATGGTCATGGGCAAAAAAACAGGCTCAACTTGGGGAAAAACCAAAATCAATTTAATTTATGACCAATACAAAAAAACCACAGGTAATGAGAAGTAAAACCAAACCTTAGAACACCTTCCCTGCACCCCTCCCTCCTTTCTCGGCTCAACCTCACTCCCGGTTCTCTCTACCTCCTCCCCCAGCAGCACAGGGGGACGGGGAATGGGGGTTGGGGTCAGTTCATCACACCTTGTCTCTGCCGCTCCTTCCTCCTCAGGGGGAGGACTCATCACTCTTCCCCTGCTCCAGCGTGGGGTGCCTCCCATGGGAGACAGTTATCCACAAACTTCTCCAGTGTGGGTCCCTTCCATGGGCTGCAGTCCTTCAGGCACAGACTGCTCCAGCTCAGGCTTTCCCACGGAGTCACGGCCATCTTGGGGGGCATCCCCCTGCTCCACCATGGGCTCCTCCCCGGGCTGCAGGTGGGCATCTGCTCCCCCGCTCCCCTCCACGGGCTGGGGGGGGACAGCCTGCCGTCTCACCACGGGCTGCAGGGGCATCCCCTCCTCCCCCGCTCCTCCTCCCCTCCTTCTGCACTGACCTCGGTGTCTGCAGAGGGGTTCCTCTCACATTCCGATCCCCTACTCACTGCAGTTCCCCTTCTCAAATCTGTTCTCCCAGAGGTGTTACCACCGTCACTGATGGGCTCGGCCTGGGCCAGAGGCGGGTCCGACTTGGAGCCGGGGAAGCTTCTAGCAGCTTCTCACAGGAGCCACCCCTGCAGCCACTCCCCTGCTAACAAAACCCCACCACACAGGCCCAAACACTGGGAAAATCAGGCTAGCTGCTGCCACGAGGGCAGAGGCAGGTTGTATGGAGTAGTAGCTATTGCTGGGGAAAGCGGTTTCCACTCCTCTGTTCACAGGAGGAGCAAGTGAACGCACCTCTGCAGGGCTTGGTCTCCGCTCACCCCATTTCTCAGCTCTACTCCCTCTACCTTTTGTTATTCAGTGGCAGAACCAGCCCATCTCTCACGCCTTCTCCTTCATACAGCAAAAGACAATTTTCCTTGCCTGGGGTCGCAGCTTGGAATACAGTTCATTTCAGCCGCAGCCTTAATAAACACGGCAGTATCACCCTGAGAAACACCTTTGTAAGAGGGCTTTTGCAAGTGCAAATTTAAAAGGCTTTTGGTGCTATTTTTTAACATTTATGACTCTCCTGTTCAAGGAAGCAGGAAGTATTCCAGTGTTGTAAGCAAACTGAATTGCATGA
The DNA here is from genome assembly GCF_900496995.4 of Aquila chrysaetos chrysaetos. Lineage (NCBI taxonomy): Eukaryota > Metazoa > Chordata > Aves > Accipitriformes > Accipitridae > Aquila > Aquila chrysaetos. Next base: position 47,356,632 of record NC_044030.1, read on the forward strand.
AGGGTTCTCATGTCAGTTCATTCTCCAAACTAGATTAACCTGCAAGACCGATTTGTGTTCTGTTTTGTTTTGTTTGCTAGCTTCTCATGTCAAAGAGATTAGAAATACAATAAAAAACTGCCATGTGTCTTTAAGAATCCATTCTACCTCATTGGGATTCTTCTCAAACCACAAGACCTCTCACAAGAAATTACCTATGTCAGCGCCTAAGAGGCACTTTCGCACGTCCGTTTTGTTTTGGACGCTCCTTATGGCCTGACTAAGTTGATAGCAAAGTCCAAGTAAGATCATTCAGTTGGCATCAGTTAGTCCACTATTTTTTTAAACTTCCTTCACAGCAACCTAAAGCATTCCTACGCAAAGAAGGCAAGGCAAAGGCTGGTGCCGTGCCCATAGCAGACTAACATTAAATTCATTCTGTGCTTTCCCACTCTCTTTCTCTCCTCGCACCATTGGTCCGCACAGCTTGTAGGAAAGATCATCAGCTATACATTTGCATAGCGTCAGCACAGTGGGAAGCGCAAAGGTCTTTTAATGGTAAGCTATGAAGTGGCAAATTTCGCAACCCAGCTTTGAGAAGGACCGTGTCAATGCCCTTAGTGCCCAGTTCATTCATCAGTTGACAACCTGATGAAGAAAGGTACCTTCAAATGGAAATTCAGGGGACACTCATGGTGTTATCCTTGGCGTAGTACATCATTACGGCCCCAGGAAGTCTTATCCCAATACTCTCGCTAGCGATCCTCTGAGCACGTCTTCATGATGTACTTTGACCTAGGCTGTTGGAGCAGAAGACGGTCTTGGAAGTGCGGTCCTCTGGGTTAACAAAATTCGTTTTTCTCTGCCTTTCCTTTTCCTGAGGCTGCGTTCGCTCTTTCTGTAGACCGTCTCCGCTGAATGAGGCACTTGGCTGCTTTCTTCTGGTAGTTCTGGTACCTCAGCTGGCATCTAGTTTCTATTCCTACACCCTACTAACGTGCAGTACACAGGCCAAGGACTGAGGAGACAGCCCGAGAGATTCATCCTGGAGCACTGCGTACAACACAAGAGGTGGAACGAAGCCGTAACTGCCACCTCAAAATGAATGTTTAAAGTTTGTAGTATTTTAAAACTCGGTCTGGTCTACTTCAGAACGTCCAATCCGTTTCCTAGCGCTCCAGGCACAGAGCAACAGGTTCCAAGCCGCTGGCAGCTTGTGGCAGAGCAAGCGTACTAACCCAGCCTGTGCGTGAAACTTCCTAAAGCGGTTACAGCCTACAGGTTGGTTGCAAAAGTGGGTTGCCAGCCCCTCGCCGAGTAGCGCCACACGCCTTGCCGGGTCTCTCGCCGCTTCCCGGGAAGTAACTGGGACCCCAAAGCCCACCGGGCTTCGCTCCAGGCTTCTGCGCCTCTCACCCGGCGGAGGACCCATCCCTGCGGGGGGGTCAGGCGGTGGGGGAGGCTGACGCTTTGGGGCGGGGGAGCGGGGGAGCGGGGGGAGTGCACCCCGCGCACCTCCCGGCCGCCCGCGGGCGCCTCCCGCCCCCCGGCCTGCCGCCCTCCCTCCGCCGAAACCACTCCCCGAACGGAAAGTCACCGGGGGGTGGGGATTTGGCGACAGCTCTGAAAAGCTCCGTCGGCACCGGGAGACACCGAGGGGCGGCAGCGGCCCGCTGGGTGGCAGCTCCCGGCCGCCTCCGCCACGGCCCAGCGATCGCCGCCAGCGGCCGCCGGCCCGCCCGCCGCCTCCGCCGCCGCCTCCGCCACCGCCATGGGCTCCCCGCAGCGACCGCCGCTCGCCCACGTCTTCAGGGGGACCTTCGTGCACTCCAGCCGCTCCGCGCCCATGGAGATCCTCCACGAACATCTGCTGGGGGTGGACGATGGCGGGACGGTGAGCCCGGGGGGGGGGCCGGGGGCCCGGGGGGGGTGCGAGGGAAGGGGCGTGTTGCGGGGCGGCTGCTGTGGGCGGCCGGGGGGAGATGCCCCAGGCGCCGTCCCGCGCCGCTCCGCCGGAGCGGGGGTCTCCCGGTGTCCCGCTCTCGCCAGCGTCCCCCTGGCTCGGGGTGAAAACGACCCTTTTCGGTCCCGAGCCCCGGTCCGGGGGTGGTGAGGGGCAGGGCCGTCTCCGCCGGTCCGGAGGGGGAAAGTGGAAAACCGTCGCACTCGAAGTACTCGGTGCCTGTCGGGCAGAGAAGAGAGCCGCGGGGAAGGGATTTCACGCTCGCAGGAGCCGGAGGTAACGGGGCTGGCGCGTTACCTGCTTGGCAGGAGTCTGCAAGTAGCCTAAGTCTTTTTTTTGAAGCGTGCTGAATGTTTCCAAAACGGTAGCCTGGACCGGGCATTCCTTCAGACTCTCTCTGTTTTCTTTCAGTTTCACAAGCAGGTTTTTCATTCTCTAAGTATCAAAACAGTATCAAAGTATCAAAAAAGATGGTGAGTAATTGCAGTGTACCCCCTGTACTTACGCACAGCTTCCTGTGTGAGGCTTTTTTTTTTTTTTCTTGTCACAAGCAAAACCAATGCATATACCCATAAAGAGTTAGGAAGGTGATGACGTTGGCCATGTTAGTGGTACAAGCCAAGTTTAAAACAAGCGTTGCCCTTGCAGAGAATGCAAGATCGATTCTGGCAGGGAAGCCCTACCATTCCCTTAACAGTATCATAGGTGAGACTCAGGTTCACAGTGCATGGTGTGTAGGTAGACTGGTAATTTCTTAGAGACTCAATAACATGCATAGGTGCCCAATATATAATAAAAAAGGTCCTTTTCTTTCTTGTGGCTAAATAACAGGCTTCCGTGTGTCATGCTTCAGCAGCATTTGAAATTTGTGCAGAGCACACTTTGAGACCTCACAGTGTTTATTTTCTCTGTTCATACAGGTCCATGAGGGCCTGCTTCAGGACAGCCCTCTTACAGCTCTTGAAGAGTCTGGTGCAAGGCATAGCAAAGTCTATGAGAAGCTGTATTTTGACGTATGGGAGGGGATAAAAACTTACATAACCCTGTATTGGCAGGTGTCAACTAAAAACAATAGAACTGAATGAAAGAAGGGTTTGGTTTGTATAACTCAGGTGGAGGGGGCAGAAACTCATACCCCATCCTGCCCTCTCTAATGGCAATTTCTGGAAAAGAGTCCCTGCTCAGCATCCTTAGGAGATCAAGACCTTTAAGTGATCTTCTTGAAAACCAGGTACCTCAGTAAGCTATACCTAGGGATTTGTGCTCTCAGTCACTCTCCTCCCTTCTCCTAGTGAACAAGGATTCACTGGATATTGTTTTCCTTGCATAAATTGGCACATTCCCATGCAGTTGTTTTAAAAAAAAAATTTTCCAGTAAACACTGTTGTCCAAAAATAAAACTTCCACCAGAGTACAGTAACAAGGACTTTCGGTTTCTTCTCTTTTTAATTCAAATTCTTGGCATTTTACTATTCCAGGGTCTGATACAATCAGTTTTGGTACCCTTTAGCCTATTAGTCACAATTTAGTCTCATGCAGAACTTCCAGTGGAACCACAGAGGAGTTGGCTTTTCAGGAATGACATGGTGGTTGGAAAATGACTTACCTTTATTGTCCAAATTTACACCAAAACTGTTTCAGTATTACTCCCAAAGAAGTAAGTTTAACTAAAAAGGTATCATTCTTTGCCTCATGTTGCTGACTCCATAATGGAAAAACCTTGCACAGCCCCTGACAGGGTGGACAGATCAGCTTGTTTAACAGCCAGGTCTTGTTCTCCAGTGTGAGTCGCTGCGTGTCCTCCGAGGGACGGCAGCATACAACCAGCACCACAAAAACACTGCCCAGACCCCTGCTGCACGTGGGCATACTTGGCTGGTAAAAGCCACAGATTAAATGTCAGCTCTCTCTGCTTTGCCTGTAGATGAAAAGGGAGCTTTAGCAAGCAAAATGCTACTGTCAGGTAGTTATCATTCAGTTAGCAAAATAAGGACTGTGTTTAACTGAGCTGTTTGCAGAGCAGTGTGGTGCCACTTTTGAGGAATGGCAAACAGAAAGAGTAGCATGCCTCAGGATAAAGAAAATAAAAAGAGGTGTAAAGTGTGAGTTACTGAAATGTTGGTGTAATTAATTTAGCTGAGTAGAATATTAAGGAAATAGAACAAGTATTAAGCCTACAGCTCCTGTTGAAGCCATGAAAAGAGCGAGAGTTGTGCAGTAAGAGTTAACATTGTGAAGTACTGTCAAACACAAGTGTTTGATTTAAGCCAGCTAGAGTAGCAAGTGAGGTGTGTTAGCTGTACAAGGACGAAGGTACCAAGGCACCAACATCCATCTCGAATTTGTTGCTTAGCCTTTCTCAGCGGGTTAGGCTGTTTGTTCAGGAGCTGGGGCTAGTAAGTGCTCCTGTCTCTCATCTAGGCTCACATTCCAGTTTTGGGAATTAGGCAAGCAATTGGCATCATGTCTCTAATTGCAAAAGTCAGCTAATCATTGCGGGAACAGGGAAGGAAGAGAAGCATGTGGGAGGGGAAAGAAGGATGGACCCCTAACTCATGCTCATCTGTGAATGTCATAGCCAGAAACAAAGCAACACAGGCACGGTTGGATCAAAACCACCTGCGTTCCTTCTGCCAGTATCGTTCACTTTTCATTCTTTTGGTAGCAAAATTATTTGCACTGTGGTGCTTGGAGGCAGTCAGGGTTTACTGCATCAGGGTTGGTGCATAGTTTAGTGGGCCAGCTATGCATTGATGAAGGAGCTTTGGACATCTCTTGGAATAAAAAAGGCCTGAGCTAGGCACCAGGGTAGGGAGGTCTCAGCTCTTCATCTTAGGATCCTTTAGCCCCATCCCATGGGTGAAACATCAGAACTGACTGAAGTGTTTGGGCACTGGTGTTAGCAGCCATTGATCCTGCTTTTTGTGACAGACCTTTCCCAAAGTGCTGGTTATTGTCCTTGACTTCCTTCTTTACAAGCCGAAGGTCTTAGTCTTGCCTGTGCACTTCTCTAGGCTCTGTAGTGACTCTGCCATAGAATTTTTTCTTGCTTTTACACTGTTAAGGTCCAGAACTAATTTAAAGGACTCATGCACCAGGTTGGTTACCTTGAATGTACAAGTAAATACTCAAGCAAATGTCCAAGCCTGAGACCTCAAAGACCTTAAAGCATTCAGTGTTAGAGGTGGCCAGAGCAAATGCATCCTAAAGCAATGGGGAACATCTCTTGGGTGACCAAGGTGTTCTGTTGGGAAGTTTGTTCAAAAAGAGTATAGCTGTCTTGCTGATTCATCCATTGCCATATTCAACAGTAATGGACCAGGTCTCAGGTTTAGGGTTAAATTCATATGACCAGCTCCCTTGAAACATTTTTTTCATTCTTCCATGATTTAAGTGTTTTATTTATCTGCACCCTAAGAGTATATAATAGCCACTTCTTTTCCATGGCAACGCCTGTTTCCAGAATTTGCCATCTGGTGTTTCATGTTTTTCTCTCTCTTTCCTTTTTTTTTCTTCTTTTTTTTTCCTTTTTTTTTTTCCCGAGCAGCTCTAACATTACTCATTCTGCATCCATTTTGACTTCAGCATCTGACTGACATTTTCTTTATTGCTCATCAGAAATTTCAGTAGGTCTGTATTCTAAGCCCTCTGCAGATATATAGCTAATTAAGCTGGCTATATTCCTCTTTAGAAGGAGAGAGATGCTGCTTCGTGTGAAGTATTGATGGACTACAATATTCTTGCAATTTTTGCTAGTGTGGTATTTATTTATATGGTATGATTTTAATACTTTTTCTCTGACAAAAACTTAAAACATCTGCACTTTAGACAATGTAAATCATATAAGCCATATGTGCATTTAAAAGACCAGGCAGCCAAAAACTTCTTGTCTATAGTTTAGCAGCCTTTGCTTATTTTTCTGTATAGAAAAAATAGAAAATGCAAAGGGTAATGTCATACACATAAAAAAACGGGCCTGCAAATAACTGCTAATCAGTGCTCTTTTGGTCCTCTCAATCTTCCTCCTAAGTTCCTTCCTATTGCCTTTTTACAACTATTTGATCTTGCCTTTTCGTGTTTTTTTAATTGCTGCCTTGGAAACTGCTGACATGAGGGTGGTACAGGCCCTCAGTGTGGGAATCTTCATAGGGGCAGAAGGGTGCCAATAGCAGTAAGATTACTCCCTTGAACTTAGAGGAACGAGCTCTTATACCAAAGGGGGTAGAAGACCATGAGTTGGTTTCTGGCAGAAGCTGTGGTTGGGCAAGAATTCCTGAATGCCCAGGATAGACAGTCTTTGGCCTGAGGAGGCAGCAGGGACCTCTACTCTGTCAAGTGCTGCGGAAACCCAGATCCTGCCTGGAGCCTGTTGTGGACATCATAGTTCTTAGGCTCCCCAGTCTTTGTTTCTTGGAGAGTTGTCATGCCTATTATTGCCAGACCAGAGAATTAAAGAGTTGAGAATTCAGCTGCCAAGAGTCATGTTGTAGATTAAAATACCATGGAATTTAAAAATAAACAGAAAGTGTGCTAAAATTCTAACTTGGCAACAGAAACTCAGCAGAAGTAGAGTCAATGTCCTCTAGGAGTCAAATGGGGCTGAGTTAGGCTCCAGATTGTAGTTTTTTTGAAATAAACAAAGATCTTCGGCATGCTTTTAGTCTGTTCTGGAAAATGAAAATATTATCCATGTTTTTTCCCTCAATTTCTTTTCTCTTCCTAGGCACTTAAAAAATAAAAAAACCCCAACATTAATGACATGAGCAGAAAATTAGAAAATACTTAGCTCAGTGCCAGTCAGTCCTAGGCAAAGCAATTAATTTGACCCCTCTGGTTTTGAATACTGTCACTGAATTCCCGTAAGGCTGTCGCACACCTCCACAACAAACGACCATGCTACAAGCATGGTGGTATGTAACAGGAATGCCAGAGGACACTGAGGTCTGTGCAGTTCTGCTCATGTATTACTTGAGAATCAATTAGTTGTTTTCTTACAAGTTATAAAGTAGGTGCGGTTATTCACTGGATTGTAAGTAGGTATCTCAAAATCATACTTGATAGTCAGGACGAAGAAGTATTTCAATGCAAACCTATCACCTTTATAGCAAGTGTGTAAAATCTGTTTTAAGATATGAATTTTTCTGCCTTCATGTGAAGATGATGTGAGATACGGGTTTAAAGTATACCCCTTCCCGCAACAACTCTGGGCAGGGGGCACCCGCAGGCGGCCGGGAGGTGCGCAGGGTGCACTCCCCCCGCTCCCCCGCTCCCCCGCCCCAAAGCGTCAGCCTCCCCCACCGCCTGACCCCCCCGCAGGGATGGGTCCTCCGCCGGGTGAGAGGCGCAGAAGCCTGGAGCGAAGCCCGGTGGGCTTTGGGGTCCCAGTTACTTCCCGGGAAGCGGCGAGAGACCCGGCAAGGCGTGTGGCGCTACTCGGCGAGGGACTGGCAACCCACTTTTGCAACCAACCTGTAGGCTGTAACCGCTTTAGGAAGTTTCACGCACAGGCTGGGTTAGTACGCTTGCTCTGCCACAAGCTGCCAGCGGCTTGGAACCTGTTGCTCTGTGCCTGGAGCGCTAGGAAACGGATTGGACGTTCTGAAGTAGACCAGACCGAGTTTTAAAATACTACAAACTTTAAACATTCATTTTGAGGTGGCAGTTACGGCTTCGTTCCACCTCTTGTGTTGTACGCAGTGCTCCAGGATGAATCTCTCGGGCTGTCTCCTCAGTCCTTGGCCTGTGTACTGCACGTTAGTAGGGTGTAGGAATAGAAACTAGATGCCAGCTGAGGTACCAGAACTACCAGAAGAAAGCAGCCAAGTGCCTCATTCAGCGGAGACGGTCTACAGAAAGAGCGAACGCAGCCTCAGGAAAAGGAAAGGCAGAGAAAAACGAATTTTGTTAACCCAGAGGACCGCACTTCCAAGACCGTCTTCTGCTCCAACAGCCTAGGTCAAAGTACATCATGAAGACGTGCTCAGAGGATCGCTAGCGAGAGTATTGGGATAAGACTTCCTGGGGCCGTAATGATGTACTACGCCAAGGATAACACCATGAGTGTCCCCTGAATTTCCATTTGAAGGTACCTTTCTTCATCAGGTTGTCAACTGATGAATGAACTGGGCACTAAGGGCATTGACACGGTCCTTCTCAAAGCTGGGTTGCGAAATTTGCCACTTCATAGCTTACCATTAAAAGACCTTTGCGCTTCCCACTGTGCTGACGCTATGCAAATGTATAGCTGATGATCTTTCCTACAAGCTGTGCGGACCAATGGTGCGAGGAGAGAAAGAGAGTGGGAAAGCACAGAATGAATTTAATGTTAGTCTGCTATGGGCACGGCACCAGCCTTTGCCTTGCCTTCTTTGCGTAGGAATGCTTTAGGTTGCTGTGAAGGAAGTTTAAAAAAATAGTGGACTAACTGATGCCAACTGAATGATCTTACTTGGACTTTGCTATCAACTTAGTCAGGCCATAAGGAGCGTCCAAAACAAAACGGACGTGCGAAAGTGCCTCTTAGGCGCTGACATAGGTAATTTCTTGTGAGAGGTCTTGTGGTTTGAGAAGAATCCCAATGAGGTAGAATGGATTCTTAAAGACACATGGCAGTTTTTTATTGTATTTCTAATCTCTTTGACATGAGAAGCTAGCAAACAAAACAAAACAGAACACAAATCGGTCTTGCAGGTTAATCTAGTTTGGAGAATGAACTGACATGAGAACCCTTCATGCAATTCAGTTTGCTTACAACACTGGAATACTTCCTGCTTCCTTGAACAGGAGAGTCATAAATGTTAAAAAATAGCACCAAAAGCCTTTTAAATTTGCACTTGCAAAAGCCCTCTTACAAAGGTGTTTCTCAGGGTGATACTGCCGTGTTTATTAAGGCTGCGGCTGAAATGAACTGTATTCCAAGCTGCGACCCCAGGCAAGGAAAATTGTCTTTTGCTGTATGAAGGAGAAGGCGTGAGAGATGGGCTGGTTCTGCCACTGAATAACAAAAGGTAGAGGGAGTAGAGCTGAGAAATGGGGTGAGCGGAGACCAAGCCCTGCAGAGGTGCGTTCACTTGCTCCTCCTGTGAACAGAGGAGTGGAAACCGCTTTCCCCAGCAATAGCTACTACTCCATACAACCTGCCTCTGCCCTCGTGGCAGCAGCTAGCCTGATTTTCCCAGTGTTTGGGCCTGTGTGGTGGGGTTTTGTTAGCAGGGGAGTGGCTGCAGGGGTGGCTCCTGTGAGAAGCTGCTAGAAGCTTCCCCGGCTCCAAGTCGGACCCGCCTCTGGCCCAGGCCGAGCCCATCAGGGACAGTGGCAGCACCTCTGGGAGAACAGATTTAAGAAGGGGAACTGCAGTGAGTAGGGGATCGGAATGTGAGAGGAACCCCTCTGCAGACACCGAGGTCAGTGCAGAAGGAGGGGAGGAGGAGCGGGGGAGGAGGGGATGCCCCTGCAGCCCGTGGTGAGACGGCAGGCTGTCCCCCCCCCAGCCCGTGGAGGGGAGCGGGGGAGCAGATGCCCACCTGCAGCCCGGGGAGGAGCCCATGGTGGAGCAGGGGGATGCCCCCCAAGATGGCCGTGACTCCGTGGGAAAGCCTGAGCTGGAGCAGTCTCTGCCTGAAGGACTGCAGCCCACGGAAGGGACCCACACTGGAGAAGTTCCTGAAGAACTGCAGCCTATGGGAAGGACTCAATGTTGGAAAAGTTTGTGGATAACTGTCTCCTGTTGGAGGCACCCCACGGTGGAGCAGGGGAATAGTGTGATGAGTCCCGCCCCTGAAGAGGATGAAGTGGCAGATATAACATGTGATGAACTGACCCCAACCCCCATTCCCTTTCCCCCTGCGCTGCCAAGGGGAGGAGATAGATAGAACCGGGAGTGGACTTGAGCCAGGAAGGAGGGAGGGTGGGGGGAAGGTGCTCTAAGGTTTGGTTTCACTTCTCAATATCCTTGTTTTTATTTGATTGGTCGTATATTAAATTGATTTTGTTTTTTCCCCAAGTTGAGCCTGTTTTTTTGCCCATGACCATAAGTGGTGAGTGATCCCTCCCATTCCTTGTGTCGACCCACGAGCTTTTCTTTATATTTTCTCTCCCCATCCCACTGAGGGGGGAGGAGTGAGTGAATGGCTTTGTGGTGCTTTGTTACCGACTGGGCTTAAACCACCACAAGTATCTAACTCTGTTTTCTTTCTTTTAGATTGTGTTTTTGGAGCAATCTGATCAGCAAGAGCAACTGGCTAAGAAGTGGGGGTTCAAAACATCTGACATAAGAGAACTGAGTAACTAGTATGTGTTTTGTGTAATTTCAGCAAATGCAGTTTATTCTCTGAGTGAAGTCATGTGGGTCTTTGTGAACACGTTTTGGCAGGGAGCACATTAAATCCAATCTCATGGCCAAAACTTTTCAGCTCTGTGAGAGGTCTTAACACAAGAGCGGCCTGCATCCTGGATGGGACTTGGAGAGTGGACAGTCCATGTGCTTTTTGCACGCCTTGGTTTGGGACTGCAGCCATGGCTGAATTGTGCTGGCTGATTTACACTGTGCAGAGCAAAATGGCATGTTTAGCTTTCATACATGACCTCTTCTGTGCTTACAGAAGTAAATTACGTTCTTTCTTGAGATTACATTTTATATCCATTTTCTTAGCAGCAAGCTGGGCCTAACTAGCTCGAAAGTCTAGACTTGGTAAATGTAGGTAACACTAACACTGCAGATACAAAACTAATTGCTTGGGCTTTGACACACTCCCTAATAAAAACTAATCAAATTAGAAGTTTTAAACCTTCTAAACACAGAGCCTTGGATTTCTAACTATATTGCAGCTAGAGTGTTTCTTTTTTCTTCAGCCCGTGAAATCGCCCACCTTTCTGGTAAAGGGAAATAGTTTTGGATTGCACCTACTGTGCTTTGCATGCAGTAGCACAACTGTAAATGACTTGTAGCTTAGAATCTAGAGCTGCAGCATCATTTTAGTGTTCAGTTGTTAAAAAATCTGTGTGCTTCGTTGGAGGCCTAATCGTACAGAATATATGAGTCATCAGACGTTTTCTTCACTTGAAATAGCCTGAGGAAAATGGAAGGTGTAGACTGAGAAAGGTCTTTCAGCATTTCTAGCATGCAGGAAAACAGGAAGAAGGGTAACTACAAAGAGACAAAATCACTGTTCATTCAGTAGTCAGGGAGAAGGGAAGAGGAGTGAGAGAAATTTTATACTGTATGGAGTTTCAGCACAAAATAGTCATAGCAACTTCCTGGTAATGTTGATATATTCATCCCTGTTATTACATGCACACTACATGACAACAGACAATATTACAGTTCCATTGTAAATATGCCTTCCTTGTCAAGATATTGAGCAGAGATTTTTTTCACCAGTGTCTGTGTCTGCATTTGTAGACACAGTGGCTGTTCTTCCATTAAACCTTGAAATTCATTGATTGAATATATATACACACACGTATATAATGCAGAGAAAACTGGGATATGGCAAGTTACAGTTTTGTAATTGTAATGGTGTAGCAGCTAGAGGCAGCAAAATATATCCATGCTAGGAAGTAGGACTGTGCCCAAATTTTCTCTTTTTCAGGTGGATTCTACAGTGAAGTAATTTTAGTTATTGTGAAGTCAGTTTGGCTTTATTTGTTGGTATTTAGTCTGGGTAAATATTAAAGATAGTTGGATTAATCATGCTCTTACATTGTTTTTCTCTCAGTTAGCTATATGTAAGTCTGTGTAAAGTTATTATTCATACCATAAAAGGAGTATGGGTGGAGGTGCAGTAGGAGGTGATAGGCTGATGCTGAAATACTTACTGTGGAAAATTTTGTGACATTTTGGACTATTACAATTTTCTTTTCTTTCCCTAGTGAATTCTTCATGCCAGGAATGGTTGATACACACATTCATGCCCCTCAGTATTCATTTACTGGTACAAGAGTAGATTTACCTCTTCTTCAGTGGTTAACTACTTACACATTCCCAACAGAAGCCAAATATAAGGACAGTGATTTTGCAGAAGAAGTGTACACCAGAGTTGTTGTGAGTACTGCAAATGTCGTTTATCTATTTAACGACATTCATATATGTGAAATATATGTATGTTTTCAGAAGGTCAGCAGAAATAGTAGAGCATGTTTTAATGTAATGAAAACCAGATAAAACCAACAGTATAGCTATTGTTCTAATTGCCAGCCAAGATTGTCCCCTACTAGTTCCAGTCTTGTTCTGGTGTTGCTGATAAGACAGTTCATTTAATCACATGGTTAACAATGAACTTGTTTATCATCTTTTCTGATATCTGAGTGCAATGACCAACATTTAAGAGTACTCTCAAAGCTAGTGTAGCCAGCAGGTGCTGACAACCTCAATGCAGAAAAAAACAAGCATGGTAGAAAAAAAAAATTCAGAGGATATTTCCTTTTCTGCACAAGAAGCCTCTATTAAGAAATCGTGTTCTGCAAAGACTACTTGAAAGAGAAGATGCTTCTCACAGACAACAAATCTGGGCTGTTTTGGAGTAACTAAGGAAGACGTTTCTACAGCTGAGGTCCTTGTAGCAGGAATATCTTTCACTGCAGGTGCTTTAGATGAAGTCTGTCAATGGTATTGTGGCACAAAGAGAGAAACTGTGTTTGAGCTAGACTGGTTCTGAGCAATATAAAGGCTTTAAGGTCAAATTCCACGTGATGAACAATAAGCAGCTAGGTCACATTGCAGAGCACTAATTCTGTCCTATAACTGAAATGTATCCTTCAATATGTGGACTGAAATATCTTCAACAGATTAAATGATTTGACCAGCATAAGTTGCCTTGCATTTGTCTGATACTGTGACAACATGTCTTATCAAAATAATAACTTAGTGAATCTGAAATAAATAGTTATACTGTCCTTGCACACAAATTTTTAAAAAACTTACTTTCTGCCATCTGCCATAATAAAACCATGTAGGAGCAGCTTGGTCATAAACTCTAGCAACAAGCACATGCCTTCATCTACTCACCTATAGAGGTGATCTCGCCTTCCAGCTGTGTGCCTCAACATACTGTTACTGTCTCTATCAGTTCAGATTGGGTGACATCAGCACAGCTAAAGTGCTCACTGTGCAAGGTGTTTAATAACATCACCTGGAAAAGAACTGCCAGTGGGAGATGGAAGGTAGTTGTAGGAGCTTGAACACAATGGTTAGGCTCTCCCCATGTGTACCAAATAGGACAAGGTCAAGAAAATGTCTTCACCCCCAAATGCTGCAGAATACCAGTTGCTCTGCAATGTTTGATGGGGATGATAATAACCTTCAACTGTTAGAAATAGAACTAAACCTGCAGAGAGCAGACACAGTTTCATATGTATCTTTGTACTTTGGAGTTGTAATGAAAACATAGTGAATTTTTTCAAATCAAGATTCTGTTTCCAATGAACACTTTCTATACTTGGTAAAAGAATCAAATCAGGTGAAATTTGCCAGATTTTAGCTGGAACCTCCTCTGGTCCCTCAAATTTTAGGATAGCCAATTCTTCCTGCTGGTGTTTTGGAAACAGAATGTTTTTAGATTTCATTTAACAATGATATTAGGAATCCAGAAGTAGAGAATTCTGGGTTTTAAAAGCTAAGAAAGGCAAAGGTAATTTGTCTCAGCAATGACATTGGGTTTTTTTGAGATTCATTTCAGGAACCCTTAAAGACATATTTTTAATTCTTTGCTTTAATATGAATATTGTATGGAAAAGACAGAGCTTGGCTTCATGTTTGTCAAATAATTAGCTCTAGCCATTCTCAAAAGTTGTGTTGGATGTCCCACCTTCTATCTCATTAAAAAAATAAAATAAAATTCTCAAACTGCATTGTAGCCAGAATCCAAAAATGTAATTTAAACCTGTATGTTGGATGGGTAGTCAATATAGTATGCATTTAGGCCCAAGATCAAGTGAAGCTATAAATGTCATCATGACTTAATGTAACGTTAAATGTCTCTTCGTTTACTGTTATATCCTCCAAAAGTAATATGAACAGGTATCAACCACCTTCTCCTTTCAAATGGCATAATTAAATAAGTAATTAAATTATACTCTGAGCAGTTGTTCTCAGTTTACTTTTACCTTGAAGTTTGTTACTTTGTATTCAGGGATAACAAAGCATTTTTATACATGAAAGCCTGGCTATTTTTTTCAGCCACATCAGGTGGCCAAATGAAAACCACTACTTTTTCCCAAAAGCCTTGCTTTGCTAACATTAGGTACAGTGCTTCAGTGTGAAAATAGGAGAGCCTTTCAAAACTAGGAAGTAACATAAATGACTGGTTGTTTGTATTTCTAAATATAAGTCAGAATTTATTTCCAGTTTGAGTGAAGGAAATACAGACTGGTTTCTATGTGTTTAGCCATTGTTAAAATCCTGTATGAATTTGGAAGAAGAATTTTTGGTTTTATTAACCCTCAGGCTTAAAAAAGCTATTATGAAATTAAAAATCTAAAATTTACCTTGCCACTTCACTGCACAATTTCACAATAACTGAATGTTCTTGCAGTTTGAAATCAGACTGCCTGTTCTGTGTTTTGGCAGCTTGACTATTTTTTTTTCCAGACAAGTTGAAATTGATTTCTTTTTATAGAGACGAACTCTAAAGAATGGCACGACTACAGCTTGCTACTTCGCAACGATTTATACAGATACTTCTCTTCTTCTTGCTGAAATTTTAGGTAAGACTAACAGTGAGTTTTGAAGGATGTTATGCAGACTGTGTTAGTTGAAGGAAACAGAGCTTAAGAGTTTTAGGGATCTGTCTTTCTACTAATTAGGTTTTTATTCATTGTATCTGTCAAACTGTGTCCCCAAAATCCACCCTAGTTACCCTTGTTCACTTAACTGCCTCTTTCCTACTGTTGTTTCTGCTAATCTCTTCATTCCCAAATTAGCTGCTGGCTGAGCTTGAATTAGGTCTGCTGGAGTTGCTCTTCTGCTGCAGTTCTCTGCTCTTTCTAGCCTTTTGCTGTTTGAGGATTAAAGGGGCTGAATGACAAGACATGCAGTCAATGCATTAATTTCCTGATACGCTGAAGTTTCAGTTGAGAATCAACATGAAAAATCTCCACACACCCTCTGAAACCAGAACAGTGGGAGTTGGCGCCAGGATCTTGTCCCTCCCTTCTGTTCACCATTGCAAATGCCTGCTGTTTGAAAGTAGTGTGATTCTTGCAGGACTTCTCAAGGCTCAACCAGCTCCCAAAACAGAGCAATTTAATGAGAATCTCAGTTTCCACCAAAAATTCCCTAGTCTTTCTGATGTTGTAGGAAAACCTAAAAAACTGAAGCCATTGTATTCAACAACTCAGACAGTAAAAGTGGACAAAAAAGATCTAATTTACAAACACATTTAAAAGCTTAGAATTTAATATTATATACATTCCTTTTAAGCCTTACACATGAGTTCTGAGTCCTAGCATGCATAAATCTCAAGCAAGAGGCTAGAAGTAGCTCTGGTAATTTTCTCCATCCAACTGCACATGGGAGGCATGTTAGGAACCTCATTGCTTTCTCTTAAGGAGAGATGATTTACTGAGATCTTTGTGCCTTTTCTCAGCTCAGGGTAATAATCTACTACAGCTACTGTACTTTGATGCTTGTGTTTCTCATCCTCTACTTCACAGCAGTCTTCTTCATGTACTACCATTATGGATTCTGGTTGTGGTTAAACTACAGTAATCTAGTCCTCAATTATAACATTTATAAAGTTGGGTACTAATGAGGAAGAGGAGGACTCCTATTTAAATGTGTGGAGTTTTTTCTCTTTGCTTTTTAGCCTTAAAAGTCACATGGATTGTCCCAACTTAAAGATAAGAAAAGACCATAAATTCTGTTAATCTTAAAGGAAGCTGGCTGGGGCGGAATTTGCTATTTTGATTGCAGTACAGGCTTTGATAGCAGTTTTTGAGAACCAGTGATTCTGAGTTTTATATTCTTGTGCATCTCAACAGATAAATTTGGTCAACGAGCATTTGTTGGAAAAGTTTGCATGGATGTGAATGACAGCGTGCCACAATACAAAGAAATTACTGCTGACTCTGTCCGAGAGACAGAAAGGTAAGGTGATTAAATTGATGGCACAACCTTTAGAAATAAGACTTTTTCATACATCTGAAAAGTGAATGTGAAGCTGACTAAGAACTTACAGGTGCAGATTTATTAGGAACAGTTTTTTCTTCCAACAGTATTGTTTCCTACAGTTCTGGCAATTCCTGCATGCCCAGTTGCTGCACAGCCCAAGTGGTTTCTCTCTAGCTCTTCCAAAGAAAGGGAGAAGCTACAGCTCTACGGTTTGGAGAGAATATATGTATGTTGTTGTCCCTTTTCTGCCTCTTCTTTTCCTTTCACAGCTCTGTGTGTGGAGGTGATGTGATCTGACATGGGATGGTGGGGTGGTAATCAGTTCCTTTGCCCCCATTAACTTCTGAACTATTTTCTTCCCCCATTTAGGATCAAACCTTATTCAAGTTGTAGGAGTCATATACCCCATGTTAAACATACTGTGGTTCTTCTCTCCCCCAGCATAGCACTGTGAAATTACTCTAACTTGAAGCTGAGGGAATGAAGGAGAACAAATCAAGGCAATGTAAATCGCAGAAGGGACCCAAGACTGGAGTATGGCAGCCTGCTGTCTTATATTTCCCTTGTCTTTCACATCCATGCTCAGAGAATGCTTAAGCAAACATACAGCTTTTCTCATGGGACTATTTATTTACTTCTATAGATGTTTCAAATATGATGCTGGAAGAGAAAATACCTAACAGTAATATAAACTTCTTATGGCACTTGTGTGAAGTTGCTACCTTATTTTTGCAATTCATGCTAGAAGAATGCCAGTATAAGTTACAAATAGTCATGGGTTTCTAATGGTGTTTATATTTAAAGACATTTTTAAAACATGTAGTATTAGTCATTTGCACTCTACTAACATTTGTTCTCCTTCACATAAATGCCTAGTTTCCATAATACAATTTGAGTACTGCTGAATGGGCCTGAAAGTGAGAGAACTTCCAGTTCTCATATTTTTTAAAGCTTCAGAATGATCTAAATAGCTTTCTTTTAAATACCTGTCTTATACCTCCAACTCCCTTCTCATGAGATTGTGTTAATAACAAATGTTTCTCAGCTTTGGATGAGAGTGTGCCACAAGTACTCCAGAGCTATCTAGAGAAGAGAGCTGTGTGCTTGTCAGCATGGATCAGGAGTACTTACCTCATCAGGCCTGAATCACAGCAAAACAATTGCAGAAGGATGAAAAAGCTCTTCCATTAAGAGGGAAACTTTTTTTTTAAAGAACAGAAATATGATCTCTCACACCATCAGAAAATGGTTTACACTGATTTCAGTTCTTTACAGTGAGCCTCTGGAAATATTTATATTGTATGCATGGAAATAATATATAATTCCAAGTGCTTCGTATATTAAATCTAGATTCAAGTCAAGAATTTGAATCTACCCTTCTCTTGCAAAGAGGGTTGAATAAAAAGTTAGGGAACTGAAATCTAGAATATGTTATATGCTACTAATTGTTGTAGTCACCTGGAAAGACTTCAAATCTGTTCTTCAGCTACAGAAGACAGTGCTTTGAACCTGAGCTTCTTTCCTCATAGAGAAGTACATAAGCCAAGAAAGTATAGGGTATTTTGAGAAAGGTATTTTGGTTTTGAAACAATGCTGACGCAGTTCAAAGAATGTGAAAAAGAATGAAAACAGCCATATAGAAGTTTTGGATTATCAGCTGAGAGTTATACTTGTGTTACAGTTTCTGCTCCAGTGAATATTTTATTATTATATCAGGTGAATCAGTAAGAGGAGAGACAGACAGATGATACCTAATTCACATTGTGTTTTGGCTCTCAAAGTTAGACAATGGTGCGCTCAAACTCTTTTGGTCATTGCAGAAGTTGAGCTTAGGTCTCTTACTTCCAGCTGGTGATCTAGCACGAGCTTCAGTGTTGCGATTCTAGCCTCCAGCATTATTTTCTTTTCCATCTGAAGACATTTGACAAATTTGTTTCAATGTTTGTTGTGACCAAAATTACAAGTTTTTCGGAATATAAACTATGACATAAAAATTCACAGAGATCCTGTCCAGAACCCATCTCAAACTGGCTTTTGGAAATTATTTGCATATACTGTGCATATGAATTTTGAAAGAACTTCTTCCCTGCAAAGTTAGAGGAAGTTTTATTCGCTCATCTGCATTACGGATATTGACTGCTTGGGGTTTTTTGTTGGGGTCCCTGAGGTAGCTTCTTTTATTTAACAAAGTAAGTAAATCTATACTGTATTTTCCATAAGATGTTAATCTATACGCTAACATTAATATAAACATTTCCAGAAAATCAAGGGTCCTTTCAGTGAATGAGGACATATGAAACTACTGTAAGTGTGGTGTGAAATATTACAGCATCTTTTAAAAATAGGATTTTAAATAGTAGAACATATTTAATGCTGTAATTTAAATTCACGGACAGACAAATTTAAGTGGTTTTTTTCTCTAATGTTGCAGCTTTAACTTATAATTATGTTTTCAATGAATTTAATGTAACGTGCATTTGGTTTTCAGTGAGAACTCAGAGTAATTACCACGTGTCTAATGTTAATTATTGCAAATGAAAAAAATTCTGTATATTCAGGGTCAAATTCACAGCTAGCATAATTTGGTGTAACTATCCTGACTTGATTGTGTTGCTTCTTTTTATTTCACCTGAGAATCCGGCCCAACGTTCTGTAAAAAATTGATCTATGTCTGAAATGCTTAATAAGGTATCTAAGTAAATATTTTGTGTATTTTTCATAATTTATAACACAGATGACAGATTTATAACAGATTTTTTTTGACCCTTTTCAGGTTTGTTAAAGAACTACTGGAAAAGAAAGTAAGTAGAGTTCTCCTTTTTATTCATTTCTGTATTCAGAAGATGCTGTGTAATACATGAAATACTTAATCCCACTGACAAACACTGCTGGCTTAGTGACAAATCAATAAATATACATCTTTCTGTGTAGTAGACAGATATCATCAATCTGAAGAACATTCTGCTGGCCATGTTGTTGAGAAATGGACCCGTAGCCGTGTAAATTCAGTTTTGTGTGTCAGACCAGAGCACAGTAATGTTCTGTGCATGTTCTCTATTGACTTTAAAATATTCAGCTTCCTAGAAAGGACAATTTTCTGTTAAAGAAAGGTGGAAGTCAGTCAATCACTCTGTGGTATACAAACTGGCTGGTAAAAGAAGTTCTCAGCAGCAGATATCAGTGTTTTTACGGTAGTTACTAATCCATTACCAAATTAGTATTCTGAATCAGCACATGTCTTCCAGCGTGTTTCTGAAGACATTCAGGTTTACAGTCATGAGGTAAAGATAGAGGTTTACCCTCCAATATTACGAGCAGGGATACTTCTCTTATCAGCCTGTTGTTTTCCATGGCTGAATTTGTTGACATTTGTATCTCAAAATACTAAAGAACAGATGCCTAGAGTTTAATGTCTAAATCATATGTATTAGTAGAGTAAATTGGCTAATCTGCAGAAGTCCTGACCACCTTGTATCTGTGAGAAGGTGTAAGAAACTGCAAACAAAGTTACCATATACTGTCTTCTAGTGGTGCCACATGCATAACTATTGTGTGTGTCTGAAGGCAGAGTTGCAACGCCAGTGTCTACTTTTTATGAAAATTTTAATTCAGAAGTGCAAGGTGTAAAGTAAACTTCTGTAGCTCTAGTCTTGGTGTCTCCTCCACTGTTTCCTACTATGTAGCATATCTGGTGCTACCACTTCTTTCTATGTAGGAATCTATCTTCCTACCCAGGGAATATAGGGACAGTTTGTTGCTATCATGAGTGCAGAAGATCAAACAAGAAGGCGGCTTTGGTTTTACAGAACTCTGCAGTTTTGCATCATTACGTCTGATAGTCACAGAAGTGGGACTCAGAAAAACGTCTGGTGATTCATCTGACTTATTTCTGGTAATGCATACTGGACTGTCAGCAAATATGAAAAAGCATCCAATGCTTCTCCTGAAGTCTGGTAAAATCTCAGTGACTCAATGAAAGAGTTGTAATGAAAGCAACTTCTTCACTAAGGTTCATTAAAACTGTTTTCAGAAAAAACTTTGATTCTCTATTTCTGTAGTGAAATTTCTAATAAATATAAGGAAATTACTATACAGCTTAATCTGAGTTGGCAAGGGTGCAGTAAGCAATAAGCAATGGAGATAAAATGTAATTGCTGTGTGAATGCTTGTCTTAATTATATTTACTGATATATAGATGTAGAATCCCAAGCATGTCTTTTTAATATTTTTCAGTATCCGAGGGTACAGCCTATAATAACCCCCCGCTTTGGCCCTTCCTGCACAGAGGATTTGCTGCATGCACTTGGCAATTTGGCACAGGCACATGATCTCCACGTGCAGGTAAGCTCTGAGAGCTCTGTATACAATTTAAATAGTTTGGATAGATGGCATACAGACCAGGGAGTTTTCATAATTTCAGCAAACCACATTCTTACCTTGGAGCCTGTCTTTTAAATTCCTCTGAAATTGTTAATCTTACTCCACAAGAACACTGTGACCTGCACAGGAAATGAGAAGGCTCATAGCTGGAAGGATGGCATAATTCAGCAAGACCCAGCGCATCGTCACTATGAGACCGGCACCCAGTATTGTAGGTTAGAGCAACCTTGCGTTGCTAGAGGTTGGTCTCCCTAGTCCAAGGGTGTTACATCTGTCTCTCTGCCTTTTGCTGTTTCTGTACACAGCAGATTTCAGCCGATAAAAAATTACTCATCTTTGTATCTTATTTAACATTGTTAACATAGCTGTAGGATTTCCAGTGTGATGAAGTTTCTGTGTTTAAAAAAGATGTATTGTAAAGCTCACAGGTCTGTTGAAACTTGGAAATGTTTCTTTTTTGGTTACACAATTCTAAGCATATACGGTTTTAAAGCTATCCTACATCAGGATTTTTTGTCATTACGGAGTGAGCATTTTGAAAATATATGCTCCAATGGGAGTACAGGAAGATCAGATTTTTATCTGAGGCCAGGAATTAATCAGCCCGTCTGAAGATACATGGAGCAGCTACCTATATGTTGCCCTGATCCCAGGGTCCACTCTGTGGTTGGCTGGTTCTTTCTTTTACCTCACAGTCCTATGTATTATTTTATTTATTATTTTAACATTTGCCAAATACCAAGTGGGGCATTATGTCACCAGATTACTGGGATGGACTATCCAGGCATACCATCTCAAATCACTTTTAAAGGAACAAATGGAGCTACTTTTATGGGTCCCAGGGACCTCTCTGATGAAAAGAGAAATGCAAGGACTAGATCTAACTATAGGCTTTACAAATACTAGTTTCTATCATTACATGTTTAGCACCAGTAGGTTGCTCAGAAGGTTGTAGTGTCAGGTTTAATGCTATTTAAAGTACTTATTGCTATATATTTTCTTATTGCAGAGTCACATAAGTGAGAATGAAGAAGAAATCAAAGTTGTGGAGAACATGTTTCCGGCCTACCAGAATTACACTGAATTGTATGATAAAAACAAGCTGCTTACCAGTAAGGTAGCTGCATAAAAATTTCCATAACATAGTTTAGATTTATCCAGGTAGAGAATATGATGGTTAACTGTAGTTACCTCAAAAGTTTTGTCAAGGTCAGTGACATCTGGCAGAAAGTAAATTGGTTTTATGTTCTCTGTTGCACAGGTGTTGGTCAAGGTATTGGAACTTTAGATAAGCCCACACTTTTCCTAAGCATTTTAGGGAAGATGAACAATAAAGGTATCTTACGCTCCCTGATCCATTTTCTAAGGGCTCCAAAGAGAATTGGGGCAGTGGGATCAGGAGACTAGGCAAAGCTGGTATTGTAGGAGCTGGTAGTTCTTGGGCAGTACCCAGTTATCCTTATATTACAAAGTTCTTCACATTGGTTTTGCCTGAAGATGTGTTCTATGGTGTTATGGTAGGACCACCTTCATTTTTTGGCAGTTTCCTACATAAAAGCAGCTTGTCCTGTTGTGTTCTCTATGTGAATCTCACATGCAGACAGGTACACTTTACTATTCCAGCTATCCAAAAGCACTCTCTTCTCATTAGCTGATTTTACCAAGTATTGAAAGGCACAGTGTCCTGAAGAGTTGAAATTCATTAAAGCTTTTTGCTGGCAAGATAAATACAAGCAGATATGATAGCAGCCCGCACTAAGTGCAGGTTGGAATGCCAGGGCACACCATATTAGATAGTGGAGAGCCCATGCAAGAGTGAATATTAACAGCCTAACTACAGTCAGAGTGCTTAAACATCAGTCAAATTGATTTAAAATTTTAGGAGATAATTTTCAGAGGCACAAAGGGCAGCTGGGAGCTCATTGGGAATTAGCCACTGAACTGCTATTTCTATCTACAAAAATGTGCCCCAGTAAATTACTTACTTACAATCCTTTTTACCTGAGAAATCAATGTGGACTACTTAAGTATGTACACAGTATTAACTGTTGTTCTCTTGCACAGTCCTATGCACGCTGATTTGTTGTGTCAGTGTACTACAGAGAATATTATTGCTGCAAAAACATAGGTCTTAATTCTGTCAGACTGTTGTATGCACAGCACTAAAAATGGTCACTGAAAACCAGGGTTACTGGTGCCAGGCTCCTGGTTGTTTGGTGAAGCATTTGATTAAACACACGCTTAACAGAATCACAGACATTCCCCTCTCCCCAACCACCAAAACTAAGACACCAAATTAATTTTTTTTAATGTTTTAAAGTATGTTTTTCAGAGCTGTGGCTGAAATATTTCCTTCTTTTTAAAAAGAAGTACAGATCAGCAGAGATACAGTTCAGCAGCTACCATACGTATGTCCTTAACTTAAGATGTGGCTATTCTCATTGCATTTTCATTTATATTTGAGCTTGAGTAGAGATGGCAAGGGTACAGTGCTATTAGGAGATGCTCAGTGGAAACAGTCCCTGTGCCATTCTCATTTTTATCAGCAGACTGCAAGACCTAACAGAGCTCTTGCTCTTCCCTTTGAGTGGGCATTTGGCATATGAGGTAATTCCAATTAGATTTGTCTGGGAATAGTTGGTTTATGCCCTATTAAATGATACTATTCTATACTTCTATGTTTTGTGTATACTGCTTGTGAACTTATTTTTAAAGTCAGCTATGTAGGCCAAGAAATAAAAGTCACTAATCAGTTGCATAACAAATTATATTATTTTAATTAAAGAATAGTCCAAATATATATATCTACCTGGTGCAAACCTTTAGAAAGACAATGGGAAACATGCTAAGAGTACATACATCTTCCATTGTATCTGATGTACTCCTAGCCCCAGTACTTAATTTCTGTGTTAGCTACGAAGTATAAATTGTAAGGTTATTACAGTGCTAGGGCGACTGGGGAATTCTTGCTTTTGTTCCTTGAAGCTCTTGAGTCACAGCAGACACTGCAAGAGTCAGCACCATTATCGTCTTACATTAATAAATGAATAAAAGTTGAGGGAGTGACATGTCAGGCATACTGAAGTTAATGAGAGTTTCTCACCTGTTGATTTCAAGACCTTCATTCAAGAAGTGCCTTAATTTCCCGTGATGGTAACAGGTGTTCTTTTGGCTATTAAAAGCAGTACAGCAAAAATCACAGGCATTGAATTAAATGCAATATTGAGTAAAGTGGTGATTCTGTTTTTCTTTAGACAGTGATGGCTCACGCCTGTCACCTTTCTGAAGAAGAGCTGAAACTTTTTAGTCTTCGTGGAGCTGCAATTTCACATTGCCCCAGTTCTAACTTTTCGTAAGTTAAAAAACAAAAAAAGAAAAAAAAGAATGTTGTACAATTAAATAAAGCTGTTGTTAGCAGTACCCTGAGTTCAGCCTACCATTACAAGGCTATGTATATAATACCCCATTCCACCATGTCATGGTTTAACCCCAGCCAGCAACTAAGCACCACGCAGCTGCTCACTCACTTCCCCCCACCCAGTGGGAAGGGGGAGAGAATCAGGAAAAAACAGTAAAACTCGTGGGTTGAGATAAGAACAGTTTAATAGAACAGAAAGGAGAAGATAATAATGATAATAATAACAATAATAAAATTACAATAATAATAATAATAATAATAAAAGAATTGGAATATATGAAACAAGTGATGCACAATGCAATTGCTCACCATCCGCCAACCGATGCCCAGTTAGTTCCCAAGCAGCGATCTGCCCCCCTGCCCAACTCCCCCCAGTTTATATACTGGGCATGACATCACATAGTGTGTAATATCCCTTTGGCCAGTTTGGGTCAGCTGTCCTGGCTGTGTCTCCTTCTTGTGCCCCTCCAGCCTTCTTGCTGGCTGGGCATGAGAAGCTGAAAAATCCTTGACTTAGTCTTAACACTACTGAGCAACAACTGAAAACATCAGTGTGTTAGCAACATTCTTCTCATACTGAATCCAAAACTTAACACTATACCAGCTACTAGGAAGAGAATTAACTCCATCGCAGCTGAAACCAGGACACACCAGAAGTGACATACTGGATTGAGCATGACCATTCATGCTCCACTTCTGCGTGGTATGCTCTGGACTGACTTGTGATTGTTCAGTATAGTCGTATATATGTGTGTATATATATGTATATATAAATAAATATTTATTTTTAAACTTTATTTCTTTTGACTGTTCTATCAATGGCAGATTCAGGCCATCTCCCTTTGCCCCAAAGTATGCTTATGTTTGGGGGAAATGGGAATGGGTTATATAGCCTTCTTTCTGTTAAGCGATAATGAGATACTGTGTGGTATCCAGCCAGGATACTGTACTAAATGTTAACAGTCATTTTGCCTTTAACTTAATCAATATCTTGTTTGTGATGACTTACTGGAGCTCATGAAATGACCTCCCATCTCTGGGAATATACTTTACATCATATTTGGATTTTTTCACAGGTATGCTGAGAGCTCATTTTCAGCAGATAACTAGAAAACTGTGGGAGTTTTTAATTGAGAAAAACTGCCTTTATTTTTAGTGATTAAATCCTATCTTTCAGATACATGAATGCAAATGCTCCATCCCAGTTTAATAAACACAATCTGTTTCACACATTCTGAGAGCCTTTGTCATGAAATGACTGTACAGCCCTACTCTTCCTGAACTTTCTCTGCGTGTATCACACAGAACACGTTTCTTCTTCCAACCCAGGTTGTGCAGCGGTATATTAAATGTGCAAATGGTCCTGAAACACAACGTGAAGCTTGGCCTTGGCACAGGTTAGTAGGTTGCTGTAAAAATGGTTTCTTTTGGAAACCATTGGGAGATACAAAAACATGCCTGCTTGTTTGTATTTAAAAGTCAGCATGTCTCCAACTTATGGACCTGCTTTTTTTCCCCCACTACTTCTAGAGTAATGAAGTCTAGAGTACTGAAATCTAGAGCTGGTCCAGAAGTGTTTAAAAAGAAAAGCAAAAATCAATGAAGAAAATTTTGTTCCTGTCATGAGAGTAAACTGGGCTTGAACAAGAACTTACCAGGTTTCTGTTACTCTGTGTTGTGTTCTATTTCCCTCACTTTGAATGGGAGAGCACCTTTATTAGGATTTATACATTCAGAGGCAGTACTCAGCAGTAAAACTTTTTGTGTTTACCACATCTGCCACTTCGTACCATTTAATTAAAGCTCATAGAAATTTAACCCAGAGAATTATTCCCAAAGCTTGTTTCTAAGAGTCTGATCCCTTCTAGATGTTGCTGGTGGATATTCAGCTTCTATGCTTGATGCCATCAGGAAAACTATGATAGCATCTAATAGCCTTGAGATCAATAAGGTGAATGAAACAGGACTAACTCTTAAAGAAGCTTTTCAACTAGCCACTCTAGGAGGAAGCCAAGGTAAGAAGAAATTTCTTTAGGATGTACACAGAGCACTACAACTCGTTTTGATATTATGTCTCCCTGTCTTTAAAAGGTGGCTGAATTCACAGATTTTCTGGTGCCAGAGTGAAGTCTAAAATGGTATCTGCTGGGTAGAGATATGCTTCAGTCTCTCGTACCTGTACGAGGCTCATTATAGAAGAGTGTTCGTATTGATGTTGAGAGTTTAATAGTAGAGTCTTAATGATTTTTCAGGGTTGTACATTTTCTTTGCAAAGATCCTCAGACTTCTTAATCACTAGTGCTTGTATGTTTATCACACCAATTGGAAAGTCTTTGTTTTCTCAGCAACCAACACTTAAGAGGAAAAGCTGTGCAATTACTGTGAAATCATGCATCCTGTTTGTCATCAGTTTCTAATTTTGTTTCTGCTTTTTGAGCTCTCAGTAAGGCAGTTTGTCACTGTCTTTCCAGCAAATCAAAACATCGTGCAAATCACTGCTCAGTCAGAAAAAAGCACAAAGTTTAAACAGGATATGCACCACAGTTAAATTGCAGTTGCATCTGCAGAATATAGTCATATAGTATAACAGTTATTATGGTTCACTGGCATGTTTTGTCGTGATCAGTATGCATGTACTGATTTCTACAATTAACAAGGTTTTAACAGAACTTGTATGAGAGCAACGGAACTTAGCAGAGAGCAAATCCACACATATGTAAAAACTTATTACTGTTCCAGTTAGCAGAAATGAGCTCACTACCTGCTGGTAGACTTGGCCGCAAGTCTTTTTAGTGTAATATTTTTGTAGTTGTCAGAAAACACCTTTGGGAACTATTAATAGAAGTTTGAAAGATGTAATGAAAATGTCATCAAACAGGTTTTCTCAGGACTGTATTTGAATTTCTGGAGGGTGTAATGGGGAAATAGAGAAGACAGAAAAGGGGCAGGGGACAAAAAAGTAGAGATCTTTTTCCCACAATATATACTGTTCTCATAAAAGGTGAGAATAAATTAGGTGAGATACAGAAAGGAAAACTTATAAAAATCCTGAACTCATGTGGTTTCCCTTTCTAGCTACTCTTGCGCTTGTTTTATCTGGGTTTTTAGGTGTACTTAGTAATGTGTTTATTTTATATATTGATTTTGAGCTGTTTTACCCTTACTGAATCACTTTCAAGGGTAGAATATAAATTACTCGTACAACTTTCCAGTAGCCTGGACAAGTACAGTTTAAATTTAAATTTAATTAAATTTAATTAATAGGAAATTTAAATGAGCGATTCTTTGTTGCAGTGATTTGCTTTGCTGAGACTCCTAAGCACTTGTCACCCTCTTGTGTTTAATCTAAAAATTGCAGTCTGCTCACAAACCTGAAGGAATATGAGATAATTTTTGTTGAAACTGGTAGGTAGTCAAAATATTTCACCATTTGGAGGAGTTTCAACGTCTTTGAGGTATTGTGGAGTTCCAAACTTCACTGAAGGCTGAAGTTCCTTTGTCGAACAGGAGCAATCCGAAAACAGGTGAACAGATTATTTGCAGATGTTATCCCCTTTGATAACTTAGTTTAACTCCAGAGTATTAGAAAAGTTGATTTAATACGCAGATGCTTTGTACAACTTAAAAACTATCCTGAATTGCTTCCAAGGAGACACAAAGGCCTCTCTTCAGGTATTCCAAGCACTTGCAAGCACCCGGTCACTGAAGATGAAATTGTAGATTTTCAGTGCTTGTGGACCTGAGAACCAGAGGTTGTACTGAAGCTTTGAAATAACAAAGCTAAATAACAGACCACAAGACAAGCCTTACAGGTGGCTATGAGACCTTCAGATCTAGCTATGATTTTTTTCCACACCATATTGTTCTTTGTTCCTGCTAATTACCCTTAGGTATCCTCTCTGCACACCTCTTTTATGATCATATTATTATATGTTACTATAGTAATAGGTCTATACAACCTGTCAAAGTTGCTTAAACTGTTTAAACAATTAAATCTAATACTGCCTTAACAAGGTGAGTATTATTATATGCTTTACTGTTTCTCTGACTTCATTTCATTCATTGCCCCTTTTGAAGCTTTAATGTTTTTGCAATGTAAATGATTGTTATTTGACTTTAAACAGTGGCCTATACATCAGTTCTGCAATGACACAAAATCAATGGAGAACATTCAAAAAGAACAAAAATAAAAAGAGGGGTTCAAATTGTTTTTCAGGTTTCTTTTACCCTTAACAGATGCTCTTCAGAAATTCACAAAATATATGTGTTTTTATTGAGGAGTGGCTTAAGAGCTCAGATGCTAACATACTCACTGTTGACTTTGCGTTAATGTTTTTCCTTATAATCATCTAAATTCTTGTAGTTTTTGTTATGAACATCTCAAGTAAGTTGCCAGGTGCTTCCACATGGTGGAAAGAGGCTTGTGTTGAAGATCTGTTTGTGATCTTATTTTCTTCCTCAGCTCTAGGACTAGACGACGTGATTGGAAACTTTGAGGTCGGCAAAGAATTCGATGCACTGCTAATCAACACGAAGGCTTCAGACAGCCCTTTTGACTTGTTCTCTGCTGATAATTTTGAGGTAATCAGAACAGGATTAATGATCCAAAAAATTACCGGAAATGATGTGGGGAAGGTCTGTGATACAGCCAGAGTAAGTCTCTTGAGAGTTATTCCAGTAGCAGTCGTCAGGTGTACTACACCACTGCTGTCTTGTTTCAGCCCAAGGGGTTCTGTGGTTGGTTTTTTTTAGAATCTTGCTGTCCTCAGTGACAGTCCCATATCCCCATGAACAAAAATGCATGCAGCATTTTTTAATGTATGTTTTATTAGCCCAAGCTGACAATTAGAGTTAGCTATTTGCAGTGATAAATGGCAGCCAAGAAAAAGCAATTCAGTTTTAGTTAACACTTTGAGTTCAAACTCAAAAATGGCAACCTGTTCCCAGATAAAGACTAGGTTGCCTTGACCACACTGCTATTATAAATTTAAGCAAGAACTCTAGACAGCTAATTTGAGTTGAAAGCACGGGTTTTATGCAAATACATAAGCAGTGTTGGCATTATGCAATGAGCACACCTTCTCATACAGAAACCTTTTATAATTAAAAAGGTAATGAACAACTTGAATTTACTTATGTGGCCAGACTGTCTATCACCATCTCTATTCTGAATGTCACCATTTACTTAGAAATGTGGGCATAAGTGGTGAGGTAATTGTTCCTTAATTTGTTTCCGCCACAATAATCTGGATTAGATTGAATTATTTAAGTTTTAAATCTTTTTCCTAATTCAAATAATTCTGGAAAAAAAAAAATTTCCGGTTTAAGAAGTCTAAACCTTTTTAGCTAAGTTAGCAGTTCTTAGGACTTTAAAAATGCTTACAATTTTGTCTTATTTTTCAATAAGTAAATGAATCTGAGAGCTCTAAAAAAGAGGGAGGGGAGGTATGGTGTTTTGGGCATATATTTGTCAAACTTATGCAGTGTTTTCTGCCTAAGGCATACAGCCTCCTTACTGAAAGTTATTTATGAGAAAACATGGAAATTAAGTTTTGATTTTACTGTTAGTAGGAATATTTGTGAAAACTATTTCTAGCAATTCTTTCAAGCTTCAAATAACTATGATCTGGGATATCAGACACTGTTTTCTGAATTTGGTTTTCTACCATTTTTTATAGGACACTGTCCAGAAGTTCCTGTATCTAGGTATGTTCTGAGTCTCAGCCCACATAAAATTCTCGTGTTGTTTCATATAGAAAAAATTGCCTAAATTAATGTGGAGGTTAATATTACATATATTTACACATAATTAAATATACATTTGTTTACAGTAATTAAATATGTTTACATTGTATATAAACATTAATATGTCAGCATTATTAATATTTATTTACATTAATCAAATATACATTTACTTACATTTATTAATTTTCATTTATAAATATTGAGTAAGAATGAAGTGGTTTGGCTGTTGTTCTTTGGGACATAGTCAAATAGTCAGTTTAACATGATCAGATGCACCAAGTTTGTCAGAATTATTACCACACCTATCTTTATCTACAATATGAGCTAAATCATGTTTCACAGTAAGATAACACTGACGTGCTAATCACCAGTTCAGAAACAGTTCAGCTCGGAAGGACTTCTGCAGACCAGTTGCCATTGTCATTTTTTCACTCTCAAACAAAAAAGATGGCCTTTAAAACAAACAAAACCCCACCCAAACAATCCCACCCTGCTAAGAGAATAGATATTCTTTATAGGACATCGTCTGGACCAAGAGCTGTGCTGCCTATTATATTGTAACTGGTGTTAACTCTAGCCACGTTTGTGTCATTCTCTAATTAAGCTTTTGCCTTTTTGAGAAGCTGGCTGAGGCAAACCAGCTTTACTGCTGCCTGGTACCTGAGTTAGTTCAGATACTGTGCAACAATGTGTTTTCTCTACAGATATATAATATTTTCAGGCTTTGAATCTACTAAATATATAGAAATGACACCATGACACCATTGCAGCAGCTGAATGCTATGTTTATTTCTTAAAAAAAAGCATGGGTAGTTTAAACATCCATTGATCTTTGTGGTAGCCCTGACTATTTCTCTTCAAAGAAACTTTCTCAGTCCTAGGAAATGGTCACTGCAAATGATGTATTCCAAAACTGATTTTGTGGATTGCATAATTTTCATTAATTAAATCAGTGCATAGATTTATGTGCAAATCTCTGTTTTGACCATGTTATTTCAGGTGACGATCGGAATATTTCTGAAGTGTATGTGGCTGGAAGGCAAGTGGTTCCTTTTTCAAGTTCAGTATAAATCCATTTCCCATTTGCAAAACACTCTGCTGAACATTCTGCATCTGATTTGGAAAAGATTGCTTAAACACAGTGCCTGATCATCAGGAATGACACCTCATTTTTTGTTTAATGTTTTAAAACTTGCAAACATTAGAAATTTTATTAGACCGTTCAAGAATTACTTTAACAAAATTGTCAGAGTTCTAGAGGAAATGGATATTTAAATTCATC
Source organism: Aquila chrysaetos chrysaetos (assembly GCF_900496995.4). Lineage (NCBI taxonomy): Eukaryota > Metazoa > Chordata > Aves > Accipitriformes > Accipitridae > Aquila > Aquila chrysaetos. The sequence continues at coordinate 47,387,506 of NC_044030.1, forward strand.
TGTAAAAATAGCATGTGTGCATTGATAGGGGATTTGGTAAATACCTTAATTAAAGAGGACACCTGCTATTCCTTTTAATAATAGTGTAGGAAGCATTACAAAGAGAAGTGAGACTCTCATTGTTTATAATGCCTCTGAATTTAAAAAAAAGCCAGTGCTAGTAAATTGATTTTGCAGATAATTAGTATCATGGAAGAATGCAATTTCCATAATATTATCACCAAATATGGAAAAATCAGTGACCTTTTGGGGCATTTAGAACATTTTCCGGGTTTCTTTAGGAGCTTATTTTTTTAAAAGTAATTATTTCATTTAAAACATTATTTTTTTAAGATAAATTAGATAAGAAGCGTGTATTTATAAATAAATAAGGGTCCTTATTATCAAAAAGTTCAGATTTGTCATTCATAGTCAGACAGAATGAAACATGTTAAATTAGAAGTAGGCACTAAGATACCTGAGCAGGCTACTCAATGACAAACAAATGAAGAGGTTTTTCTGGACTAGAAGGAGTGCTTCATCTAGTTCAGCCTCCTGCAGAACCTTTCCCAAGCTCATTTGCTCCTGACTGTTCAGACAGGACCATACGATGTCCCTTCTCCTTTCTGTAAGGGAAGTGAGTAGGTTTATAGAAACATCCAAGAGAAACGGGCTATTTCTGGCCTTTACCACCTTTAACTTGGGGTGGAAATCATCACTGGAAAAAGCAGCTCAGCTTTAACGTGCTCTTTTGCATCTTTCAACGTGGCAACCATAATTCCAGCACTCTACAATTCAAAGTAAAAAATGTGCCCTTTTTGTTTTGGAAATCTCTGTGATTTCCTTTCTTAAAAACCATATTTCCCTACTTTTTTTCAGAAACCTGTTTTTTTTTTTTTTTTTTTTTTTTGCAAGATTACTCTGAGGAGGGGGTTGCTTCTTGTTTCTTTATTATGTTTTTGCAAAACAAAGGCTGTAAGCTTTAATTTCGGTGTCAATAGAGACAATATGGTATTGAGTTACTATAAACATGCGTTGAATATGGTTTTAAAGGCCTGCTTCAAACTCCTTTGATTTCCTTTGACTAAGCTTTGTTTCACACTTTCATTCCACTGCCTGGCAACATAAAGGCATGGGACGTCCCTCTGTTCACAAAACAAGGGGGGTCACTGCACCCAAGTCTCGCTTCATGTCTACTTCTGAGAGACCGCTTGGCCCAACATCGCTGATAACTTTCTGATTTTAAAAGCATTTTCAGAGTTTACATACCATTATGCTTACGCCTACATGAGCCAGGATAGTGTCAAGTGAAAGTGTAAAAGCTCGCTTGGGCACTTAAAGCAGTACAGCCTTTTCAGTGTGGGGTTTTTTTTGCCGAAGCTGAGCAGCCCCACGGAACAGGGGTGGGGGGATATGGGCTTGCAGACACCACCCGCGTGCATTGAGAGCCAGCTCGGGTGTCCTCGTCACAGGGCTCTGACTGCGCTGTGCCCTCTGCTTGCGGAGGCACAGCCTTCCTACCCATCACGTTCAATGATTCCTAAAGCCTTAGGAGTCAAGATTTAAGGATTAAGATTTCCATGTTCCATCAGGGTGTTTTCTTCACCATTTTGTTTTTCATGTGTCCCAGTCACCTACACAGTAGCACACTTGATTGGCAAATACAATCTTCAGCTTTTTAACTTGGTTTCCTGATTCAGGGAGCGTTTTTCCTCATGAATTTTGACATGAATTTAATTGACCAAATTTCATGTTCCAAAACCAAAGATCTGTGAGACACGTTTTAACCCCCCCAGTTACTGTTTGAAACTATTTTTAGGGAGTTTCATGGTTTTCAGCTTTGGCTTTCCTGCAGGAATGTTTTCTGGGGCGGAGAAAGATTACACAGCTTTGTGTACAATGTATGTTTGTACCCTACTTCTTCGCTTCCAGAGCTATGAATTAAATCAGTGCTTTTATTTTAGTGGTGGTCTTAACTGTCTCAGACTTCATTGTTCTCCCACTATTTTGTAGTGTTGTTAAGAATGGGATTCAGCATTTCTCCTTAAAAGATTTACAGGGGAGAAGGGGTTGCCTATTTGCAAACTGGGAAAACAGAAAAACTTCAGCAAGTTCAACGCTATACTGCTGGCCCAGTTACAAAGGGACTCCTTAGGATAACTGCTGCCAATGAGCTTTGTATCTGAATATTGGCCGTGTCATGAGCAGTTTGATTCTTGTTAAATTCAGGCACAAGGTAGGAACTCAGCCTTTTGATTATAGCTTTACTAGTGTCTAGTACCCAGACACTACCCAGACTTAGAAATGGAGAATCCAGTTTTTAAGAATCTCAGCTGGAGGAGGAGCTCTGCCTGCAGGTAGTGCCATGGGCTGACTGCAGCACCCTGCAATGCCCAAGACCAGGGGGAGCGAGGACCAAGATGGATAGTGTTACAGTAAATGCTGAGGTGCTAGGTGTAAAGGAAAGAAGCCTGAATTTGATATGAGAGGAAGCCAGTGGAGGAATTAATACAACAAAAAAACTGGGATGTACTTTCAACAACAGTATCTTAAATAGAATTGAATGGATAAAGACTGTAATGTCAGAAAAAAAGTTGAAGTGGGGTCCTCTGAGATAGTCCCAAATGCTTGTTCAGTGGAAGACGGCTTGCGTGCAAAAATTTTAAGGTTTTAGGAGATACAGAAGATGTAGTAGCCAAACTTCTCTGAAGCAATTTTGGGAAAGTCACTGAGGATCCCACTGTGAAATTTTGGCCCTTGGGACTTTCTGGCTGTGTGTAGATTGCCAAGATACTTGGTGCAGTAAGGGAGGCTCAGTAGATGAAAGCAGTTCCTGCTGAGACTCGTACATCTACACTATATGCAGCTTAAGACTACATATAGTCTCTTTCCTTGGACAGATGTCTGCACTGCATATGCAGTTTGAAGCAGGCCAAATAATTGGCTCAGACTCTCAGTGTCTCTTTTAGAGGCTGGAGTATATTTGGCATGCAGCTAGCCTCCAGTGTAGTTTCCTCCAAAATAAACTTAATCCTTGTGTACCAAAACCACCCTGCAAACTGAACCAAGTTTCAATAAGGGAGGATGATTAGCAATTCACTTCAGAACAGCACTACTGTCTCAGACCAAAATGCTAATGGAGGCTAGGACTTGGACTATTCCCCCTCCATCCTCATTGTCACAGAACTTAGTAGCTGAAGACAAATTAAAGCAATTGTCCTTCCCTCTTCCCCCCTCTTAAAAAAAAAAAAAAAAAAAAAAAAAAAAGTAAAAGTTAAAGTTAGGCAACCAAACACTAAGGGGAGATGAGTAAGTGGAAGAAAAGAAAGAAAGAAAGGGATAATTTTCAGTCAGTATAAATTGACACCGTGCTACTGACTTAAGATAAAACCTCTGGAAAAATGTACACGCAACTGTTTCCAGATGTCACTCCCCATTAGTTCTCTTGCGAGATTGTGGATGGGATCTTTGTTTCTTAATGTGTCTTTGTGTTCAATGTTAGTGCACCATTCAGACAAAGAAAAAAAAGGGTAGTTTGTAGAAAGCTTGCTTGTTGGGACAATATGCTTAATGTGTTCTGTGTTCAGGTGAGCACTTACTTATAAATGGAATGTATTGGAATTACTGTTATATGTTGATCTTGTGTCACTTCAGGTTTTGATTATTAATAAAATGCTAGTAAGTATCGCCTATGCATTACGCAGCATTATATGAATTATTCATGTGTGGCAAGTGGAGTTCTGCACTTTAAGACGTTGCCTTGGCCTAATGTTTATATTTATTCTGTGTTTTTTGTGCAGTCAGAAAGCTTTGTAGGGGAAAAAAATGTGTATTTATTCACTGTACTGAACATTTTCAGTATTGTAAGTGCACTTCCTGTTAGAAAAAGAAATGTTAAAATGACCCTGTTTAAAACTCTGTGCCTGATTATACACTCATGAATGAAAAAGTTATAATGGTTTTATGAAAGCCGACATGAGTAGTAATGTTTTAATTTAAAAATATTTACAGAGAAATAGATTTTTTTAATTTTAATTATGATTATGCAATGCAGATTAGCAAAAGGTAATAATTCCTGCTAAATATCTACTGTTCTACTGAGCAAAAGAGAATGCAACTATTCTTGATTATACATTTAAAAAGAAAATGAAAGTCGTGAAAAATAAAAGGCCCAAGTTCAAAGAATATCCCAGTTTTAAAAGGAAAAGGTATCAACAATATTGCTCAGAAAAGATGTTTAAAAATATTGTTTTAAGCATTTCCAGGAACAATCCGAAACAGATGATAAGGTGGACAGCTTTTAAAATACTGGATTTGTATGAATAAACAGTGCTGCCTTATCTGCAGCCCTGTGTGTAGCAGTGGTGAACTCATCTCTAAAATGATAGTGTACAAGTAGAAGTTTTTTTTTAAAAAGCCAAGGAATTTTGAAAATTTGAGAAAGAGCTGGGGAAAAACCAAGGATTCGAGAAGAAATTTGAAAAGGGTGGTAGCAGAATACAAAATAATGCAAAGTAGAAAGAAGATAAATCAGAGGAATTCATAAAAACAAGATGAAGTGTCAGTGAAGCTTTAGGTGGGAAACACTCAGAAAAGAAGATACATTTTCTGTCAGTGTTCTTTTAAATCACAGACCTCATTCCTTCTGAAAGTCATTGAGGCCCAACAACTGAGCAGATTTCCAAATGAGTTACTTACATGCTTAATAATACAAGCCCAAATAATTGTAGCTAATCATAGCATAATTAGATAACACTTTTCAACTCTTAACCTCTACTTCAAGATTTAAATCAAAATTACCTGTAACAACTCCAGAAAAATCCTGATGCAAGGGCACGCTATGCTTTATCTCCACGTGTCCTATGAAGCATTTGGCATTGGCCAGCTCAGAGACTTGACTAGTCTGGTCCCAGGGAAGAATCTCTGCTCCTGCATGTCCCACAGATCATCCCCTGTTGTGTGCCTGGTGGCGTGGTGATGACTGAGCCCGACACAGGAAGACAAGCATCTGGCGTGACTAGAGTAACTGAAAATAAGCTGTTTTAAAATCAGATTGCTTTGAAGTTAAGCACACTGCAGAGAGCACAGCACATTTTAAATTACACAGGCATATACCTAGCGGTGAACTTGTAGGTACTAGGAACTTTGGCTTAAAGTTGGGGGATTGTTCTAGACCCTTGTACTGTATGTGTAACAACTTGTGCTTCTCTCAACAGAGAAGCCAGCAAATGACATCTGCAAGGCTCTCTGTACAAAAACACAACAGCAATAAAAACAATTCTTGGGAAGCCAAAAGAACATCAGCAACATCAACAACAATCTGTTGTGTAAAGTTGATAGAACTGTTAGTTTTTCTTGAAAGGCTGAGCAGTGTTTTTGGAGCGTAGTTTCCAGGAAATGTCAGTGGAAATTCTTTCTTGGAAAATGCCTTGAATTGTAGTGTGCTCCAGCCAGTGAGGTCCCCTGTGGCTTCTGCAGAGGCAGTCACTTCTGTAGAAGTGCATGCAATAGTCATGCCTGGACTCACACTCTTTCCCCTGGTAAGGACTCTGAAGTGTGTATTCACTTTAATTCTGGTTTTAGTTTGTGGTTTCTCATACACTTGGTTTTAGTTTGAAAATAATTATGCTGAGTGAGCGAGGTTGGGAGAAGGATAAGGCTAAAAGGCAATCTTAACACCTGCCCGCCTAACACTTAAATTCAAAATATTTGTCCCATCAGGTAGATGTCATTATGTTTGCACAGCTCTTAGATGCAGTGATTTGGCTTAATGACTTGTCATTGTTTAAGCCCAGCCAGCAACTAGGCAACAAGCAGCCCCTCCCTCAACCTCTCTGCGCCCTGACCAATAATGGCATGAGGAGGAGAATCAGAAAAAAGTAAAACTCATGGGCTGAGATAAGAACAATTTAATAAGTAAAGTAAATTAAAATGTAGTACTAACACCAGTAATAATAATATAATAATAAATGCAATGAAAAGTAATATAATAAAATAATAAAAAACAAGAAAAGACAAGTGACACACAATGCAATTGCTCACCACCTGCTGACAGATGCCAGAGCAGTGATCTGACCCTCCCAGCCAACTCCCCCCAGTTTATATACTGAGCATGACATTCTATGGTATGGAATATCCCTTTGGCTAGTTCGGGTCAGCTCTCCTGGCTGTGCTCCCTCCCAGCTTCTTGTGCACCTGCTTGTTGGCAGAGCACGGGAAACTGAGAAATCCTGAACTTAAGATAAGTGCTACTTAGCAACAACTAAAATGACAGTGTGTTGTCAACATTATTCTCACACTAAATCCAAAATACCAGCTACTAAGAAGAAAATTATGTCTATCCCAGCCGAAACCAGGACACACTTGAGCTTGTAACAATTAAACCCAGCCAAGACCTGGGTAAACTGTGAGCAGCTGACAAAAGCATAGAAAGTCCCCACAGGCTTTGCTCAGCCAAGTGCTCTTAGGCACATTTAGGTACAAAAACTCCCTGGAGATAAGCCTTCAGTAGAAGGGACCACTATCTATGACAACTGAAGGCTTTGATCTGTGTCCTATCTGTTCTTGTGGCTTCAGAGCTGGTTTGTGTGTTCCTTTAACAGCTTTTGCTGATGAAGCTTTTAAAAAGCTGTTGCACATACTCCTTAGCTGAGGAAGTTTGCAGCCCTTGCTTCGAGACGAACCTTGTTTCCCCAAAGAAGAGTTTGTATCTCACTGGAGTAAGCTTTTCTGATTCTGGTCCTTGGTTTTGTCTGCTCGTCGCCTGTTGTGCATAGGCTCTGGTTCTTTTGTTTGTGAAAAATGCCTAACTGCATTTAATGTTGTTGAATTTATTCTTCCTGTTGTACTCGTGTAGTTTCAAGGAAAAGCAGTGTATTAGGAAAAATGGTATATGTGATTTCCACTGTTCTGCTTGGTTTTGATCATGCTAAATGGGAAGTCATGTATTGTCGAAACAAAATAAAGAGGCCTTGTGTTTACACCAACCCTCATCTCTTTCTGTGTTTGACTTTGGAGGAGAGAAAGGTGGCAAGCTGACTGATGAAGATTTACAGTGAAGACCATAATACACAGCAAAGTGTTGGAGGTGCACAGAACTTAACTATTCCCTGGGGAACTTGGGCACATGCATCATAGGGGTTTGCAAACTCTGCTTAGTATGCATAACGTTATTTTAGGGGAACTTCTTCCAGATTCAAAACTCTTACAGCTTTTTGCATATCTTTATTACCAGATTTGTTGGCTTGATAAATCAAAGCCAGTGCTTCAGTAACCTTTTTCTTATTTTGTGTATTTTGTGTATTTTGTGTCTAAGTAGACTATCCTGAAATGCTTTCTTCTTGTGCTTGGCAGCAAGCATACAGAGTCACATTTCCTTTAATGTGTTTTCTTCACTTTCTTACTTTTCAAAGCTTAGGCATAGAAATGTCCCCAGTCTAAGAAGCTCTGAAACTCAAAAGAAGTGGATTTCCTTGAAAATGAACTACCATAGGAGAACCACTGAGGAATTGTATGCTGAAATTTTGAGAATTATGTGCAAGTTGTTACCAACTTACGCAAAATTGTGTGCACAAGATATAAAGCTGTTCTGTATTTTCATCAACCAACTTAGCAGAAGTCATGCAAACTACAGAGAAACGACAAGTGAAAGAAAACTTCTTTATAGACTACTGTTCTTGATAGAAGGGCCCATTTAGGCTTTGAGCATAGGAATTCTGCTACTTAACATTTTCTTTTGGAAAATAGCAGTAAGAAAGGCTTTTGTGACATTTTGCTAGAGTGGTATGTTGAGACTTACCTATTTAAAGTAGTATAAACTCCAGATGTGAGCACAGTTGTTATGGTATAGAAGGTTTGTGAGCCAGTTTCAAAATTTGAGAGCCTTTGGGTATGTTGTCAGTAAATCTCAGGCTACAATTACCTGTTTCACTACAATGAGTTGATGCAGGCACAGTGTGCGCAAGTGAGCACAGATTTTGCAGGCTTAAAAAAGCGCCATTGAATAATCATGAACACATTACCAGTGTAATTTTCATCAGTCTTCTCCCATGGCTAGTAAAAAGAATACAATGACTGGTTTTGGTTTGGGATCAGATACTGAATCATTTATAACTGAGCTTAATAGGTTTATAGTTCATGAGTTAAGAGCATAGTTAAAATGCAAAATGAAGGTTGCTTGCCCTGTGCTTGTACACTGTAATTAGCTGTCTTTCTTCCAAAGTAATGAGTTTGTGACTGCATTCTTGCATTAATTCTGATTAAAACTGTCCTTTAGGAATTAACCTAAAAATATGGCCAGAAATGCCATGAAATCCAGATGAAATATGAGCAGTGGCTCTTCCTTTCATATTTTGTCCTAGAGGTACCATCTCAAAATATAAAAGGTATTTTGCTTCTTAGAACCTGGAAGTATTAAAACGTTAGCTAAAGTTTAATCTCAGCCCCCACTTCTTAAACAAATATCAACCTCCCAACACACTGGTACAAGGTTCATAGCTGTAAGAAACCCAACTCCTATGATAATTCATACAGAATATCAATTCCAGCTAGCTCTGGGCAGTGCTAATACTTGTATTAATTTGATGCTGTAAAAATTGTTTCCTGAGCTCTTATTTTTGAGGAGGAGTCACCATTGTTGTATTTTTATGGCTTGTGAAACAGCGAACAGATGTGCCAAACGAGAACATCGCTGTCTTGCAGCACCCACCAGCCAGCACTGAGCAGTCCTCCCTACCCCAGCTGAGGGGCTGCATATGTTGGTGGCATTTCCAGCATTGTTATGTGAAGATCCACAAGCTCCGAGGGGTAACTGAGGGAAAAGAGAAAGAGTTTGAACTGTATGCAGAAGACGGTGTTACAGAAAGAGAGATTCCCAGATTTCTAGGCCTAAACCTATAAAGAAATGAACTGTTGCAATCCTCAGCTCTGACCTCTCCAGGCCTGAGAGGGGGATGGATGAGGCATCCCATGAGGCCATGCCTTCATCATGTACCCACCTGTGGGGCTGAAGGTCTCAGTGAAAGCCAGGAGACGCACAGAGCAGGTTGGAGTGACTAGGGCTGGAGTTGTTCCAGGCAGAGTAGGTAAGAGCAGCGTGACACTACGCACATGCTAAACGCTCACCATCTTGGCTTATTACGGGGGCTTGCTCCCTCAAGCGTGGTGCTCTGCTGAACTCCATGCTAACAGTTTGGGAGGTTCCTTGGACACCCCATCGCTCAGCCAGCTTACGTGAGCTGCCCAAACTCTCACCGGAGGCCTGTCGGAGAGCAGGGAGCTGAGCAGTTTCTGCCACTCCTGGGCTGGTGCCCCCATCACTAGGGCTTCCTCACCTCAATGCCATCTCAGACATCCTCACCTCAACACCATCTCAAACCTTCAAGGATAAAATGAAATTCAAATTGCTGTAATTGCACTTCCTCTGATACAAATGCCATCTCAAAGTGGTTCATGTGCACAGACAGCTCTCGGCTGTACTTCCGCCTGGTTTGGGAGCTGTTGCTATCCTGTAGCAGCTGCCACATCTGGCTGTAGGTGCTGATGTGGGACGAAGACAAGGTGAGGCAGTGTGAGGTGGAACATGGCATGAGCAACCTTCATAAACCCCTGCGCTTCAGGTTTTTTTCTGTCTTTAAAAAGAACAGTGGTTGGTAATATTACCCCTGCTTTGTAAAACCCTTTGAGGTGTGGCAGGGGAAAGGGAAAGGGAAAGGGAAGAAAATAAGAGAGAAAAAGGAAAGCAAGAACAAAAGAAATAATGAAAAGATGAGTGGGAGGGGAAAAAATGGAAGAAACAAGAATTTTGTCCTGCTTTTCGCTGCTGTATTTCCAAGGCTGTGTCTTACAGAAGTGTTTCAGACCGGTGGAAGCGGCCCAGGGGTAGGGGCAGCGGGGACCAGGCTGTGAGTGGAGGGTGGTATCTGCCTGCGCCTCTCTACCCCCGTCCCTGCACAGCCTCTCTGCCTCTTCTTCTGGAGCATGTTTCCTAAAGGCTGAGCTGCCAGGGCATCTACAGTCTTCCTAGCCCCCTGGTGAGCCACAGCCCTCTGATAATGCCCCCTCACAGTATCACATGCCATCACCTTTTGTGACTATCTCTGCACTTTCAAAGTACAGCACATCACTTAGAGAAGCAGCTGCTTGCAAGCACCATGCAGCCATTGCCCTACACACTTAACTACCATTTCACACTTTTGACTCCAGTGACCTATAAACCTTCCATTAGAAAAGTCTGACCCATACAGATAGTTGGAGTAATAGCTGAAATGCAGGGCAGACAAAGGTACGAGAGTCTTAGGTGCTGCATTGTCTGACAGTTGCAGTACTACTTTGAACGGTCCTCCAGCCTTCTTGCAGTGTTGAGATCAGTGCTGGAGAAGAGGACACAACCTGCCCAAAGGAACACTCAGTTCCTTGGTGTTGAGGCCATGAAAATCACACTTAAATTAAAACCACTACAACAACAACAACAAAAAAACCAGTAATGTGGACCCTCTAGGATCTGTGGAGTTACCTGATAGTTATTGCCCAAAGAACAGACGTTACACCGGCTGCAATGCTGAAGGCTGCAGCCTGTGAAAACATGAAACGTGCTGAACCCACGAGTGGGCGAGTCACCAGCACCATCATACGTGTGTGGCTGCAGGATGTGTGCCAGGCTTTGTGGTTGGGCTCCCCTACAGGACATGTAGCAGTAGGCTCTGGTGTGCTTGTGCTTGGAGCCGACACCCTTTTCGATTTTCTAGGTCTTTCCTGCAAAAATGTGATTTAATTTAAAGTGCCGGGAATTGGTTTGCTAACCTTTTCCCACAATGATAGATGCTGCTGGCTGAGAAGAAAGTAGATGCAATTTTAATATGATGGAAAAAGAAGCACACAGTAAAAGCTGCAGAATGGGAGAAGGAATGGTAAAGCCCATTTCTACCTTTCTGCCTCCTCCTCTTCCCCACCTGTACATGTCATAAGTGCAGTTCACCTTTAATGAAGCCTCATGGAATCTTATTCTAGATTATTTTTCCCTTGGAAGACTGCTTAATGATGGCCTGTGAGCTCAAGGAATTTCTTTACAGGGTCACAGCAGAGCCAGGCCAATAGCAATAACTCCCTCCCAAATTAGTCCTTTCCAGAAAAGTTAATGTAGTGGATTTCTAAGAGGAAAACCAAGAGTGAACTTTGATGCAAGCTGCTAAGAGCATGGAAATCAACCAGGTAGAAAATCTCCTTTGAAGAGATGTTGCTGGTGGGCTGGCGCCTGCCCAGCTGCTAGCCCCACAGGCTGGCAGCCCCCCTGCTGCATCTGCCTCTCCGAGGCTGGTGAGAAGACCTCAGCGTCACGGCCCAGGTGACAACGGTCTGCCCTCTGTGTGGAATGGACTGCTTTCTTCCTCTGTAAAGGGGAAGCTTAAGGAAGAAAACCAAACCCAGTTCAAATGCTAGTTTTCCTCATGGGAGGAAAGGTCAGCCAGCTCTTCTAGTCCTTTTATTCAGTGCAACTGTGGTCTCCAAGAAGGGCTATTTTTATAGTAATATTCCGGCATTTTTGCTCCCTTTTAACCCCAGACAAGAAAGATAAAGTCATACAGGAAGAATGGATTACAACGGAATTTATTTTATATATGCTTTTAGGAGCAATTTTAATTCCCGCTTGAGTAAAAGCATCTGTTGCTAATGCTGGCAGGGGTGGCTTTTGTTTCTAGCCAGGATGGTAAACTGTAATGAGAGATGCAAGTATTCAGGCACAAATGACTGTGCAGAAAGAGTGAGACACACTATCGGTACAGTAAAAAAAAAAACACAGGAAAGTAAATGGCGTTACCTCTTTATCACATCACCTCATTAGACTGATGGGTGATTTCAGGTATGGAGGCCATGAAGGCAGCATGTAAACCACTGTGACAGTGTGGTCCAGGGCACCCTTCCCACTCCTCGCCTGGGCATCGGCTGGGCTTGGGGTCACCTGAAATGCTGGTGGGGATTTGCAGAGGGAGCACCCTCTGGGGAGACAGCACTGCAGAAATCGATCAGTTCCCCACCAAACACGTGACCACCTACCCCTGGTTACCCTAAACACGAACAGCAAAGATGTGAAACGATTCTTCCTTGCAGCTCAGCTTTTCCCTGCAAAAAGAGCCAGGAGATTGCCCTGCTTGCGACATTCAACATAGAGCTGCTTGTAAAATTCGATGTGAAACATTTTCTGATGGAAAAATGTCTTTTGACAAAAGTGTTGTTTCCAATATTTCATCAGTTCCAGTGGAATTTAACCATCATTTAGGTAAAGTGTTCTTTGGTAGGAATTTTTGCAACTGGCAAGATGTATCCAGCATGGGCTTCAAGTGAAATAGTTCATATCTCTGAGCAACCAAGTGAGGTAAGTGCTCAGCTGAGAGATCACAGGAGCAGTGGTTTTCTGTATCCCTGTGTCAGTCCGGAGTAATTTTTCTGGAATGCTGAAAAACAGCTGCTCCTCTAATTAGTTCATGAAGTGTCACTTCTAGGGTATCCACGAAATCCAGCTTAGGCTGTCAGCAGCAGAAAGTTGCTGCAAGCTAATGGTTGTTTAGTGGCCTCTGCTAACCGAAATGCAATTGAACAAAAAGAAAAAATACAAAAAAAATTAGAAGAAAGTAAGTAAAATTTCACCCATTGCAAATAGAATTGATTTTCTCCTGGCAAATGGTACCTGTAAATCCTCCTGGGCATTTGTGGGACTGGTGTGGGACTGGTGTGGAACTAACTAGGCATCAAGGTGGCTTGAACAACTCTCGCTCCTACAAAATACCTCTTCTGTGAATCCACAGAGGACTGTCACACTGATGACCCTGGCCCTTCCATCTTCAGATCAAAAAACCCTCACCTCTTTCTCATTTATTTAAAATACTCAATTTGGAAAAAACTACAGCAAAGGGGAGTGGGCTCAGGAACCCCAGAACTGTTGACAGTGTTGCATTCTTCATGTGGAGCGCAGGTATGTCCTCAATGGCACACCAGCCACTGCTCACTGCATCCATCCTCCTTCAGGGATAACTGCGCTCTTCCTTATGCAAGGATGTAAAAGGGACCGAGCTGGGTTTACCTAGCACAGCTGACTTCCAGTAAGGTTGATAAACATGGGTGTACAGGAGGACAGCAGGACACAGCATGAGCCTTCCTTCATAGCCTTCCCCGCTTTCAGCCAACAAGTCAAAGAAGTTTAAAGCCAACATTGCAGCAGGGAAATTTGGTTTAGCTCCTTAGTTTGCCTAATCACTTTCTGAAACATTTACAGTTTTGCTCTCTGTAACATCCAGTGACTGTGAGTCGTACCTGTTCATTATATGTTGGGTGGCACAATAATTTCTTCTGTTTGTTTTAAACTGGCTGCTTGAACATATACCTGCTTCCCAGACTGCAAGCTATAGTGAATAATATAGTGTCAGCTTTTCCGCTAGCATCACTGTGCTTAAAATTAGTTTCAAGGAAAAGTAGGAATGTTTTGTGCTTTTTATCATTTTGGCTTGGGTTTATCAAAAGCGTGTTTTCATGTATTTATTTTGCAATTTGGGTCGACAGAGAAAGCTTAGGGCTGGACAGCAAATTACACATGAAGTAGATTGGGCTGGTTTCACAAAAAGCATGGAGTAACAGCCAGTCCTACCTATCCCCCAAACAAAACAGACCATTTCATAGACCTGGAAGCAGCAGAACATTTTGTACATGTTGTGCAAGGGCCAAACAGCTTGGGATTAACCTGCCACCATTGAAATGTCTGGTGTCTCCGTGCCAAAGCTGATAGACATGCTAAGCTGGGCACTTCTGAAGGATGGCGTCAGATTCAGCGTTGGCCAGACTTTAGAAAAAAAATTGTACAGCTAACATCCTTATCGTGGTCCAAGGCTGATTAACCGTATCAAGTGTCCGCAGTTTCTTTCTCCTGGTACAAATGTGGTGTGTGGGATGAGAGCCGCTATGAAGAAGAGAGCAGTAACTGTATGCCAGGGCATAGAAAGAGGGGAGAGAGGCAAGAGGAGGATATTTCTCTTCTTCTCCACTGGCCCCTACTTACATAAAACCTAATACTTAAAAGAGATCCTTTCCAACAGAAAAGAAGTACAATGAGAACATGGTTATTTTACCCTCCTGATAAGGACACGAGAGAAACAGGCAGCCTAGTTGGCAGTGGTGTCACTCTTCACAACTCCTTCCAGAGATGTTTTGTGAGTTCCTGCTGATATGCAGTCTGTAAGCACTACAAAAACTTTATATTCTGGGACAAGCTTAAAAATCTGCACCAAAATACAGACATACTTGAGCTCCGACTCCACCGAATTCAAAGTTAAAATAGCTTGACTGCAAACATGCACAAAGTGCAAAATATCCCTTTGGATCATTATTCATACTTCTGTTATTCACATGAGCACTCAGAACAATTACATTTTGTTTTCTAAATTGTCCTCCAAGTACAATTATGTAAACAATAAGATAGTGTGGTGAAAAATGTGGGACGTACAGATGAAATGCATGATATTATTATATAGCAAGGACAAGCTTCTGTAACTTGTTTTTGAAACCCAAGATTACCGTGAAACCCAAACATTCTCATAGAAGCAAAGACCGTGAAAATTTCAGCTGGCCTTCTTTTGTAGAAGGCGGCCACAAAACCAAGGTCCTAGACATTACCAAGAATATTTGTAATGTTACCAAGGACTTTGTAATAACCACAACAGTCCTTTAATAAGACTTACTCATCCTTTTACACTAGAGAGTGAGAAAATCATCATGGCCCCATTGCTGCTTCGGTCTTTGGCAAAGCCCAGGAGAGCCCAGCTGGGCACTGCTGCTTCTCTGCCAAGAGAGGGGATATAATGTTGTGTATCTCCCTTGGCCTCAAGGATTCACCTGCCAGCTCTGCCCCTCTCTGGAGAAAAGAAAGCCACCGCTGACTGCTTGCAAAGGTGTAAGCAACCTGCTCTGATAGGCAGTGAAATATTACATCATATTGCTCCCCTCTGTAGTGTTTGTGCTGCATTGTGAGAGTTAAACCTTTCTGCAGGCATAATTTTACCAACTCCTTCCAGCGTCAACAGCATGAGAAGATGCTTATAAAGGGGACTCTTGCCTCTTCAGCAAAGAACACTGCACCCTAGTTACTAATATCACCTAAATAATTGCTTTGGGTGGTTCTGTTATGTAGAGAAGTGTTCTGGAGTGTTAATTGTATATGTGATATCAGTGCTAAATGCACTGAACTGTCTTTTGCATTTGCTGAGATGGTGACTCACTAAGTTCACTAAATCTCTACATGTTTAACTCCAAAATATGGGGGCTGAGCTAACGGATTTCAAAGCAGTATTTAACAAGCCTATTCCTCTGCTGCCCACACAAATGCATACTGATAATCAGACAAAATTAAGTATGAGCATGATTCGTGTGGTGTCTCTCACAGGCATAAATAGCTTCCATGCTCCCCTCTGCACTTCCCTTGGATCATTTACTGTGCAGAGGGTGATCAACTTTAGTGGCCTTTTCAATACTAAAATAAGTTGAACATGACACCAGAGGTTAAAATATTTGTACACTGGACTTTGAGACTCCTATTTTAACACTTTATCGTATCATCATAAAAATAGAAAAAATGCTTTTATTTATTGCTGCTTGCATGTCAGATCACTTAACATGACATAAAATTCCTGGTTGCAAACTTCCATAAAATCATAAAACAGACTGGAAAAAAAAAAACCTACTCCCCCCCCTTCCCTGACAAGAAATAATTTCCTTTGCATTTTCCTTTATTTTTTTGTGGTGTTCCTCTTCAAGTTTGCATGGGCATCCCGGAAAACCTTTGCTGTAAAATCTCACAAGTCAGGTCAGATACGGGCAAAACTCATGCAGAGGCCCTATGAAGGACATTCGCATATTGCAGAAATTCTATCTTCATTGCTTTTAAAGGAAGAACATCACTTTGAAAATCAAAAAAGGGACCAGAGACACAACACTCCCTCGCTGGAGCCATCCACGTGGCAGCTTGCAAGGCTTTGTGCGGGCTTTGGCGGCATGTTTGTGCCTTGCCTCTGAGCACAGGTAAAAGCGAGGTCAGCATCCACTGGGGAAATTCAATCTTCCTTAGCACTTGCAGTGAGTGTGGGGGTTATGAGACTGCTTGTGCTGGGGCAATGCTGGTGGAGGGGATGCTGTCCCGCGCCCCTGCAGGCTCAGCTCCTTCTGGCTGACTTCAAGCATTTTCTCCATCTTTTAGTCACTTGCCCCAACACCCTGGGGACCAGCAAAGGCAGTAAGTGCTTGCTCCCTTCGCAGTGCACCTGGTAGGGGCTGGCTTGGTCTAGGCCGGGCCTGGTAGCTGACCCACGCACCTCTGAAATTCCGCATCCAGCATCACAGTGGTGGTGTGTCATAGACAGCCCCTGAGGCGCCGTGAATAACTCTGCCCTTTGGATAGCATTTTGGGCTACTTGAAGTCCCTCTGAGCTCTGGTGCTCGGCAGGATACGGTCAAAGAGGCCAGATTTCATGGTGCTGGAGCTTGGCACTATCAGCGCAGACAAAATAAACAAGCCTGTCCAAAATATTTACTTGGCCCTGAAACCTTGTTCTGGGACTCACTGCTACGCCTCATGATTTCTTCAGCTAAACAAATGGGGTAGATCTGTCCTTAGTCTGTAGCGTTGGGAAAGGGGAACCTTAAGATGCCAGTTAGTTTCTTCTATTTTCGTTTCCTTCTAAATGCAATTTTCTTATATTGAAATTCCTTGTCAAGACAGATGGGGGAGGAAAAAAAAAGGCTATTATTCAGATGCTGAGTCACTGAAGGGAGAGGCTTGCCATGGCTGGAGGAGGCATTGACAGGAGAGGACGGGCTGGGGATGGCACTGCCGCGGGTACGGCTAGGAGTCCCGCAGCCCTGCCAGCCAGCGTGGGACTGCTGGAGGGGCATGGGCAGCCCCAACGGGGCTGTGGAGAGGCGTAGCAGCTGGGACTCCTGCTTGCGTGGGGACGTCAGTGTCAGGGCTGCCCTGGCCATCCTTTCCCGCAGATTTTGTGAAGTGCCAAGACCCACCCAGCAATCACTTTCGGACGTGTCAGCAGGGAGCCGAGGCACGGGGAAGACTGTGGTTAGCCACAGCTTATTTTAAGCTGAATCAGCCTCCTGAGCTGTGTTGTGTTACTAGCTTTGTGGGCTGAGAACGGCTCTTTCCTTGAAGTAGGAAACAAAAAAGCTATACACTATGCTCGTGGCTGTAATCCTAGATACACAAAAGGTTTTAAAAAGGCAAAAGCATGACCCTGATCTCTGAAAGACACAAGGCTTCACTTCTCAACATACAGCACTTGGACAACTTGGGTGGAAGAGTGAAAGGGAGGGATTTTCAGATCCAGCCCTCATCTAGAACAGAGCTGCGCACCAATGAGGTGTGTTTGAACAACAGACTTTAAGAAAACCACAGCGACCGGGTTTGGGAAAACACATGGATTTTATACAATCCCTTTGCCTCTATTCCACCTAACTAAATTGTATTTGGTTAAAAAAATAAACAGAAGTCAGCAACTTAACTGAGGCTAGTAAAACATGCCCTGAAAAAAAGGCATAGTTAGCAGAAAAAAAGTGGAAGGTACCCTGACTGCTTAGGACTTGTAGTCAATAGTGACATTTTTGTGTCAGCTTTTTTAAAAATAGCCCTCTATTTGTAGCCCAAAATGGCATACTACTTATACGCAGAAGCAGGCTGTGCATATATTAACTTTCTTTCTCCTGTACTAATAAGCCCTGCAAAGATATGTTCTTGGCATAACCTTTTACCGTGGTTAGTTAAAAAATACCACCCCCCCCAAATTATGTGAACTGTTTTGAGAAAATCACAGACGTGTTTCCTTCAGACTGTAAAACTGCTACCAGGAAGAGAGGGGGATGGAATGAAAGAGGAAAGCAAAGGCCATCCGAAGCTGCTGCAGGAGTTAGTTACGGAGTAAGGGTGTTTCTGAGGTCGGGGAGCAGAAGCGTAACAGAGTATGGGTATTCTTGCCTATTGCTGCTTTTATTGTTTGGCGTGGGTGTGACGCTGTTGCTTCCTGAGCTGAAGTGCTAGCAACTGAAGATTTTTAATAGCCTGCTCGAGGACAAAGTGTGGTGGTGGGTGGATTTTACCCTCCATAGAAGCATACTGAAGTGCATGGATATTTTGGGGCAGGGTTTGCTGTAAGGTAAAAATAGGAACCATTACCTCTAGGCTTCATCTGTTTTTGCCAGCTAGCGCAACACGATGGAGGTGTGGCTTGTGTAGTGCCTGCTCAGGCCCCAGCCGAAGGGCTGCTACACCTCCCCTGGTCCTCCCTGCCCTCCAGGAGGGGAGAAGCTCTTGCCACCCCAGAGCTTGGGGGAAGCAGGGATGTGGTAGAGGCACCCTGGAAGAAGCAAGGACAGCTGGGTCTGGAACCCAGCACTGTCACTGCCACTGCTGCTTTACGCAGCCAGGGGCAGCTTAGGACACAGATGATGTGCTCCTCTTGCTGCAGCATGGGTTTGGTCTGCACTTGGGGCATCCCTAGATGTTGTACTTCTGCTTCTGGCAGCGTAACTCACTCACACTCTCTGTGATCTGTGGTCTTGCTCTTTAAAGTGTGGCTTTTTAACTTGGATCACTTGCACGAAAACAAATCAGGAAGCAATTGCATATGGTCGGGTGGAGGGTGTGAAAAACTAGGAGAGTCAAGCAGCTGGTGGCAGTAGGCTGGTAGTGTGGCTCAGCTGGAGACAGGACCACAGAGCTGTGTCCTTGCTGACCCCTTCCACGCTTTGTCCTTGCCTCTGTCCATTGGGGACAGCAACCTTTACCCACCATCATGAAGGGCTCTGGGAAACAAAGAGGAAGAGGACTGTAAAAGTCCTAATGTTATTATTCACTCATATAACCTTTGGTCTCCAGCAGCTATTTGCAGATGACTGTTAAATGCCTCTATTTACTGAAGGCTGGTTGACACTGAGAAATGACTCTGTGCTGACCTGTGATTCACCCTCACCAGATGACAAACCGTTAAACACAACAAACTCTGCTTACGTGAAATGCTGAGTAAATTAACTTGTACCTCAAGGCCATTTCCTAACATAATATGATTTCCAAACTCTGGCTTAGAAAATGTTGCTGAGGAGCCAGTGAACTATTCCCACCGTTGGTCCTTTATTTATTGCCAGGTGCTTACATGTAAGAGACTAAATTACTAGTATCAGCAAAAATATCACCTTAAATCAAATGTAAACCCATTTCTGCAACCTGCAGGTTAAGGGCTTGGTCTCAGCTAGCAAACCTTGAAGCCACCATGGCAAATGCCGAACTTTGCAGCACTGCTACATGCTTGAAGCTACCAGCCAATTTGTCTCACCACTGAGACTGAAACTGCAATTCCTCAGCAGCCCGTGCAAATCTCTGTGTGGTGGTCTCACCTCTTCTGACTGTCCCTGCCCCCTCCTTGTGCTAAATCTGGTACTTGGTGAACTCTCCACAAGCTGTGGCGGTGACTGAACTGGCAGCAAAACATCCAAGTCTTTGGTCGTACAAGGTCAGTCACAAGGTGATCTTCTAGAAATACACAAATCTGTATGGATATTATCCATGAGATGAGTCCAGTGTAGCCATCAAAGAAACGAGCTCAGTCTCACTCTGAAGACTGTAACCAGACTGAAAGGGATCAAGATTTTTCCAGGGTCATAAACCTACTTTCCCCTCATAAATCCCATGCTACTTAAAATACAACTAAGGAAAATCTACTTTAGCCTAATCCTGTTTAAACCTAGTCTGACCTGGTCTCCCAGAAGCATTATCAAAGTCAAATGGTCCTGTGCACTAACTGTTTCACAGGCTCCCTTGGGAACTCAGGACATACTCATCATGTGCCCAACTTCTTACTGACCTACTAAAGTAAACTTCAATCAAATTTACAGTAAAAATGCGCTCTGCTCAAGGAAAATCCTTATCAGCAAATGAGGCAGGTTGGATGGGTTTTAAACAATATAAATGTGAATGTACATTATGGTAAAGAGTAGATAAACAGGAATGAGGAACAGTGAATTAAATTGCTTTTCTTTTCCTCAGATCTGGGCTGTAAAATCACCAAGATTGTAGGTGAAGATTCACAGTGGGACTTCATCCTGTCTCGCTATATTGCAAAATCACCAATCAGGCAAAAATATTAGTGAGGGGCACTGTAGGTCTCCAAAGATGAAAGGTCTGAGCTGTAGGGAGCATTTCTCCACCTACATGTTTGCTGTGCAGTAGCTCAGCAAACACCTTGTGCTTCTAACACCCCTCTCACAAAAGAATACACCAACAAGCTGATGAACATCACCACCAAAATGCTTTCAGAAAACAAAATACATTAACTATGTGTAAAGACCACTGTCAATGAAATCTGAAAATAAAATCCACCAATAAAGAGAAGCCCAAATACACATCTGTACATATGCCTGGCTAACATTTAATGACGCCTTTCAGACACTGGATAAAGGGACGGAGATGCCTATGGCTGCAGTGGGAAAATTAAGCTGAAAGAATGGAAAAGTTCTGCTGTGAGCAGGGCCCCATACTGAACCATGGCTTCAGTTTATCCTTTAGGTCATGTTGCCTCCATTTAAATTGATTTCATTATTGTATCTTCAGAAGGAGCTGTAGGAAGAACCTGAAAATACATGAACCAGGAAGAGCAGGTTAAAAGTGACTTACCATCAACAGCACTCACAGCCCTATCAAAACAACCTCAAAAACCAAACAAAACCCCCAGACAAAGCATTTTAAAACTGTTGATTCCTCCCTAATAGCAAACCAAATCATGGTGAGGCTGGCTGACTGAGGGTATGGAGGAGCATAAAACCAATTCAGATGCAGCTGCATTTTAAAGTAGCTTAGCAAGCAAAGCGGTGGGCAGCTAAGGTGTCTTGAGTCCAATTAGGTAAGTAAATTTGGCTATTACACAGTCAGTGACTATAACTCTTTCCTTGGATTTAAACATTTTTCATGAGCAACACAGCCTTGGTGGTTCACTTAGCAAACACGGCCCTGGTCTATGAATAGGGAAGGTCATCTTATGCTGATACTCAGGCTGGTCTTACACAGAGATGGTTACTTCCTAACTACAGTATACGACATTGCAAACATCAGGCTTGTGTTCGGTTAAATCCTTTGAGATATGGAATGTTAACTGGAAGAAAAATGAAAAAGATGAAGGCACTGTATATTTTATATATAAAATTCTCTGATACACACACAAGCCCCTATACATATTTAAAAAAAATAATACATGCACAACAACTGAAAAAGCAAACAAAGAAAGAACTTGCTCCACAGTCACGGTAACGTAATTTAGAAATGTTGTCACCTGTGTATGGATTAAAAATAGCATCACACTGCAATAGTAGTCATTTAGCATTAGAGGCATTGCAACAGGAACTTGGAAGGAGGAGGGGGGCTCTGGAAATGCCATCGCTTGGCTTGGGCCATGGGTAACCGCACTGTGAAATGCCTGCAGAAAGGGAGGCACTTCACCCTACAACCCTCTCAGGTGCCCATAACAGTCAGTTAAGTGCAAGACTTAACCTGCCTGGGTCAGGACTAATTACACAACAGTCTACCCTGCATGCTTGTACTCAGGTGTGAGAGTAGATATAATTATCCTATGTATTTTTCATTTTCTCTCCATAATGAATAAACGTCAGCTTGTGACAACCAGGCTTATTGCTACTTGGGAATAAATGCTGTGAGCTGGTTATCGATACAGGGAGAAAAAATCTAGGACTACAAGGAGGTTTAGTGAAGATACAGCTATCTTACTTAAAGGGCCTGAGCCAAAGTAACATTCACATGAGAAACCCAACTTCCAACATTGCTATGATACTGACCAGAGGCTTACAGGAGAGAAACATCCACTGAAATGAAATTGGTGTTACAAAAAAAAAAAAAAAAAAAAAAAAAAGTGTCATCTACATCTTACTATCTAGTACAAAAGGCAAGAGTGAGACACATCTTCTTCAGAAAGCTGTGACTCTAGTCATTTCAATAATCAACACTTTTTTTAAAAATGGTACAGCTTTCTATCTACACAAATAAACAGTCAAGCCACAGTGTTTCGGGTTGCCGTTGTAGGTGTTGATTCTTGCATTTATTTCAGTACTGCCATCTTTAACAGTTTTACACTTCTATTTTCATTTCATTTAAATCACAGGCTGCTGGTACTCTGCTATTTTGCATCCCACATGCCAAGACTTGCTTCTTCCACTGAATTCAATTTTTTAGGAGTCAGAAATCTGGTCCTTGGTTCTGTTTTGTTGTGCTGATGTGCCCTTTCAAGCAGAAATGGTCTCTGTATTTTCTTCAATCTAGCAAAAAACAAAAAACCCCACAACCCTGTTTCTCTTTGTCCATCACTAAATTACTACTACAATGGGCAATTTAAAGGCTGAAGCACATTCTGTTGAAGTGTTTACAGTAGATTAAGGGGTAACTCAGGGCTGTGAAATGGCATTTAAAACTCTCTTCTGTTAGATATTGACCTCACTGTGGTGATAACTAATCCTGACTGTACTCACAGAGAGAACTTTGCTCCTGGGCTATTGTCACCGAGACTCACACAATCAAATTAAACAGGTGTTAAACACAACAGAATTTATTCTTCAATCAAAAATGTTTAGAACTCCAACATTAGTAAATCACAGGTTCAATGATGTAAAAGGAAATTAATAGTGCACAACCGACTTAAGAATTCTTAAGCTTTAGAAATGATGACCCAAATTGTGCACATCAGTCACTTAAAAGATGAGGGCTCTCAACCTGGAGGAGTTACCTCGGGCAGCATCCCGACCCAAGGGGAGAGTCCCTGACTGCAGACCCACTGCTCCGAGGAGGACCGACTCAGTTTGCCCGCCGGCAGGGCCCTGTTTATACCCTAGTCGAGTCTGACCTGTCATCATATATGGTCAAAGGTCGAGAACTTTCTTTTGACTGAGGTGTTTCACTGGCCGAGGGCCTTCTCCTTCAACCAAAGCGTGTACGTGACAGTTGTCACCGGCGGAAGCATGGACATCACCACAGTCATCATGCAGGCTGGGTGGCTCGACCCCAAAACGATGGCTTCTAGTTTTTTGGGTTTTTTTCTCTCAGTCAAAAAGTTTCAGTCTCTATGAGGGCAGGTGTACCTGCCACAACTATGTTTTAATGTTTCCACAGGTAGTCACTCTCATTATTTTTCCAGCTCAGGTTTTCTAACTGTCTTTCTCAGTTAACTGTTTGGGTTTGTCATTTATTAATTCCAATGGCATCCAGGCACTTTCAGGTGTACTGCCAGAGCCCTTTGTGTCTCCTGAATCAGAGCACAGTCCATCAAATTTCCCAGGTGGTTAATTATGAAAAAGATCAAGTGAGTCAGTAATAGGTCATTTGTGAGAAAAGGCATTTTCATTGTCCGGCTGGCTGAGAAACTAATAAAACAAACATAAAAAAAAAATCACACATCTATACAGAGAGCAAAGTTCCTTTTCTTACTAAATCATTGCTACTTAACACACCTGGACACCTGAAACAAACCAATTTCCTTATTTGCTGCGCATTTCCTCCTTCAACCATATGCATCAGACAATACTGTAGAGCTGCTTAGGAACACAGAGAAACTGACATGCATTTTTACTCATTATAGACACCAGGCATGAGTCAAATCCTTATTAAGTAACCTTTGATTGACTAAGAGACATAACAAATACAAGCAAGTGTCTAAGACATGCATTTACATTTGTGAATAATGACCTTCCAAAACACATGGCAGAGTTACTGATTCTCAGAAGCATGTTTTCAAAGGGCTAAGGACCAGGAAGATAGCCAGGGCTTCTTGACCCCATGGCATCCTTGTGCACCACAACCAACCAAGTCATCTGGCAGCTCATCAGCCTTACAGCAACAGGTTGGAAACACCACAGGAAGCTGATCATTACACTCCAAATTTTAGGTTTAACAGTAACAGCTGTCAGTAAGTTTACACAGAATCCTGTGGAACATAGTATTGCACAGCCATAACATGAGCTAGGCAAGTATTTCACCAATTGAAGATTACGAAACAGTTTTTAGTCACATAGCTGCTTTCAGTTACTCATTTGTTTGTATGTTCCATTTTGCTCCCTAACTAAATAAAAGTTCCCATCATGTGGTAAACTTGTTGGGGACAGAGGAAGACCTTTCCCAGAACAGTGTGTTTACGTGTAAGTCAAGAACATCTCAATCTAACAGCCAAACATTAAATGAGGATCAGTATCATGGTGACTTGATCATGTTTCTTCCTTGGAAGATGGGTATACTATTAGTAGCTGTTTGTCACTTTAAACTCAAGAGCAAATAATAGCAGCTTTATGAATGGCTTGTGTTCAGACATTATAGAAGATGGACTCTTGTTCTCAAAAGCATTTTAATACCACAGTATTAAAACTGTGACTGGCAGTGCCATGGGAGTTAGACATTTATTTTAGGAGTATAGACCAGTCTCCAAGTTGGGCAGCAGAGAATGGGATCTGAAAGACTCTGCACCTACCATCTTACTCTTTGCCGAGAAAGATGTACCACAGTGTTTCCACGTAAGTTTAAATACTTGCCCCCCCCCCCCCCCCCTTTGTCAATACCTGCTCTTTTTAAACAACCTTCCCCTCCTTTGACTGTTTAGTGAGACTCAACAGAATTAGGGCTCCTGAATGATTATAGACACTACATAAATTATTAAAAGAACAAAGCTCAGGGGAGCCTCCAGACTTACTTTTGAGTACAGGCTCATACCCCACTTGTGGGCAATTTACATATGATACAGTTCATGATTTCACAGGACAATGAGGGATTTTTCATTCCATACTTTCCTCCACAGATCTACTGAGACCAATTATTTCAACAAGTCTTCCCAAGTACAGCCTTTGTTCAGATGAAAAAGCAGAGATCGAGACCATCATAATCATTAACTACCTGTATCAGTACTATTACCTGTCCTAAAACACTCTAGTCACAACAGTTTAAAACCCAGACACATTCTCCTCAAATACCAATTACAGGGCATTCTTGGGTTCAAAAGAAAAAAAAAAAGATAAAAGCATTTTATGCTGCAGGAAGTAGCTGATTTTGCTTTAATACAGGCATAAAAATGATGATTTCCGTGCTTTAAAGCAGTTCCATGATTAAGTCATAAAATTCATCCTGGAAAATGAAGTCACAGAGCACGTCTGTCTTTCCTTGTTGGAGGTATATACAGTGGCTATAGTAGTAACTTAGCACATGAGTATCAGCTGACTGGTGGGATGCACAGTATCCATTTCTGATATGAGCAATTCTTAGGCATTATCCAGCAGTGAAGATGTCTTCCTCCAAGGCAACACGTGATGTGTGCTTTGTCCTTCTCACTGGGAAGGATAAATCTGGCATATTTAACATATGTATTTGGATGCTGACCCTGGCAACAACTCTGCCCAGGTCTGCTAGTGAAGCTGTGGACAGAATGGTGTAGTCAGTATACTGGCTCCATTAGGGTGTATTAAAACAGATCCACTAGACCTAAGTTTTGTAGGCAAAAGAAAGAACCTTTGAAGTTAATTGCTAATGCTTTCCTTTGCTCCCCTTAGGCACATTGTTGTTTGCTGGCCATTTTTGTCAGGCCATCAAGTAGTTATATCCAAATAAGAACTAAGGACATAGGCAGGCTTAAACATAAAGACAACATCTACAAGAACTTAGTACTAACTTTGCACCTTAAGCACTACAAGGTCACCTTCTGATTACAGCAATAACTAAAACCAATGAACTATCACAAAAGGAAATATTTCCTTCTGTACATGATCTTTATTATTTACATAATACAATACAGCATAGATGCTGGGTAGCATGATTATGTGCAATACATAAATATGAACTATCTGTACATGTTTGCATATCTAAAAACTCAGAAAAACAAAGGCAAAAACCTGATGCTTTTAATAGTTAAGTAGAAATGAAGTCAACACTGCAATTGAAATCAGAAGTTCAGGAGTAGCGCCTTGTGTACATACATAACTATTTACAGATGAGAACAGGCATTATCACAACACTAGTCTAAACTGTACTCATTTATATAAAAAACACAAGTTTCATACATCACAAAAACCCCTTCCATTATAACACAGAAGTGATATTACCAGACAAGCATCAGTGACGTATACTGCCTTTTCTAGAGTTGTTATTGTACAATGCTGTAGATAATGCAGCCCATGCAATACACCCAAGAACACTACAGTCCTACACCCAAGTACAATTAAAAATGATAAAGCAGCCCTCCAAGAGTGGTTACAGCTACACTTAAGTCTACAGCAACCATACTGGGTATGGTTTTCCATGCAGAATGGTGCAACTGTTACATTTAAAACTAGAAAAAATTAACTCCTAATATTTTTTTAAACTCAGAACACACAGAACATAAGTAGTATATGAATAATGAACTGCTCTAATACTTCAGCAACTTACTCAGACATGTGTTGCTTGATAGAGCTGCTGTGGTATGTCTAAAAACATGTGTAACTTTTTTTTATAAGCCAATCTTACAATATTGTGCTACACAACATTTTTAGCTATGCAAGGAAAAGCAGACAACTCTGTTGCAGGCCAGCTTGTAAATTCCCAGCAGACATTTCCTTTGGGAACCTATTTTGACAATTCTAAAGTTAATGTAATCTTTTGGAAAACAGTTTGCTTCTGATACATATCTGATTTTTTCCATTTTTTTCTCAGTGCAATTGATAAGTGACTTTCTTAAATATGGCACCAATACTCATCTTAGTGGGATGGTGGACCCCTCTATGTAGCTTATATTCTGCTGGAAAACAATGGAGTGTGGAAACTAAAATCAGAATGAGATTTTAAATTATAGAAGTAGACTGCCAACCTTTTTGATGTATCCTTCTTCAAAACAGGCACATAACACTAGCCAAAGATTATATACCTCAAACACATCTCAAAAGGCAGATCTGCTGCAAACGTGCAGATAGCATACATCTGTTTGGCACATGTGAACTAGAGAGTCTGTCCTCTGCGCATGTATATTCCTGTGCAGGTTTCTCATCATCCAATTATATTCTGGGGAGGGCATATATATTTTCAAGGGCTGTATCTATCCAATTCTGCCTGTAACAAACACCCAAACATTCTGAAGTATCATTAAGACAGACAAGACTAAAAGTAAAACTTTGGAGAAAGAAAGGAAAGTGGCCATGCACCTGCTCTTTCTTGTTTTCCTAGGATATATTGAAAACAAAACAAGAAGTCAGTCAGTCTTTTCACAAGCAGGTTACTTTATATTCTCTGGATTTTTTC
The DNA here is from genome assembly GCF_900496995.4 of Aquila chrysaetos chrysaetos. Taxonomy (NCBI): domain Eukaryota; kingdom Metazoa; phylum Chordata; class Aves; order Accipitriformes; family Accipitridae; genus Aquila; species Aquila chrysaetos. The sequence goes on from NC_044030.1 coordinate 47,414,825, forward strand.
CGCCACCACAACTGGATTCTCTTTCCTGATTTTTGCTGCAGCTTCTGCTTTGTAATCGTATGGGCAGTTATGCTTGTCAGAGTAACGGTGAAGTCCACAAAACAAGTTTCCACATCGGCAGTCAAATCCTGTACACAGAAAAAGAAGCGACATCACTAGGAAGCTTCATAATTAATTAAGTTTTAAATTAAGGGCTTAGTCACTACAAAGGGGGAATGTTTGTTACTCTGACATACAGAATAAGAAAAATGAACAGCCATACTAAGTTGTTTGGATTCTGAAGAAGCAAATAAGTTTAATGGTACAGATATGCAAGCAAGTTTAATCTAGTGAGAGGCAACTAATCATACAGATCTGTTAAAAATTGTCAAGGTGTTCTCATACCTGTAAGGCCAACCTTCTTTCTGCACATGAAACATCTGTTCTTCTTTGGTTTGGGCAGTTCAGGAGCTCTCTCTTCACTCTGCGAAGTACTAGGTTGAGAAACTGATGGGCTTGGTTGAGTAACAACTGTTAAAGCAGCAAAGGAAATAAAGGTTAAACTTCCTTTTCTTGACTTCACTAGCTATTCAGTAGCATGCATATATGTCTTAAGGATTAATTTCCCCTACTAACTCTGATGTTTGTTGTCTAAAGTACTACATGGACTAGTCTACAAAAATGTATATCAGGAACAGGGATTTTTAGGTACTCTATTCTTCCCTTTTGGTTCTATGCAAGACAATTGGATTTTTCCTCACAGTTGACGAGCCAGAAAATATAAGGCACTTATTTGTTAAACCTATACAGGTATATACAGGTGTTAAGGGCTTGGAAAGCACTCCAGAAGTTCCATGTACACATTTACTATTTTAAAAAAGGTCACATGATCAAGTAACATTTAATCTAAACCAGTAACAATATTGTCACAGCTAAAGTTGCTGAACAGAGGGGATAGCTGTAGAGAGTATAACTAACAGGAATGTATTTTAGAAACAAATGAAGTTCAGTACTGTGTTACTATCATAGTACTGGGTTACTCTGCCACTACACTTGTGAAGTCAAATGCCTAAACCAGTTCACCAGGAGCAGCTAGAAAGCCACCGATTCTGACAGATCCAGAACACAGCTACAAAACACACACAGTTCAAAAGAGACATCATGTTTTCGACACTGTGAGAGACTGAAAGAGTTCATGTCTCAAACACTGTGGTGGGGCAAGTTCTGCTTAAGGACAGAACCCTGCAGAGGAAGGAACCACAGGTGAAAAGAAGCTGATCAGCACAGGACATCAACAACAGGACAGGGAGGTCATGCCTGAGGGTGTGCAGCTCCCTGTTCTGATATGCTGAGCCCGGCAGCTCACCATGGATGGCCAAAGATCAAACAATGGTCATGTCTGCAGGGAAGGGGAAGTTACTCCCCAAACGACCTCCAAGCCCATGGACCCATTTCCTGAAGGCTCACAAACCACACATGACACCTAATTAGCCTAATGAGTTCGAGTGCCCACCTGAAGGAGGGGCAAGGAGATGATAAAAGTACACAAACTGAAGCCCCAGGTGCATGCACCCTCCAGAACCGGACCCCTTGGCTGGTGGGACCAATGCTGGACCCAGGGCCGGTGAAATCTTTCTCTTTTCCTTTTTGTCTGTCTTGTTCTCCCTTTCTCCTTCCTTTTCCATAACCCCCACAACTCATCCTGTTAGACATCAACCACTGACCAAGTCTGGGACTAAGAGCAGATCCAGCCACCCCTGGGCTCCTCTTTGAGAAGGAGTCTAGAAAGCAAGGGGGTCTGCTCTGAACCTCGTGACTCAATGGGAGGGATCTCCTTATTGTCTTCCCTGAATGGATGTGTATGGTTACCACAGGTTACACGGGTCACTGGGGCAGTTCCATGTCAATTTCCTGTTGTGAGAAATCCCCGCACCTACTGTTACGCTTCCCAAGTTCAGGTTGCTTCTGCCACAAATAAAACATTTAACTCATCATTTGGTGTCATTTAGCCCGAGGGAATTCCGAATTCACCATGACCCCTCCCTGGTCTGTCCAGCCCGGGTCATGACAGACACTCTCACTAATTTAAAGAACTAAGTGCAGATTTACATTGAATATCTGTATTTTTGTACTTTATTCAGCTTTAGTGTTCAAGCAGGTATAGTCAAAATTAATCATTTTTCAATTGCCTCTGTTCATGAACACCTTCAGAGAAACTTCAGTCACCTTTTACTTAAGTTCTCTGAAGGATAAATATTTGTCCTTTTGTGAACTTTTGTGAATCTGTTAATTTTGTTTAAAAAAGTTTGGGTTTTTTTCCAATCGAACAACTTTTTTTAATATCCTCTTTATATCCAAACCAGAACAGAGGAAAGCTGAGAGGTGTGTTTGTACACAACTTTAACACATGCTCCTGGTACAGTTTTCCTGAACACTCCCAGCTATATGATGACATCTGTTTTTCTACAATAGAACAAACTAGAAAACACATTCCAGAATAAATGGAGTATATAAGCTTTAAGGACTTATTTGTAATAAACTTTATGCACACAAATAGGATTTGTTAGTTGAAATTGTTTTGGATCAGCAAGTGTTGTATCCTGTGAAAGGTGGATTTTTTCCAGACATGAAGAAATAGTTATGTTGACATTTTTTCTATCTTCACTCTTAATACTTGTTTTTTAAAATTGTGTTTGCATGAGCATATTCATAGGTATTCTAAAAACCACCTCACTATTACCGCTAACACTCTAGAAAGCCTCACAATTCACTGTACAACAAGACAGCCCCCAGTCAGGACCCCATAATCTAAACAAGATTTAAAAGTGACAAGCTCTCAGAGATTAACAAGAAACCTTCAGTGCTCATCACCAAAAACTTTCATGCAGAAAAACAATGGTTACTAATACTTACACGTTATAGCGACAGTCCTAATGAACAACTACGGCCATTTACTACCTTTATTTTTTATCACCTTGCATAGATCTTTTTCTAAAAAAATTTGGGAAGTTCAGTGTCAGTGCTATTTTGCAAAGTCTGAAGGGTAAGAAAACTATTACAGCACTAGCACTACAATCATTACTGCTATTCGTACTTTTCAGAGTAATTTCTGCTGCTGCTTTTGTTTTTTTGGAAAACAATTTCTTTGTCTTGATGATTAACATTTTCTAGATGAACAGATATGATCCTCTGAACCTGTCTTTAAATCCCAAGGAAGCGGTGTTCAGTATCAGTTAATCTATTTGAGAACCTATGACGAAAAAAACCCAGGTTAAAACCCAGCGGTATCAACAACAGTGTAAACCTGTTGGCTACTATGCACCTTGGATAACAGCCATCAGCTATGGCCTTAAAAGAAACAAACAAAAAACCAAACACCTCCCAAAAAGCATGGTGAAACTCCTTTTAGATTTGTTATATTGCTAATTTGTTTAAAAATGAAATGCTAATTGTAAGCCATGGCAGATGAAAAAGAACAACCTGAATGCTCACACACTTTGCAATTTGGTGTATAGCTAGCCGGGGGGAAGCTTCATCTGCATCAGAACAAACTTGTAAATATGAGCCCTGGGAGCATGCATGCTGTTTCAATCAGATGCAAAAGAAAACACAGAAGAAGGGCAAATCAACGGTGACCTAAATAATTAAAGTAACATACAACATGCACCAAGAGAAAATGAAAACAAGAGGAAGAGCAACCTTTATCACAGCCTAACATGCCAACAAGGAAGTAAAAGTGGAAACAGCAACTTCCCAGGAATCACCAAGGCAAAGAGCCTAGTAGATCACTCTACCGCAAAACAGACACTGAGAACAAATGCATGGAGGGGAATACGTTACCAACTACTACAGGTGTATTTCCTCCTTTGCATGAAGAAACTGTAGCAGAACATGTCCTGAAAGGGCTGCGGAACAGGATCGTTCCCCCACAACTAAAACACATTCCAAGAAGGAAAAGCAGCACACAACATACAGTAATGGGCACTAAAAGGTCACAAGACAAGATAGGACATAGCCCCCTAAATCCAAATTAAAATGTTCAATTTATTACTCTACCTGAATAAAGGATTCTCCTATTCTTTTACACCAGCAGACTTAAGCCTGATGGTGAGTTTTTATCATGTTAAACCTTCATAAATGTGCTTCTGAGTAGTGGCTAGGACAGAGGCAAAGCTGCCTACCCTGCCGCTTACTTAAAAGCTCAGAATAAAAATCCTTTTTCAACCTGTGGCTCAGATGAAAAATACTGTAAACAGTAGTTTTTCTGCCATGACATCAGGAGCCAATATAAATTCATCAGATACTATCCTGACAACTGCTTGTCACAAAAGGCTTCCTTTAGCACAGAAGCCAAATCCAACCAGGCAAGTGCAATTCCAAGCCTCAATATATTAAATTCATTTTATGGCAGAAATCACAGTGTTAATCATCAGGCAAAGTGCTCTAAATGATTGCTGTATGATCACAATGGAATGAATAACTGAAAAAATGCTTAAAATTGGAAAGTTGTCATTACTGGTACCTGTACACCTGCTTCCTCAACAACAGTGTTCAGATGAAGCAAACCCCTTACCACTAAAATAGGTTTTATCACTTTAATAGAGTTCCTGTTGGCAAGTACCCCTCTCTATCACCTTGGTCATTTCCCTTCCCAACCTCTGGCTCAAGAGGTTACCCAATCAGGCTTACTTCACTTGAATTTTACCAGACCAGGTCTCCTATTACAAGGCCGAAAAAAATTAGGAGCAACAAGATTTTCAGAACTGGGCATGACTTTATTAAATATTTTTTTGGTCTTAAATTATCTGTAGGCACTGTAAGACGCATTACCATCATTCACAAGGAAGACTATCACCAATCTGCTAGGATAAAGACTAACATGATCCTAGTATTGGAGAGGTACCTGAGAAAAACCTGCACAAATACAGGCATTGCATCATGAATTCGGGAAAATTTCCTTCACATGTAGTCTGAAGGTAAGATTCATCTTTAAAAGAGGCATGTGAGAACAGCGAAGCCACTGATAAGAGGTTAGCCACATGTCACAGCGTGACAGCTACTCAACTTATACACAGAAAGGTCCTACAAACTGGAGAACAGAGCTCTTCTCAGACCCAGAAGTATTAAGCCACAGTGACTATGTGGGACTATCACTCGAATTAAAAACCACTCTGAGAACAGGATTTTCAAAACCGGCAGTAGTTTACCATATAAACCAGTATGGCTGCTGCAAAAGAGCATGTCTACTGTAGGTATTTCCCCACTGAGAGTTCACACTGGAAAGGAATGAATCCAATGTTTCAATTGAACAAAACATGATGAAAATAAAGCAATATTACTTTTTAACCCAACCCATATCAAAAGTGACCAGAAAGGGCTACCAAAGTAACACCAGTAAGTTTTTAGAAGCTTCTCTGACTAAACAAAAATTAACCAAAATAAAATCCCAACAGCTTAAACTGCATGACTTTCATGGTACTCGTAAGTGGTAAGCACACCAGTGGAGCAAAGTGTTGAAAGCATAAAAAAAAATTTGATTTAAGCATTCTGACTTGTTAAAGCTAACCTCCAACTCCCACCATGGGAGAACTGGAAAAGTTAAAACAAGAGAGAAAAAAGCTATAGTCAAAAGTTACCAGAAAGACATTAGACTGCACTTTCGCAGTACTGGAGCAGAAAGCTGTAACAGAGGTTGTGCAATCGTTATATTGCATATTAACACAATGGACTTGTATAGAAAATTTTAGTCTGAAAAGATGGACAGTACTTATTATGGTTTATCAAGCTTCCTGAGCATAAATACTTTATTTTTCAGGAACTACAATTGCTATGCCAACCAAGGTGCCCATGATGAAAGGCTGCAGAATAAGCTTTCATCATGTTTAATTTCATGCCAAAGAAAGGGAACAGAAACGTTCTGCAGCATACAACTCATCTGCCACATGTCCAACTAACAGGCTTATAGAGTATCTTTCCTGCTATATTAATACAGTGTAAAGCTACCACAATTTCAGTATCACACAGAAATATGGTTTAATTTAATCACCATGAAGACTTGATGTCTATGGTATATGGCTCTTAAAATAACAACAGCATCCTATCACCAACAAGCAGAGAAGCAACAGTTGGGTCCCCAGTCTTTATTTTCCAAGGTGGACAGCTTCACAGCTTAGAAGAGACTACTGTTCCATTTCAGAATTGTTTCAATCAGGGGCATCTACTGAAGCTACAGCAGATACGGGAAACATGAAGACGAGCTAATTATTTTCAACACAAGACAGAGTTGTTGTATCAGACAATTTTACGAAGAGCCACAAAGGAATTGTCTACAGATAGCAACATGGTTAAAATACTATAGCCATGTATGAAAACAAATCAGGATTAACGAGGCACTCATTACAACAAGATCTAAGGAGTATCATGTGGTAGCCACTTAGAGCCATTTTTAAAATACATAATTTACACAAGACCATAATCAGTTCGATTTCTGGTTCACTTTCTTTATAAGCAGTGCTACTCTGCCCCTGTGGCTTCACAAAATGATAGGTAATCCCACTATGCCCTAAACCAGATCTATTACTGGGTTTAAAAAAAAAAAACAACCCCTGAAACTACAACTAAAAAAAAAAAACAAACAACCCCAAGCCTCTGATACATACATGCTGATACTAATTATGTCTGTAAACACTGACAGACCTGACTGGAGGCTCATCATTCAGCAAGGTAACGACCTACAAAAGCACAAGAAAATACTAAAAATATGCTATAACTTGAAACAATATGATTGTTTAAACATATTTGTTTTCAAAACAGGTTTTTTAGTTGTTACTATGCAACTCAATTCTCTTTCTTGTACGGACCTGTCATGGCCACAAAGGGTTGAGATAAATGACATAACTCTGACCCCACTTGGTCAAGAATAGGGTGTTTCTGCCACTCATTCCCAGTTAGGCTTATTTCAGCCTCCACCACAGTTAGCTGTTGGGATCCTCCTGTCACACCAGAAATACAGATGGGTTCTGCACCTTTATAGCTCAATGGCATTAGGGTACACTGTGCACCCGTGTCCACTAGAGCCTTATGCTCCTCCTGTGGGTCTGATGTGCCAGGCCATCGAATCCACACAGTCCAGTAAACCTGGTTGTCCCTGTCCTCCACCTGGCTGGAGGCAGGGGCCCTCTAGTCTGGGTCATAGGATTCTCCACTCACTTTTTGTAAAAATGGATTAGAATTCCTTCTCATAGGATCAGGAGTAAGATCAGCCTTTCTGCTCTGTCTGGCACACCGCTCTCACTGCCCACCGGAGACTGGAGCAGCAATTTTCCTGGAAGAACCTTTATCTGTGACTGGCCCAGAGGCTCCATGCACCCGTGGCATAGACCATCTCAGAAGAGAGTATTTCAAGGACCAAAAAGGGTACTGGTGGGCCATTGGTATAGCTGCCTTGGAGATGGAAGAAACTGAAGAGCTGTCTACAGGAAACTGAACAGGTCTCTCTGAGGACCCTTCTGTTGTGGGGTTGCTGAGGGTGAAGAACAACAGGTGCCAATCCCTACCATAACGGTGCACCGGCAGCAACAGTGCACAAACCGAGACTCCCCAATTCCCATCCATATGGTGATTCATTGACTGGAGAGCCAAGGGGTCATCAGCAGGGCTTGCTCACCTTTTAACAGCCCCACATTGGGCACCAAAAAGGACTGTCGTGGTTTAACCCCAGCGGGCAGCTAGGCACCACACAGCCACTCGCTCACTCCTCCTTGCTCCCAGTGGGATGGGGGGTAGAATCCAGTAAAAAAGTAAAACTTCTGGATTAAGAAAAATTTAATAACTGAAGTACCAACAATAAATATTATTATTATTATTAATCATAAGGAATATAACAAAAAAAGAAAAAAAGAAAAAACAAACCCCAAGAAAAGACAAGGGACACACAATGCAGTTGCTTACCACCCACTAACTGATCCCCCAGCAGTGATCCGCCCCTCCCGGCCAACTCCCCTCAGTTTATACACTGAACATAATGTTCTATTGTATGGAATATCCCTTTGGCTAGTTTGGATCAGCTCTCCTGGCTGAGCTCCCTCCCAGCTTCTTGTGCACCTGCTTGCTGTCAAGAGCATGGGAAACTGAGAAATCCTGAACTTAGGACATGCACTACTTAACAACAACTAAAACATCAGTGTGTTAGCAATGTTATTCTCACACTAAATCCAAAACACACTGTACCAGCTACTAAGAAGAAAATTAACTCTATCCCAGCCAAAACCAGGGCAGGATCTTTTACTTCCATTTGAGTACCTGCTAACCCCCGCCACCACATTTCTTAAGGGCAGGCTCCACTATGCCTCACCAACTTGGTAGATACATTGCTCTGATAGCATAACACAAGGAAAGGAGTTCACCAGGTTTTGCATTTAATTCCTGCAACTCAGCACAGCAAAAAAAGCAACTATGAATATATTTCTAGATTGCTTTAGGTATAGTCTGACTTTAGTCAAGACTGTATTAGAACTCAATCCTTAGTAAGGGTAAAAGCTTATCAAAATACTATAAAGAGTATTTTGTAAATAGTGCCCACTTCTGAATTTGAGTTTGGACATAAAGGCCTTTATATTTCCCTGACTTAGGAGCAGTTCAGACACACAACTGCATTGAACACATGCCACTATTCAATTATAGATTTGCAACAAACAAGTTGAACTAAGAAATTACAAGTTACAAGAAAACATAGCACATTAGACATGTGAATTACAACCAACTAGGTCAGTTACATCCATCATCCCTTTCTTCCTTCAAATGTTAAGATACAATTGTCTTAGCACCGGATTTATTCTGAATGAGAAACCAGGCTGCAAGCTCTGTGAAGGAAAAAAACCCCACCACACAGAAAGAAAAATAAGCCTGTTAAGCTTCACTGTTTCATTGTTCTCAACTTCACCACCTTCTAAAGTCAGTTGCTTCAACTCCAACAGCAAACAAGTATAATTTTATGCTACAGACTGCTAAAAAAAAACCCCAACAACAATCAGCTGACCAGATGTAATTCTATTTTTAACTTTCTGGCTTGTAAGGCAAATATCCAAAATTTCATTTGCTAATGGAAATCTGGCAGAAAAGAATGTGACTTCATACTGTTGAAGACATTAAAAGGAGAGCAAGCTACTTTGCTTGAAGGCTACATTGTTCATCATCTGTTACTATCTGATGGTTATGAAATTCAGTTGCTAGTGTCAGACTGTGCTTACAACTAGACTGTTTTCATCAGCAACTCTATGACTGTGGCATTATCTTAGAGAATTACACCTCATAGAAAGTATCAGCTTTGTTGTTATGAGGCTATGTGAATTTACCATTGTTTCAGTTCCTCCTTGAGAGGAGAGACCAACACATACTGGATGCTGTTGGAAAAAGGAAGGGAAGAAAAATGCAACTAGTCCACACATGACAGGGATTTCTATAAAAGGTCTAGGCCAGCTTCTCCTGCCTGCAAGACAGAGATCAGTGTACCACTGAATACACCCAACATTTTGTGTATTTTAAATGTGTGACACACCCTAAGAACAGTATATAAGGACACTATCCCATGCTGTCTACATCTGTGCCAAACAGTAACACTATTTGGGAACTCAGGCGTTACAGCAGTTGATGGTGTCTCAAATTTACAGGTATGTACTCAGGAAGGCACTTTTGTTCCACAGGTCTTTTCCAGACACATTTAAGTACTCTGGTAGTTTTTCCAGTGACGTCTACACAAGCTTGTGGCAGCTTTTACTGGTTTCAACCTGCGAGATTATTTACAACAATACAGAAGTATCTTGAACTGCTTTTGGATTTTTCCCCCTATTCTAATCAATAGAGTGCTGTGTGACACTATGCATCATACAGTTGACCCACAGTACCTGAAAAACAGGTAATATATCAACAATAACTGAAGACTGTCCTTTACACCTGGCAAAATGACAAATTCCTACTGGCAGTTCTAGCAAGAGTAAAGTCACCTATTACTGCACCACCACTACCATTTTATGTATGCCTCTTTCCTGCTTGCCACATTTCAGGTAGTAATTCATAACAAGGCAAGATGGGTTTATACATAAATACTGTTGCAAGTCTAAATCATTTCTCAGTTACATACAGAAAGCCTCTTCAGATGACATCAGTTACAGGAAGTTAACACTTGCAAAAATCTCCTCTCAGTCTATACATAATGAAAAACCCAATCGACAGTATAATTGTACTTCACTTCATGTCACAGAATCTTGACTTAGCATGACTTATTGCAAATGGTAAAATCCTCTGTACAAATACTAAGCAATTAAATATCAGGTGTTATAGCAGTCTTTGCTGGCAAAGACATATCTAGATAAAAATCACTTTTGTACAGTGCTGAGTAGCATCTGCTGCAATTTTCATCTCACCAACTTCAAAACTCAAAAAATTAATTTTATCTTCAGCTTGAGTGAACAGACTTCCTACTAAACATCAGCTTTTAGTGTTTTAAGACTGTTTCAGAACTGTTAAATAAAAAAAGCATGGATATGTATAAGTACAGAACAAGTGTGTTAAGATTCCATTTGAACAAATTGGTATGAATTCACTCACTAGTTGTAGGTAAGAAAGCTGCCCTCCCTGCCTCCCTCCAAGAAAGAGTTTATACTTTAAAGTTTAACTACTACAACTACAGCCTTCCAGTACAAGAATAAAACTTTTAAATTGGCAATTCACACCCAGCAATTAAGGCTGCAAGTATCCTAGGTCTGCAGAACAATGCTTTGGTTATATCTACTGATTACTTAATTAGTCAGGAACCCTAAACAGCTTTTGTTAGTATTTTTAAACCACCTATTCCCTTCCCCCACAGCCTCACTCCTCTGTAGAATGGAATTTATTAAGAACTCCATTCTCCAAATGCAACAAGCCATTTTGACTGCCATGACTCAGCAGGAATCATACTGCTAGATAATTCACAGAAAACTCAACATTTTGACTTAAGAACCGAACACCTTGCCCAAATGCAATTTTAGAGTGCCTTACTTTTAAAAATGAAGGTTTGGGAGCCAAAACCACCCTCACAGGTATCTGTCTTTTTTTTTTTTTACTAACATTGAACATGCGTCTTAAAACTCTGTTGTGGCACTAGTTCTTTTTCATGATTCTGATGAGCAGAGTACTCAAAAAGCATCCTTAACAATCATCTTAACAGCTCCTCAAGACCATCACCACAACAGGAGATGCCTACTTAGAAAGTAAACAAACCATCAGCTTCCAGTTAAGTAAGCAGGTGTACCCAGCATTATTCTGCAAACATACCTGGCTCAGTCTCTGTTTTCGGTGTTACTTTTTCCTCTCTTGAAATGCTCATTTCTGTCATTTGCTGTGTTACAGGCAAAGCGGCAACAGGCACATTTCTGTTTAGGTACAGTGAAACACATAATTTATGTTAGTTTTGCATTCATAATAAACACTTAAACTGTCCAGACCCATTAGTAAACTACCTGTTCAATTACTACTGATACACATTCCTGACCTCTGCTTCTACTATCTTCAAAACACATTTTTTACTCTATTTTAGTTTCCCTAGAAGAAAACAGGCAAACCTGTAGCAAATATTTCTACAGATAAATCAAACCCATCCTTTTAGATGTAGCAGTCCAACACCTAATATTTTAATCAGTTCTCATTTACAGAGATTCATAAAGCACTGTCAGGTAGACTGTCCCTTCTTCCTC